>NW_023494809.1:6719398-6984398 GCF_904425465.1 Colossoma macropomum
TTGTTTTTATTTATTTTTCCCGTTTTTCTCACATCATGTTGTTCTGCAGGGAGTTTACCTCCGAGGAGTTCTCCTCCCCCAGCATCTTGTGGTTCTCGTGCTTGGGGGTGAGCGAGTTTTGGATGTTCAGTGACTCGTCCTCTTTCGGTGGGGGGGCCTTCACCGGGTCCTCCAGTTTATTCTGGGCATTCGGATCATCCTGAAGATGGAGAAAACCAAAAAAACCCTGATGAAGACCTCACAAAGGTTTGAGTCGATTCTTTAGGGAACGATTCAGTGCATCATGAAAAATGATTCAATACAAATATACACCATAGTGATTCAGTGCATCCTGAAATGTCCGATTTCCAACTGACTTGATTCAAATAGATTTGATTTAATTACGATATCTTGGTTTGAATATCGGTTTGATTTGGATTTTTTAGGAAACGAATCAATGTATCGCGAAATCTCAAACATCAAACTGATTTGATCCAAACAGATTCGTTTTGATTCTGATTCTTTAAGGAGTGATTTGATTTAATAGATCTGAAAAGTCTCAAATTTTAAAATGATTTGATTCAGATCAATTTGATTTGATTACGAAACTTGGAAACGATTCAATCCATCACACAAATCTCAAATTTTAAAACGATCTGATTTAAAAAGATTTGATTTGATTATGATTCTTCAGAAAGCAATTCAACGCATCATGAAATCTTACATTGTAAAATGATTTGATTTAAATCTATTGGATTGTGACTCTTTGGTAAACGATTCAGTGCGTTGTGAACTGTTTTATTTTATCATGATTTGATTTCATTCAATACTTTTGGTGCGATTCAGTATGTATATTATTTTACTTTGCTGCTAAAAATCACAAGTGCCTTACAGGATCCAAGGACGCATTGTTAAGGACGAGATTTGTAGCAGTAGCGCGGCTTTGTCTGAAGTTAGCTTGTCCAGAAAAAGTGTAAATATATATGTATTTTTAGTCAGCACCTCATCTACTGAGGGTGAAGGACCTCGTATAGAGGGCGACGGGCATTCATCACATTCAGCATTGTACCTGTTAGCTGTAGCATTAGCATTAGCTCATTAGCTCATCTGAAGGGGCAGCCTCTACAACTCATCCAGCTCCAATTCCTACTGATTTCTCTCAGCTCTTTTGGAAGAATACAACACATTTTAAGATGTATTTCTCAGTGTGCTGCTATATTTGCTACTATTGTGGAAATGAATGTTAGGTGTCGTTGTTTTGTCCCACAGTTAAGCAAATACAAAACAAATGCTAATAAAGACACTTGATATACTTGAAATACGTACAAATATGAATCCTATATATTGTCTTTCAGTTTACTTACTTTTAGGAATAAAATGTATTTTATCATTGTGGAATTTAAGCATAAACAAATTCAATGCAGCACTAGAGCACACCGTACGTCATACTATTAAAATCAATTATGAGTGAGTATAACATTAAGCGATTGAATCACCACATTCAGTTGATGCATTGATGCACTTTTATGCTCTTCCCCACTACCCTCCCCCCTTTTTAGGCCCAACAAAACTGACCTGTTGCCCACCCATGTCCTATGTTGACCCTTTATTATCCCCCCACTCGGTTAAACACATTATAGAACATCTAAACCCCCATTTACTCACATTATTCCTCAATTCCTACACATCAGTTCTGCCCTCTTACCTGCAGCTTTGACCCACTGTCCACTGGAAAATACTAGTGTTTCACGTACATTAAAAAATGCATAATGCATATTCAAAGGCATGCTAATGTGAGAGCCAACTATAATACCTGGGATCCAGGTGTGCTTTAGTGCTTGAAAATTAAACAGTGGACTCCGCAGCTATCACATTCATATCTCCGCCCATGGAATGTGATCGTATTGCAGGAGAGGAGCTTCTACACTAGAAATATGCAAATGCTGTTGCTTTGATTGTGTCCAGTTGGCTGAATATGGGCTGTATGAAGGGGTGAAATCCAGGCCAAGCAACCCCCCCCAAAATCATGCATACATGCAAACCCCCAGCGTTCATACAGCCCCATCTCCAGCACTCTGAGGCCATTAGCGAGATCAGCTCCTCCGCAATACACAGCAGTCGACTCTCTCTGTGGAATAACCATCATCAGACCCAGCTTAATCACAGCCGAACACCCGCTCTGCTCCTCCTGCAGCGCAAAGTAATTCAGTTCTCTGTACAGAGAACTACAATTCATTTCCTTAAACGTGGACCATCTATTAGGCTGTGATAGTTCAGCTTAATACAATTAGCACTGTCCCCCAACTGCCCCCCACCCCAACCCCCCCATCGCAAATGTAGTCAATCAGCCAAGACACGCTTGGTGCTTCCTTAGCTAGGAGGCTAAAGTAGCTCACATGGAAGATTATGTAGACCAGTTAGCATCATACAGACAAAATTCAGGCTGCTATTGTTTTTAGCTACACTAACACTTACAGTGTTCATAGATAACGGTGCCAATCTGATTGAACACATTCCGATTATAGATGAAGACTGAGGTGTTTATTCTCACTCTACTCAACACTCTGATGAACATCTCTGTTTACATGTTCACTACAAGTAACCCGATCCAAAATTACGTGCGTGCGTAGAGAACAACTTAGTGTAGATGTTACCATGACAACCAGCATCACGCGAGTCCAGTCAGAGTGAGATGAGCAGCAGTGAGCAGCGCTTGTGTTTTAAATGACTTTAAAATGATGTCAGACTCAGGAAAACGTCCTTCACATGTCCTTATTAAAGAAGGCCGAGAGGAAGACGTCGCGTTCTGAGACACATAAGCTGGACGTCCGTCCCACCGCCGTCTTTTAAAGATCAGAGCATAAACTTCGTCTCCTCTGCAGACCAGTTTCTGCTCCACCATGTTGAACGGTATAAACTTTCACTATGACGTGACGAACATGATCAGAACGGACTTAAACTTTCTGATAGGGAATGTAATCAGATACAGGCGTTTACACGGATATTATTCTTCTATTTAACGGATTATTTACAGGATTACCCACCTCGTTCAGATAGAAACTGTATTCTGAATGGCCTCAATCAGACTAGACTATTCCGGCTGAGGTGTGTATGCGGACGTTTTCTATTCCAATTGAGGTATTAGTCCGATATTTAGCTAGTGTGTCGTACAGTGTCAGAAACCACATAATCAAGTCTACTAGAGATTACTGAAGAACTCCACATGCTTTAAGGCAAGTGTGCGAGTATTTAGAAGGCAGGTAGCACCATGCTAACCTGGTGACCTGAGGCAAGTGTTAACTTACTGTAGTCTCAGCCTCAGATGTTTCGCCCACTGATGTACACGCACATCTCGTCAATGAGAAGCAAATTTCATGCCATCAACATTTTTCTTTAAAGAATTTAGTAGCTAGGAAGCAAAATATTCTCACGTGTTTGCTGATACATGCCAATCTGTTTCCCACGTGTGTTTTTGTTGTAGCTTTGTTTTGAAATTCACCTGCGTCTACATGCCACACAGCAATACATCAGTGGTTTTTTCAGTGACTATTTCAGCCAGGCCATAAACATTAAAGCTTACCAAACTGAGAAAAAACACCTCTACAATAATGCTAATTGGACCCGTAGGGGATTTTATATGTTAGCACTAAGCTAATGGCGATTCACATGAACATATTTGGCATCAGACATTATCATATATCTGAGCTTGTATGTTTCAGTGTTACAGTGACTCTTTCAGTAAAGTGTCCTGCATAGAGCTGCCGCCACTGTTTTACATTCCTAACAACTAACCAGAACCTGCTTAGACTACAACTAATCAGTCAGTGACATATCTAGAACTTCCAGAACCAGAGTACTGTTTTTTTTTTCACATCCATTGTAAATCAGAGTGTGACTGGTTGATTCCTCTGTCACTTCCTGGTTATGCTGGTAGTTAATCTAACGTGTAAGGCCTTCAGTCCAACTCCTGAAGTCCTGTGAAGTCCATCTACCTAGATACCACAGAAAGGACAATCCTGATTGGATTTTTTTTGAGACTCCAACCAAAGCTGAGAGAAGTACTACAATACTTACAGAGTTTAAAAACAACAAACATGATGATTCAATTAAATAAAAATAAATGAAAATGGGGTGTATTTTTTATTTTAGTAGGTTCTTTGCCACATTATGTGTCAAATCTTATCAGACTCTCTGATGATAGAAATCTGACTCACAAGGCTGACTTACCTATTACCTGTTAGCTAAATTAGCTCCATAAAACCTAAAGAAGCAAACTTCACAACATCAAACACGTCTCGGCTGATTGACCATATTTGGGTTAAGATGAGAAATCGATACATTAGTCTTTTTACCAAATTACTGATTTAATGAGCTGCACTGAGTGGAATTAAACTCTCAGATGAGCGTATTGGTCAGACCCCTCCCTGCTTCGGAGGTGTATATGTGACTTCAGGCCAGGGTGGCTAAGGCACAATCGTGTCTCCTTTACAGGAGTAGATTTACCCTTTTATCTGCGATGGCCTATATAGTGACCTCAGGCAGGACGTGGGGATACGTTGTCTCCGTGGTAACGGGGTATGGGGCATCCTTTCTTCCTCCAGCGTGGAACTGGAAAACGTTTGTTCATATATATTTTTTCTTCTCTTTTTGGGGTTTTGGGGGTTTGGGGGTAAATGTTGGGGTGGTGATGAATGATGGAGAGATCATTGCATCATTTCTAACCTCATAAGAGTCAAACTTTTGAAATAACCTGACTAAACAAGTGTTTTTCCTAATCATAAACACATTGTGATCTAAAAGCAAATGCTTTAAAAGCTTGAAATCTGTTTCTAAGACAAATATATGGTAAGCAGTAAAGTCAACTGCCTATGTATAAATTTGTTTACAAAAATATAAACTTTTCAATGTTAAAAAATACATTTTTCTGTCAATTCTTTGGAAAATGAGTAGCTTTTTGAAACTGTAGTAATCAGCAAACATCTGGTTTGTCCTGAGCAGCAGTGCAGTCCATGCAAAGTACTGTGAAAACTGACCCGCTGCTTTACTCTCAGCCTTTTTTACCTGTTTATGGGTCAGTTTATAGTGTTTCATTCAAATATTTCTGCCCGTTGGCCAAACTTGCCATTCCCATGCACACAATTAGTTCTCCCCCAGATGTTTTTTTGAGTAAAACAGAGTGTAAATAGGCCTGGCTATTCAGCTCAGCCCCGTATTGATTCGTAGCTTTTGGCTGACGGGTTTAAAGAGGATGCACAGCCACTTCCTGTCCAGAGAGATTCCCTCCATTCACTGCAGCTTTTTATTTACAACTCTGTTTTCCTTCAGTGATGAGTGCCAGGCCTCTGAGTGGGTAGAAAAGAAGATCGATTCCAGCGTCCTGCGCTGTCTGAAGGTCGAAGAATGTTTAGGATGACCTAGAAAAACTTTCTTTAGTGCTCACTCCCTGCTGCTGCTCAGCAAACACATGGCTGTAGAATTGTTACTTACTACCTCACATAAATAATGAACATATTTTTAAGGCGGTTTTTCTGAATTTTTCACCGATTCCTCCAAATTTTCTGCTTAATTAAATAATTAAGAGGTAAAGAGTCGTTCACAGTGGTGGTGATAGGAACCAGACGTCCACCTCTAAAAGCTCCCTCACAGAAAGTTACTACATGAAATGGTTATGAATTCACTGCCTGATGACTGAGACACTGTTTTATGATAGTTTAGAGAACTTAAACTCCATTCATGGTGGAGGGATACATGCAGGGCGCTGTGAGGCAAAATAGTCCCCAAAGAAAACTTATTATTTCAGATTTTCCACTATTTTCCATCATCAACATTCCATATAAACTCAGAAGACTCGTGTAGGTTCCCTGGTGGTTCTGGATAGTAAATAAAATGTCTATATTTGTGTTGTAGTCATGGCGACCCCTGGTTCCTATCACCACCACTGTAAAGAGATCTGAACCATTTCACACCAAACCACTCTGAATCTCTCTGATTACATTTGAAAATTGGAATTCCCTTTGATAATAATGCATATCAAGAGCATTCGATGTCAAAGAGCACTAAAGGACATCTGGCTGCAGGCTTGCAGGCTAAACCCCAGCCTGTTAGGACCTCAGCTTGGTACCCTAAGTTAGCTAGCTGGCTAAAGTGCTGGTGAGCCAGCTCACATGAACATTATCTTAAAGTTTGTTAGCACAAATAAATTGTTTTCAGAGGTGGCGTAATTTAGATACATAATCATTGAAGTTAGACATCTTAAACACACATCAGTAGATCATTCTAGGTTACATTGGTGCATCTAATGATCATGTAATAGTGCTCAGTGCCTTTATCCTCACCTGGACTAAAGAATGCAGTAAATTGTGTTTGATGGGAGTCTAAGAGCTTCAAAGTGTTAGTAAACATGGAGGAGGATTTCTAACTGAGGACAGAAAAGGCTCAAGCTCAAATAAACAAACATTACTCGCTGCTGCCCTCTAAAGGTGATACTGCACACTGTTGTTGTAAGATCCATGACATGTTGAATTGAATGCAGCCTCCCCCTTAGATTCCATAATTACATTAGACTATGTCCTATTTGGGTCCCATCATGTATTTCTGACTACCGTACTTACGTTCCTGTAAGATTTGAGAACTTTGCATGGATCACACTGCTGCAGGACTGGCACTCTGTACAGGTAAAAATGTTAAAGAGGAACACCACAGACCTTTAGCCACACCTCCCTTCTCTACAGCAGGGTTAACAGCAGAGCATGTGAGTGGAGTGAAGTGTCAGATGGACAGGACACTTCACACTTAATCAATTATATCATTTATGGTTATTATTATATGAAAAAATAGTTCTGTGCTACACTGGCTTTTTCAGAAGGTTTAGGCTTGAAGCAACAACCCAACCACATATTAGAAAGCTGCCGAGGGTAAACAAACGCTTGTGCTTTTAAAGGTGATAAATTTGACATTTTAAACATTGATATAGCAGCAATTAACTATTTTCTATATAAAGATATAGTGGAGTAACAGCGTCAGAGAGTGAAGCCACGCCCCCTTTTCATAGCTGGGATGGGCGTGCATGCATGTTAATTCCGCCCTGTAAATCCCAACCCCCCGACATGTTTTGTTTTGCCTTCCCAAACAGTGACCGCCCACACAGCGTGCGTGCACAATTTAAGGTGGAATGGGAAAATTCGAACAAGAAGCTGGCGAAAAAGAAGCTGAGTTGAAATGCATGAAAAGGGACGAGGAGGTCGCACCTGCTGGACAGGTGGATAACATTAACTCATTTTTGCTGTTTCACAGAATCAACTGGTCAGTATCGTTATGCCTTGTTTGCGAATGTTTGTGATAGCAACTGTTAGCTTTGCAGCGACAGATTGCTAACCCAGAGCTTCGCCAACGTTAGCTACACAGCTTGCACAGAAAAATGGACACAAGATTGTGTAATGTCTGAACTTTGTTGTGATCGGTTAGAATTTCTGGTAAATCACGCTCCAACTCTGCACCACTCACATGCTCTGGTTAACGTCCGCTGGTCATCATGACAGAATCATGTAGGTTAACCATAGACACTGTCTGAACAACTGTATCATTGTTAGCTCGCTTAGCATTATCGCTAACTAAGTTATCAACAGGATAGGACAAATAATAGCTGGCTAGCAAAGTAATAAGCTAATATAGCTAGCTGCAAACATGAGCTAGGAAACCAACCCGGTATTAAGAAGCTAGCTAACTCAAATCAAACGCGTTTTTTAATCTGAAATTTCTTGGTGTTGCTCTTTATAATGATGGTGGAAGTGTTTAGATTGGTCAGTACAGCTCAGAGAGGATGAATATCAGGGTAACGGCACAATGACAGGCCAGCTACTCTCTGGGGGTGGAGCTGTGGGCGGGGCCGGGGGCGGGGCTGGGGTTCTTACCTCACAGCCGGACTCCTCTTTGGTCTTACACTCCCAGGTGTATCTGCTCATGGTTTTCTGAGGGGGTAGAGTATAATTTATACCTCATTATATACATTTACCTCACTCAGAGAGAGAAATACAGAGGGAGAACGACAGCAGATGAGAGAACAGAGAGAAGTAGAGACAGAAAGACAGACAGAGAGAGAGAGATTATATATACACTACCATTCAAATGACTGGACAATTTTTGTTATTATACATACAATAACTCATACAGTGCAATTTTGTTTTTATGGTATTTTCCTAAATTTAGTCATGTCCAATTTCACCCGTTACTCAGTTCACATGATGCTACTCATGGGATGATGGCTAGCAAGAGCTTCCTCTGAGACACGCGAAGCTCCACCGCATCTTTTCAAACTGCTGCTAAGGCAACGTCATTTGAGCTCAACACGCTTGGAGGAGAACACTAACTATTACTTCTGTTACGTCAGCTAACAGACTCGCGCATTGGCTAGCATCAAGCTGAGTGATTGGGGGAGAGGGAGGACCACCCTACTCCCCCAGAGAAAGAGAGAGAGAGAGTTATGCTGTCTTGGGCCCCTGATTACGGATGGCTGTGGCATCACTGGGGGTCGAACTGACAACGTCCCGATGACAGCGCCTATGCTTGGAAACATCTCCAAATCCGGCCCTTAAATCTCGTTTCCAGTCCTGGATTTTACAGTCAATTATAGTCAGTCAGTTAGATCAGTAGTTCAGTTATATACTGGTAAAATGCAGGACCGGTAACTGGAATGAAGGTCCAGATTTGAAGACCTCTAATGGTTGCACCATTCGGGAGAGTTGCTGTTACTCCAAACTGGAAAACAAAAAACTTTTAGATGTTACATTTTATATTTCCAGTACCTTGACAACAACGGACAAACACTTTACTGTAATTATTCATTTCTGACAATTTTTGGCAAATTTCTGCCTGCCTTTTGAAATATAAGACATTCTAATCATTTTAGAATCTTCTACCCCGTTCATGATTCTGGACACACCTAACATTTCTTTATTTTTATTTTGTCATTTATTATTTGTTTTTAAATATACATATTTATCTGTCATCACTTCTTTTATATTATTGAAAATATCAATTCTAAACAAAAATATTGATTCTAAACTTTTGAACGGTAGTGTATATTCACAGAGAGCAAGAGACAGAAATAAGGACAGAGAGAGAGAGAGAGAGAGAGAGAGACAGTCAGCTCGTGCTTTAGCTCATGTCTGACAGAGTTTTTAGACAGATCAGTAACGGCGGTTAGTTTAGTTTAGTTTTGGCTCGGTGCCTAAACACAGCTACGAACTCTGGTTCATGAACTCTAGAAAAGGCAGATGAGCAGCGCTCGCTGAGGTAAGGGTAGACGTCACTGTTGGTACAGAGGCTGCTGTTACTATGGTTACTAAGGATGGAAATCTACACTTGGCACTACAGCGTTAAGATGAGAAGAAGAAGGAGAAAATCTAGAAGAGGAGGAGGCGCCCACACTTGAATCGTCAGTGCATCTACAGCAAGAACATACAAGAAAATTAAAATGCAGCCCTTTTTGACCGAATTTAGCCTTGCAGTGTGATCTCGTAACACCTCTGGGACAACCTTGAGAAACTCTGGGCTAAATATTGGGGGATCGTAGACCTACTAATCCAACGCTCGTAAAGGTGGAGCTGACAGTAGGGGGCGCTGATGCGCTCCTCAACATTGTCTGACGGACAGCAAGCCTGTTGTTAGCACATGGATGTAGCCAGAGCCGGTTTATGAGGAGCCTGGCCACTTCTTAAAGGTGTATTTCACTAAAAAAGCAAAGAAAACTCACCTGTATGTTTCGTTTTTTTCTACAGTAAACGGGTTTTGGGCAGGAGGACGCTAACATTACTGCTACTAAGTGCTGACTGGTTGGTGAGCGGAGCAGCTCATTGGCTGTTTGCGCTCAAAGACGTTCTGAACGTACATGAGGCGCCGTTAACCCCTATATTTATAAGTAATGTTAATATGTTTTATGCTGTTCAGTGTTCAGGAAATAAATGTAATCTTTTAGTATTTATAAACTATGATTTTGCTCAAATGCTCCATCTTAACCCATTCATTTTGGACTCACTCGGGAGCGCCCTCTAGTGTTTGAGAAACACAGAAGATGCTACAGAGTGGAAATTCTCCACTGTACAAGTTGTCTGATGTAGCATCTGTTAGCGTGGCTGAAAAATGTGAATAGCAATTTCAGGAGCACTTGTTTTGTTTGTGTTATCGATTGCATTCCAGGCGTTGATTAAGCACAGACTTGAGGAATTTGGGGGCAGGTTTTACTCTTGTTAACGGTGGATTTCACCACAATCCGGGGGCAAAAGTTTAGCCAGTTGTCCCCAGATGTGAAAACTTGTCATGAGATCACATCTGGCCCGGCGAGACTAGAACGAATTCTGAAGATGTACCAATGTATCCTTTGAATGCTGCGTTCGACTAAAGCTAATAACTAATAACCAAACATATATTAGCTATTATAGCCCCAACTAAGAATTCATACACATAATTCTTGGTTCCCACTTTAGATCAGTCAAGACAAACACAGCTGTTTAAATCCATAACACTGAATATAAAGTTTGCTGTTTTGAGGACGTAAATACGTCACAAACGTTAATTTCCATTCATGTCAGTAGTGTTAGCTAGCTCGTTGCTAACAATACTCACTTTCATGGAGACCTCATTGTTTTTTTTCCCACTTTGAGAATAATCCGAGCTCAGACTTCCCACCTCTGGGTTTGGTTGAATGCATAAATCTCGATCTCCCATAAGCTTTTGCGTCAATACGCAAATACGCAAATGCATAGCAGAGTTGTGAGGAAGGACTGTGTGTGAGGAAGGACTAACGCTGTGGAAAATTAGCTTCAGTTGTCAACATGAATTTCCTGTTAAGGATGTTATTAATGAGTGTTAAAATGTTAAGTCATGGACAACAAGCTGTATCGTTAGCATAGCTGTTTAGCATTAACTAGGCATTAGCAAGCAAAGTAGTTAGCTTGTTGTGATCTAACACCACAAACAGCATTGAATCTGCTTATCAGTGGAGGGAAACTTTCTATAAAGCCTTGAATTCCTGGTAGATCGTATTATTTCATGTTAGCAGCACTGCTAAGGACGCTAGCATGGTTATCCCACAAAAGAGAACTATGTTAGCTCTACTTCTACCCATGCTGCAGGCGCATTAGCCAGGCTTCTAACCACCCTCCACCCCCCAAACCTACTGGCAGCAGTGAGACATTGCATGTCAGATGTTTATCCTGTTTTCCAAGTTTCGTCCATTCTTTCAGACAGAATTTGATGAATGCCCCACCCCCCCACCTCCCGCCGTCCATCTGAACCAGGATAAACGAGTGAAACGAAACACAAAAATATATAAATATATATATAGATGCAGCAAAGCGGACAAGCAGCAGCCGCTCGCATGACCACTAGAAGGCGCATGTGAGCATTTCAGCATGCGGTAATGCAGAGGAAAGAAGGGGGAGGGCAGCAGGGTGCTTTGGGGTAGGATGAGGGGCATGGAGGGGTCTTACATCTCCCAGTGTTGGTCAGTCTGCACACATCACGTTTATGGAGGACGTGTTCGACCACCAAGAGTTCAATTTTACCAACTTACCATCATAAAATTATCAGTGTAAAGGTAGATGCTCTTAAAGGTAGGAAAGTATTGAGTATATGAGTAATATGAATATAATTCGGATAAAATTACAGCACATTGATGTTATTAATGGCCATAACTGAGTTGTTTAAGGGTTAAAGCTGTGTGTAAATGTATACGTGTGTGTACGGCTGGTATTGTTCAGTATTTTTCGATACCGATTTCTTGACTTTGATACCGATTCTTAAATAATGTTTTTTCGATAACTTTTTTTTAAATTACAAACTGAAAGTGGGTGTGGCTTAAACTAGAACTGCAGCGTAGCACTGAAGTTACTAACATGCATAACTTAGACAGCCAATCAGCAGCCTAGATTAGGGGTCGCACAGACTTGCCGATTTACGGCTCGGTGGAGACACTTTAATCTCGAGGTCAGCAGTCGCTGATGACGTGTTTATGACACTAACAACATGGACGCCTCAGAGAAGACAGCAGGTGAGGACCCTGGTGATTCCAGGGTCTGTATCTCAGGTTTCCTGAAGGCAATGAGATTCATTGAGGATCCAGGGCTTGTTGGAAAGGACGCATCACGCTCTACTGACCTGTGGAGTTTGGCTTCGTTCTATCATTGCTGTGCCGATCTACAGAGCTTCAAAGATCAGATATTGAATGTCGTTATCTCCAGTTTCCTGAAGACTTCCATAAAAAGTCCTGTGTGTTTGGAGAGGAAGCATAACACCCTGTAATCCTGTAAAGATTGAAATTACTCTTATTATTGCTGAGTTATGGTGCTCTAAATCTCTCTGGCTCTCCGGACCTCAGCCGCAGATGAGCATCTCGGCAAGGCTGCCTAGGGTGTGCCTAAGTCAGATACAAATTTGCGAGACTCCAGGGTCTGTATCTCTGGTTTCCTGGCGGCTAGCTATGTGATCCAGGGCTTGTTTAAAAGGCGTGTCACGCCCTACTGTGGTGTTTGGCTTCGTTCTATCACATCCCTGCTGGTCTACGGTGCTTCAAAGATCAGATATTAGACATTGTTATTTCCGACTCCAATAAAAAGTCCCGTGTGGTTGGAGAGGCAGCATAACACCCTGTTAGAGTTACGATGCTCTAAATCTCTCTGGCTCTCCGGACCTCTGCCACGGGCAAGCGTCTCGGCAAGGCCGGCTAATGTACGCTTAAGTCGGATACAAGCTTGCAAGATTTTGGGGTCCGTATCTCTGCTTCCCCGAAGGCCAGCGATGCAATCCAGGGCTCGTTGGAAAGGGCAGGTCACGCTCTACTGACCTGTGGAATTTGGCTTTGTCACAGATTTGCTTGTTTCGAAGCATTGACTTCTCCTGTGGTCTTATTCATGACGTCATCAGTGATTAGTCCACGTCGACTCGACTTTCATCATGCAACTGTTGACTTTAAAAAGTCGTGCAGCCCCGAGTCTAGATCTTGGAGGAACCCTGCTAATTGGCTCATGGATCCTGAGGATGACCACTCAGGTACTGAATATTTGTTTGGATGATACAGAATGTTTCTGTACTCAGTAGTACTGAAGTAATTCAGTCGATACCATTAAGGTATTGAATTTGGATACTCAGTCCTGCGTTTGTGTAATTCTGCCTCCACATTGATTCTCAGCGGGGGGATCAATACAGTGGGTTTCTGGAGGGTCCCTCTCTCACTGCTGGCTGGACGTGATGACAGGAAACCATTAAATGGTGGTCAGGGATATTCGAGGAGTGAATTAATTATAGGCCATCTCTAGCAGAGGCAGCGACAGTCAGAATGGCCACTAAGTACAGGTTATTTATTTACGCAGGAGCCTTAACAACTGAATATGTTGGATGTTTCAGTTTTTAGTGTTTCCACTTTTTAACTTTATTACAGCTGCACTGAAAAAATGGTGTCTTGCCAAGTGAAAGGGCCTTAATGATCTGTCTGATATCCCTCATGTTGAGATTGCTGTAAGCTTGTAAGAAGATCATTTAACTTATTTCAATCTCCATTTTTACTTGTTTTGGGTAAAAGAAAATTGAAAAATGGCAGATTATTTTGCTTATTTTAAGAAATGTGCTTGAAACAATCAGAATCATCTGCTAACACAGTAATATACTTTCAGAAATTGTCTAGAAATGTTATATAATTTTATAACATTCATACAACGTTGATTTCTCTCGTTATGATATCAGTTTCTCAACCCAGCTAGAATTTTTTTGTTCTAAAAATGTTCCGAGAGTAATACACACATGTTCTTTTATTGTTTTCAGCTGGAATTTTTTTGTTTTTTGTTCCCAGAATGTTCTTCTGGGAGCGTCCCCTAAAAACATCATCATGTAACATAATCTGTTGCCATGACAACATCCTTAAAACACCCTCCGAATGAGGCATCTTATTAATGGAGGGGAATTTTCTATAAAGCCTTGAATTCCTAGTAGATCGTATTATTTCACGTTAGCAGCACTGCTAAGGACGCTAGCATGGTTATCCCACAAAAGAGAACTACGTTAGCTCTACTTCTACCCATGCTGCAGGTGCACCCCCCTCGCCACCTACTGGCAGCAGTGAGACATTGCATGTCAGATGTTTACCTGTTTTCTAAGTTTCGTCCATTCTTTCAGACAGAATTTGATGTCTTAGTTAAAATGTAACCTTTTAGGATCATTATTTGAAATGCTAAACATCCTTAAAACGTTCTTTGAACATTAAAACGTTTTCTTTAAACATTATTAGAACTTGTAGGTACTTTTAATATGATTTTTGCTATGTTTTAGCTATTGTTTTACTTTTTGTTATTCTTTTTTTTATTTTATTCTTTTTATTTATTTTATTAATGTAAATCTATTTTCTTACCTCTTCTGTTCCTTTTTATTTCATTAATATATGTTTTTATTTATTTTATCTTTATCTGATATGTTAATTAATTTACTATACTGTAATTTTAATGGTTTATTGATTTAACGGTTTATTAGTACCCTCTTATTATTAAAGTTTACTGTTAAGATTTTTATTACTTCATTATAACATTTGATTTCTTTTTACTACCCAACTTCTCAGTCCCTGATTTCTGTATTGCTCGGCCTCAGTGTATTCCGAGTTTAAATAAAGGTAGATTGATTGATCGAGTGATTGATTGAGGTAACGTTAGCCAAAATTATGAGAACGTTTCTTGCTAGCTGGGAAAGAAATCTGCAAACACGCCTCCAAAGTTCAGTCTTAGAAGCTGGTTGATCGTTTTCTGAAGTAATCAAACACATTCAGTGGTGTTGAGGTCTGGACTCTGGGGTGGTCAGTCCATCGTTCAGCTTCTTTGTTTGATGTGTCCGTCTCCTTTTCTCAGTGAGGTTCTTCTTGATCAGCTACACATCCTTTCAGACCCACAGCGCTGAGTGGTCTTCTCACAGTGGAAGGATGGACAGAAACACCTGTGGATGTTTTCAGATCTGATCAGCTTGATTTTCTCCTCTCTCTCAGAGACGAAAGCTTTAAGTGCTGTTTATCTGATGGGGGCAGTTTTGGGGTCGACCAGGTCTTCCAGGTGGTTGTTAGGAGCCCCATTTTCTCTGGAGCTCTTAATCAGTTTTTGAGCTCCAGTTTTGGAAACTCTTATTATTTTCCTTTGACTTCTCGCAGGTGGTTTATCTTGTATGTGATCCCTGACTAAATATCTCCTAAAAATCAATAATTTGTGCTTAACGGCTGGAAATAATAAATTAAGTGAAGGGTGGCGCATGTATGCATCCCTGCCCATGTATATCCATCCATGCATGTGTGTCCATGGCAACAGCAAAGATTTTTTTTCTTGTCCTCTGTGAACCGTGTTGCTATGGCAACAGCCGTTGCCCCGGTAACCGCGCGCATTGATGTGTGAGAGCAGACCTGTCTGGACTGAGAGAAAAAAAAAAACCCTCAGCAGCCCCTCCCCCCCACGGGAGAGATCCTCTCAGGCCCATGCAGAGAGGAAGAGGAGGGATGAGGAAGGATGGAGGGATGGAGGGAAAGAGAGAGAGAGAGAGAGACGAGAGCACGTTACCTGACAGATAATGTTATCATAGTAAGCCAAAGCACGAGCATGAGGGAGGACAGGGGGGGTGTCGCAGAGTTTCCTTACGTTTGGGTGGGAGCCCTCAGCGATGGTGGAGAGAGAGAAATTATCATTGTGCTGCTCCGAGGACGGGCGATACTTACTGCTGCAGGGGAGAGAGAGAGAGAGAGAGAGAGAGAGAGAGAGAGAGAGAGAGAAAGAGAGAGAGAGAGAGAGCAGAAAGAGATGGAGAGAAAGGGACAGAGAGTAATGGAGAGAGGTAGAGAGAGATGGAGGACAGAAAGAGAGCAAAAAGAGATGGTGAAAGAAAGAGAGTGATGGAGAGAGGTAGAGAGAAAGGGAGGAGAGAGAGAGCCAAAAGAGATGGTGAAAGAGAGTGAGAGAGAGGGAGAGAAAGAGGGAGGAGAGAGAGCAAAAAGAGATGGTGGAAGAAAGAGTGATTAGAGAGGGATTGAGAGAGGGAGGAAAGAGTGAGGAAAAAGAGAAAGTGAAAGACAGAGTGATGGAGAGTGGAAGAAAGAGGCAGGGAGAGGGAGCAAAAAATGGTGTAAGAGAGAAAAAGGGAGGAAAGAGCAAAAAGATGGTGAAAGAAACAGTAATGGAGAGCGGTAGAGAGAGGGAGGAGAGAGAGAGCAAAAAGAAAAGGAGTAAGAGTGAGAGAGAGAGGTAGAAGGAAAAAGAAAGGAAGAAAAAGAGTGATAAAGAGAGAGGGCAGAACAGTGGAGGGTGAAGAGAAGGGGAGAGAGAGAGCAACAAGATGAGAAAGAAGAGAGAGAAAGCAAGAAAAAGGAGAAAGAGAGAGAGAGATAGAGAAATACCATGCATAGAGGAGAAGACAAGGAGAAGAAGGAGACAGAGGAGATGGACGGGAAGAGAAGGGGAGAGAGAGAGAGAGAGAGACAGAGAGAAAGAGACAGAGAGAAAGAGACATACAAAGAGATATAGACAGAGGCAAAGAGAGAGAGAGATATAGAGAGAGACAGAGACATAGAAAGAGACAGAGAGAGTCATATAGAGAGATACACAGAGAGAGAGAGATAGAGACACAGAGAGAGAGACAGAGACACAGAGAGAGAGAGACATAGAGACACAGAGAGAGAGACATAGAGACACACAGAGAGAGAGACATAGAGACACACAGAGAGAGAGACATAGAGACACAGAGAGAGAGACATAGAGACACAGAGAGAGAGAGAGATAGAGACACAGAGAGAGACATAGAGACACAGAGAGAGAGACATAGAGACAGAGAGAGAGAGAGAGAGAGCATTAGTGTATGTTTGCACACAGACATTTAAACAGACACACATAAACGTATTAACAGTGCAGACTTTATGAACATTTAACACCAGTATTTACACACATCCAGACGTCCACCACTAAAAGCTCCCTCACACACAGTTATTACATGATATGATTATGAATACACTGCCTGATATCAGAAACATCAGACGTCTGGTTCCTATCACCACCACTGTAAACCAGTCTGAACCATTTCACACCAAACCACTCTGAATCACTCTGTTTACATCTCACACACTGAATTATGTGCAGAATTTTTGAAAAATTGGTGGAATTTCCCTTTAACAACGTGATGGCTCAGTGCTGTTGTTGCCTCATTCCGGTTTTTATTATGTTTGTTCTCCAAACTACCTTTCAGAACAGGAAACACATGAACAGGAGTATAAGTCACACATCAGTCGCGCTGCATCGCTACTCTGATTAAACGAACTCGTTTCACATTTCCGGTTATCTCTTCTGTCGGTTTCTGTCAGCAGGTCATTTCATTTCCGGTCGAACCAAAACAAACAGTGCAGTCCAGCTTTAAGGCGTTTTGCTGTTTAAGATCTTTTTGATTTATTATTGAGTTCAAAGTGAATTTGGAACATTTAGATTTATCATGAGCTCAAGTTGGGCGGCACGGTGGCGCAGTGGGTAGCGCTGAGTGAATGGCCTGGGTTCGATTTTTTGTTACGCAGTAACACCAGTGACACGACTCCTGGGGATCACAACTTTCATTATATATTTTATAATATTTATTTGGTGTTTGTTTCCTTTATGTCATTTAATTTATATATTCCATAATCATGTATAGATTATTGCAGTTAAAATTGCAGAAAAACATGTTTTTACTACAGAATATGGCCTCAGCCTTCACACACGACTGTGGGGACGAGCTCTTCTGTGGTGCTTGGAATTCTGTATGATTGATTTAAAAACCAATATTGTTAAATTGAGACTCAAGAAGGTGTTTTTGGTAAAATAACCTATTGTTTTATTTTAAAAGTATTCTATCATGTTTTTTAAGTGTAATATATCTTTAAACGCTAGGGACACAAAAATGGACGTTTCTGTAGAATGACCCAGCCTTTTCTGTGTATTTTGGCCTTTTGTCCACACGCAAACCTCGGGAGTGTTTGGCTGAAGAGAGCGCCGTTATCTCCTTTGTTTATATGAGGTGATTTTGTGCAGTGGTGGACGCAGCCAAAACAGTTCTGGTTTTAATATCGTTAACAGGACTCGTTGCGTGTTTCCACATAAATGTACAGTCACTCCTACACTACACTGGAGAACAGAGGTTGCTGCTTTATCCAGCAACCGTCTCCAGTTTTGGAGGAGACCCGGTCGGCCCTCTAGTTGGTGGAACTTTGAAAACTAAGTGACTGTTGCAGAAGAACATCAGTTTGTCAGTTGTTGTAGTTGTTGTCCTGTTCTTGCTGGTGCTTGACTGTATTTTTATGTTTTCATGCAGAGAGAGAAGCCAAAAATGTAACTTTGAGACCCGGCCCAATCCAGACTGGTACTGATAGATTTGAAACCCAAACTCGTGACTTTGAGACCCGGTCCAATCCAGACTGGTACTGATAGATTTGAAACCCAAACTCATGACTTTGAGACCCGGTCCAATCCAGACTGGTACTGATAGATTTGAAACCCAAACTCGTGACTTTGAGACCCGGCCCAATCCAGACTGGTACTGATAGATTTGAAACCCAAACTCGTGACTTTGAGACCCGGCCCAATCCAGACTGGTACTGATAGATTTGAAACCCAAACTCATGACTTTGAGACCCGGCCCAATCCAGACTGGTACTGATAGATTTGAAACCCAAACTCGTGACTTTGAGACCCGGCCCATCCAGACTGGTACTGATAGATTTGAAACCCAAACTCGTGACTTTGAGACCCGGCCCAATCCAGACTGGTACTGATAGATTTGAAACCCAAACTCATGACTTTGAGACCCGGTCCAATCCAGACTGGTACTGATAGATTTGAAACCCAAACTCGTGACTTTGAGACCCGGCCCAATCCAGACTGGTACTGATAGATTTGAAACCCAAACTCATGACTTTGAGACCCGGCCCAATCCAGACTGGTACTGATAGATTTGAAACCCAAACTCATGACTTTGAGACCTGGCCCAATCCAGACTGGTACTGATAGATTTGAAACCCAAACTCGTGACTTTGAGACCCGGGCCAATCCAGACTGGTACTGCTAAGTTTGAAACCCAAACCTGTGACTTTGAGACCCAGTCCAGTGAGGCCAGACTGGTACTGATAAATTCAAAACCCGAACTTGTGACTTTGAGACCCGGGCCAATGAGGCCAGACTGGTGCTGCTACATTTGAAACCTGAAAATGTGACTTTGCGACCCGCCCAGTCATGCAGGACCAGTACTGAGAAATTTGAAACCAGTACCCACTTTCATGAGTTAACAGAGATGGATGATCACACTTTACTGAAGTCCTTTTAGGAAAGTCTGTTCACTCTGCGACTATTTCAGCCATAAAAGACCAGACTCCTCTCTCTGAACGGACTGTTGACTGTGTTTTTATGTTTTCATGCAGACAGAGATCTTTATAAAGCAGTGCTTATGTGGATGGGAGTTTTGTTAAAAAATGAAGGAGGAAACTCCCGTTTTCAAAAATACCCGTGTGGACTACGCCTGAGTCAGTTATAATGTGTTCTCAGCTCTGACCAGTTCAGTATAGTGACCAGTCTTAAAGGCACAGTAAGAAAAACAGCCTGTTTAACTGCGAGGACTGAAGAGAGGCCGGAAAGCGATGATGTAGGGATGTAATACAGCGAGCAGCTCTAATCTCAGCTGTTTCAGACAGACGGGTTAAGACGGAGATGTTTATGGTCAGTGCTGAAGGGCTTTCAGTGTTTCTGTGCCAGCAGTGATTTTGTTTCAGTTTTTATTTGATTTTGCTTTTTTTAATAAGCTCTGTAGGTGATGTTCCTCACAGTGTGTTCCCTCCTGCACTTCTCTCACTGCTCTAGAACCCTCTCTCTCTCACACTCTCTCTCTCTCGCCTTAATATCTGCCCACTCGTCTTCTCGTCTCTCAGCTCATAGCGACTGCAATTACATCCAGCAGATGGAGGAGTGGGCGGCATATATTCACCAAACTCCATCTACACAGATTCTGTCTCTCTCTCTCTCTCTCTCTCTCTCTCTCTCTCTCTCTCTCTCTCTCCATCTATCTGCTCTTTTTCTCTGCTCTCTTTCTCTTCCCCTTTTCATCCACTGTTCCCTCTCCTCTGCACTTCTTCACCATCATCTTCCTCCTTTGTAGAGAGCAGTGGAGTGTGTGTGTGTCTGTGTCTGTGTGTGTGTGTGTGTGTGTGTGTGTGTGTGTGTGTAGGGGGAGCGGGTTGATTTAAACACACACACACACACACTCCACTGCTCTCTCAGCAGTAAGTAGGTCACCCCAACATGCACACACACACACACACACACACACACTCACACGCTGGCCTACTTTCAGCTGGAGCTGCTGTGACATCATCTGTTTCAGTTGTGTTAGCGCTGTATGCTAACCTTTAGCACACTGTCCACCTCACACACACACACACACCAGAGGTCTACATGGGTATGAAATCTGAAGTGATCCGACTCTGACCCACCTGACTCAGCCCAACTGGTACTGCTAAATTTGAAACCTCAGAATGTAACGTTGAGACTCAGCCTGATCGGGCCGGACCGGTACTGATAAAATTGAACCTTAACATGTGACTTTGAGACCCGGTCCAATGAGGCCAGACTGGAACTGATAGATTTGAAACCTGAAAACGTGAGTCCAGGCTGGTATTAATGAATTTGAAACCCAAACCCATGAGTTTGAGACCGGGCCTGATTGTGCCAGACTGGTACTGAAACATTTGAAACCCAAAAATGTAACTTTGAGAACCAGTCCAATCCAGACAGGTACTGCTGAATTTGAAACCTGTACCCGTGACTTTGAGACTGGGCCAGATTGTTCTGGACTGGTGCAGCTACATTTGAAACCTGAAAATGTGACTTTGTGACCCGCCCAGTCATGCCGGACCAGTACTGAGAAATCTGAAACCAGTACCCACTTGCATGAGTTAACAGAGATGGATGATCACAGATGGTTTTACTGAAGTCCTTTTTTAGGAAAGTCTGTTCACTTGGCGGCCATCTTTGTAAGGTCGCCGGGCAGTTATTTCAGACATACAAGATCGGACTCCTCTCTCTCTGAACTGGGAGAGACCAAAATACCCTAAACTGTCAAATTACTATTTCAAAAACACAAAAAAATCTGACAAAAGCCTCAGAAACAGTTTGTAGCGTTTGGCTCAGGAATAATACATACATACATACATACATCATCTAAACCACTTATCCTTCTGGGTCGCGGAGGGGCGCTGGAGCCTATCCCAGCTGTCATTGGGCGGAAGTCGCCAGTCCATCGCAGGGCAGACAGACAGACATATACAATCACACTCACACCTAGGGGCAATTTTAGCACGTCCAATCAGCCTGACTGCATGTTTTTGGACTGTGGGAGGAAACCGGAGTACCCGGAGGAAACCCACACAGACACGGGGAGAACAGGCAAACTCCACACAGAAATGACCCTGGTTGTTCTGGAGCTTCATCAGCTCCTCCAACTCCAGAGTTATTCTGGACGTAGCTATAGATGTTATAGCTTTACTAGAGAAAGAGAGAGTGTGTCTATCTACGACATCAAAAATCACTCATCAAGAAACAAATTTGAGCCCGACTGAACCCATGAAAGATCGTCCCAATTCTGACCTGAAACTATTTTATTTTCAGGCTTCGTCAGGCTCAGCGAGGGCAGCAGATCTCTAACCCATCAAACCTCTAACCATCCAACAATATCAAACACTGCTTTCGAGCTCTGTCTGCTGAGGTTTTGTCCTTTATTTCTTTTGTTTTCTCTCCATCATCATAACTGTTCATGCCAAGAGCTTTTCTAATCTTCATTCACTCCCTCTTTTAATTTCCTCTCCTCTATCTGCTCATCTTATTCCCTCACTGACGCTGCTGTTGACTCTCTATCAGCGCCGAGGTTCACAAAGACGTCGTGTCTGGCATGATGTCACAGCTTATCAGTGTTCAACGGCATTTAACAATACATACTGGATACAGAACTGTATCGCACTGTATCGTACAATCGGAGCCTCTCAAATCAATACGCACAGGTAGCGGCCAACACATTCAACAGACTGGAGCAAATAAAGCACTCGGTTTAATGCTGATTATATTGCACTGGGTGGGCGATACGGCAAACATATTATTGTGATACTTCAAGACATTTTCATGATACACTATTTCGTATTGTAACAAAACCTTGTATCTCCAAAATGGTAACTTTACTGGAGAAGGAAGAAACATACTTTACTTTTAATGTAACTCAATGGAGCCAGACTTTTTTTCCAAGTCATTTTGGGCCGTTTCATTACAACAAGTATTTTCAAATTATGTCAAAAACTGAAAAATGACAAAGATGAAGATACGAGGCAGCAATATACATCACAATATTTGTTTTCTCCGAGATTTACTAAGTTGAAACAGACAAAATAGAACCTGTAGTACCTCATTTAGAAACTACTACTATAAAAAAAATAAATAAAATAATAATAATAATAATTATAATAATAATATAATAATAATAATAATAATAATAATCTTTCAATCACAATGACTTTTCTTCAGTGTTTTACCAACTGCACTGCACTAAATCCAATTAAACAGGCCTAATTTTCAAAGAAGCGTCTGTGTTCTTTAAGAACTGACGATATCCGCGATATGCTCAGAAAAGCGTATTGTGACAATTTATCACGGTAACAATAACGTATCATCATACTGCCCACCCCTATATTGCATAAAAACCAGAGCAGGTAGTGAAAGCACAATCCTTATAATACACAACTGAAACATCTCTGAATCTGAGTGTTTAATGTTATTGCGCTGAGAGGTTAAAGGTATGGAAATGTGTATATGGCGTATAGTTGGTAGCCGTGCTGTAAAGATCGCATCATCAGGCCTGTTTGAAATGAAAAAGCAGTCAGAAACAGCTGCACACCCACACAGCCAGTGATGGACATTACGGCTCTTTTCAGTGAGTCTCGTCTCAGATCCTCCACAGTTAGCTTAGTTAACGACAGAGGTGGGCGATAAGGCAAAAACGTAATATCAAGAAGTTTTCATGAGACGTGATATTTCACAATGTTTCATTTTTCTGACATCTGATAAGCTGGAACCAGACACTAGTGGTGTAGTAGACAGTAGCAGTGCCACGTAGTATTAAAAGTAATGTCAAAAACTATGAATACAATGACATCTCACACACAGCAGCATGAAATCTGATTATATAGGACTCTTTTAACACAGCGCTGGTTCTCAGGCTCTCCTGATTGCTGTTGTACTGAATGAAGGCGTTGCGGAATCAATTATGTAAATTGTTACATTCCTATTAAGGACCTTTATAAAACATCTATATATAAAAAAAATTATATATGAAAATAAATAAATAAATAAATAAATTGACTGGTACTGTACCTATACCATGCCCCCCACCCCCTTTCTCTGGGCCCCCCTGCAGGCCGGAGGCTCACCTGCGTTTGCGCAGTTTGTTGTTCTCGGTCTTGAGCACGTGTAGTTTCTTGGCGAAGCAGACGATGATCATGAAGAGCAGCAGGACGGTCAGGGCTGAAGCTCCGATCGCGATACACATCACCTGGAACTCCGTGATGACCGACTCGCAGCGCGCTCCTTTGTGCCACACGTAGTCCTGGATGTTACACCTGAGAGCAGAATAAATAACAGGTACAGGACAGAAAAGTTTAAAGGTCTGTATGGGGGTCCACACTTTAACACTTCACTGACACAACTACAGAACCTACAGATTAGTTTCACAGTAGATACTAAATAATGCATAAAAAATTCATAGTAGATACTGAATAATTCACAGTAGATTAAGTTCCAACTGTGTACATTTTTTTTTTTTAATTACATAATTAAGTGGTTAAGATGTAATCAGAGTGGTTCAGAGTTGTTCAGAGCGGTTTGGTGTGAAACGCTCTGTTCTAGATAAACTTACAGAGTCAGAATTGTTCACAGTGGTGGTGATAGGAACCAGACGTCCACCTCTAAAAGCTCCCTCACAGAAAGTTCCTACATGAAATGGTTATGAATTCACTGCCTGATGACTGAGACACTGTTTTATGATAGTTTAGAGAACTTAAACTCCATTCATGGTGGAGGGATACATGCAGGGCGCTGTGAGGCAAAATAGTCCCCAAAGAAAACTGATTATTTCAGATTTTCCACTATTTTCCATCATCAACATTCCATATAAACTCAGAAGACTCGTGTAGGTTCACTGGTGGTTCTGGATAGTAAATAAAATGTCTATATTTGTGTTGTAGTCATGGCGACCCCTGGTTCCTATCACCACCACTGTAAAGACATCTGAACCATTTCACACCAAACCACTCTGAATCTCTCTGTTTACACCTCACACACGGAATTTGGAAAAATTGGTGGAATTTCTTTTTAAATTGTTTTTTTCTAGTAAAAAGATATGTATTTGTACCTTTTCATAACCTAATGTTTTAAAACAGAACTACAAAATAAAAAGCCTGGGTTAAATTGTAAATGATGCAGATCCAGACATTCTGGGCTATTGAGTTCTGGAGGATGATGCTGGATCAGTTATGGATGATGACAGATATTCAATAAGGAAACAACTGACAGCCAGCAAAAAAGCAACAACACAGAACTGGTATAAGATTGAACCTCCTTCTATGGTTTTTAAACACCTCAGTGTCACTGCTGGACTGAGAATAGTCCACCAACCAAAAATATCCAGCCAACAGCGTCCTGTGGGCAGCGTCCTGTGACCACTGATGAAGGACTAGAGGATGACCAACACAAACTGTGCAGCAGCAGATGAGCTATCGTCTCTGACTTTACATCTACAAGGTGGACCGACAAGGTAGGAGTGTCTAATAGAGTGGACAGTGAGTGGACACAGTGTTAAAAAACTCCAGCAGCACTGCTGTGTCTGATCCACTCGTACCAGCACAACACACACTAACACACCACCACCACGTCAGTGTTACTGCAGTGCTGAGAATGACCCACCACCCAAATAGTACCTGCTCTGTGAGGGTCCATGGGGGTCCTGACCACTGAAGAACAGGGTAAAAGGGGGTTAACAAAGTATCAGAGAAACAGATGGACTACAGTCTGTAACTGTAGAACTACAAAGTGCACCTATGTAGTAAGTGGAGCTGATAAAATGGACAATGAGCGTAGAAACAAGGAGGTGGTCAGAATGTTATGTCTGATCAGTGTATTTATGTACATTTTGGAAAAATATCAAAAAACCTTTAAGTTTAAAAGAAAAATATAAACAAACCAAAAGCCCGGAGATGCAACAGGGCCTGGGGAGTCAATCCAACTTTTAATGGAATATGTTACAGTTATGTTCCCTGACTGAAGGTAGTGAAGGAACCTGGAGACAGTTTAGTACCTTTTTTCAGAGAGTGTAGCAGTTAGATTGAAATTAGAGGTACTAAACCTCTGAAATGAAGGTGTTAATAGTGAGTCTGTGCTGCAGTAACAGTCTCTACTCTTCTGGGAAGGGTTCTAGATGTTGGAACATTGCTGTGAGGACTTGACTGAGCATTAGTGAGGTCAGGTACTGATGTTGGATGGTCAGTTCTGGATCACTCCAACTCATCCCAAAGGTCCTGGATGGAGCTCCATCACTCCAGAGAACACAGCTCCACTGCTCCACAGCCCAATGCTGGGGGGCTTTATACCCCTCTAGCCCACACTGGGCATTGGGCATGGAGACCTTGCTCCAGAGCATCTCATTCTACTGGTTAGTGCTTTTCTATGGAGGTTAAAGCTGTGTCAGCAATGGGTGACCCTAAAGTAGCTGGATTCTGGATACTTTTGCACTATAATTAAAAAGAAAACATGGATTTTTAATTGTTGGGCTCTAAATTTGATCACTAGGAGATGCATATTGATTACTGATTTGGAATTATACAGAAAGATATATTGTGATAATACTATTGGCCATATTACCCAGTGCTACACTAAACTGTGGCTCACCCCCAGCCTCCTCGGACCCTCGGGACGCTCAGCAGATGCTTCAAAAGCGGCAGTTTAGTTCCTCTCCGACTGGCCAAAACTGCGCTTTGATTCCACACATGCTCTCTGGTGCCACCTGCATTATTCATGAGCTCCGAGCTCGTCCTCCGCCAAGGGCGAGTTAAAATTCACCGCTTTCAGCGTTTATTCCCACATCCGGGTCATAGCGTGTCTTTCACCTCCGGATTTCTTTCTTCTTCCCCTCCCATCGTTCTTTTAACCGGAATGTTCTTTATCTTTCAGCCAAATTCTACTGTCTTTTATTCAGTCTTGGGTTATTACACTTACAGCACCACGGATCCTGACAAAAACAGGAAAGAGGCCGCACATCTCCCCCGTTTAGGAAGAACCGCCGTGGATACGTCTGTCTTTTAGCACTGTTTTCCTCTCCATTAAGCACCATGAACAGTCAAAGAACCCTTTGCATGATTAAACGGTTCTCTGCATGGTAAAATGGTTCTTCAGATTGATGGAGAATGTGTTGTATACAGTTCTGTGGAGCACCAATAACTCGTATTGTTACAATGTCAAACTTGTAACAATAGCAGAACCCTTTTTATTGCTATATAGAACCATACACAACACATTCTCCATCAATCTGAAGAACGATTTCACCAAATGGCCCTTTGTTTGTTTATACAGAACCACTGTCTTTACTAAAGAAATCTTGAAGAACCGTCTTTAAGAGTGTATCCTATTCTGATCTTGTATACAAGCCTTACATCATAACAGCAGAACCCTATTTGTTGCTATCTAGAACCCTTTTCAAAAAGGCTTTATTTAAAAGCATGCACAACACATGCTCCATCAATCTAAAGAACCATTTCAGCATGTAGAGAACCATTTAAGCATGCAAATGGCTCTTTGAGTGTTTATGGTTCTATATTTACAAAAGAACCCTTGAAGAACCATCTTTTTTAAGAGTGTAGCAACCAAACAAACGTAAATAGTCCTCTGATGAGGTCTCCACTCTTCAAATCTGCTGACATTTTGGTTTCAACACAGCTAAAGGCTGCGCGATGACGCTCTGAAGATCTCGCAACCAAAAAAGGCTCGAAAAAATATTAGAGTTTATATCTGGGCTTCGTCACCACGGAGACAAACAAGCTCCGGCTTTCTCTCCATGTGAGACTCTCCCTCTATCTCTCCATCTGTAACATTCAGAGAGAGAGAGAGAGAGAGAGAGAGAGAGACACAGAGAAAGAGAGAAAGAGAGAGAGACACAGAGAGAGAGAGAGAGAGAGAGAGAGAGAGAGAGAGAGAGAGAGAGAGAGAGAGGGGGAGGGAGAGAGAGAGAGAGAGACAGAGAGAGACACAGAGAGAGAGAGACAGAGAGAGAGAGAGACTCCCTCTCTGTGTTAAGTGCCAGATCACTAATGAGGCCTCAGTCTGTGGTAATTTGGCTGTATCAGAAGCATAAAGGCAAACACTACACTCAGATATAAAGGTACTAGACTGGCACTGGGTCAGTTCCCCTCTTGTCACTGGGGTGGGACCCTCAAGGCTCCATCTCAGTACCTTTAGTCAGGGAACATAACTGAACCATAATCCACTGAAATGATATGTTCTAAGCTGTACTGACTCCACACACCCCGTCTCGTCTCCAGGCTTTTATTTTACTGTTCTGTTTAAAACATTCGGTTATGAAAAGGAACAAATACAAACTTTTCACCTGGAAAAACTTATTTAAGGTTCACAATCAGACCTTAAAACCACTGTAGAACCTTTGAGGGAACATTTACACTGTTTGTACCTTGATGAACGAAAAATGTACCTGAACAGAACCTTTATTTCTAACAGTATGGGGGTCGTCAGGATTTGAAAATTCATAATTCAGTTAGCAGCACAGAAAGCTGAGCTTTTAGCGTCCTGATCTGACTCACTAGCTATCAGACCATACAATATGCTATATTATAAAACAGATAGCTCCGTTCCTAAAATCTGATAATCTGAGCCGCATTTGAAGCCGTTGTAAAATCCACAATCCACACTCTGTACTCCCTAAATAGTGTTCTAGCTATGAAAGTTTAGAAATTCTAGCCTCTACAGCCAAACAGTGCATCATTTATCAAGTGTGGATGAGTCTGAGTCCCAAATGACTCTTGATTGGGCTGCAGGATCCAGTATTTAAACTCCTACGTAGTGCACTATGTAGGGAGCAGGGAGCCGTTTGAGATTCAGCCCCAGTGTGAGAAGAGGGCGCTGCTGGGTTGGTGCTAAATAAGACTCGCGGTGGGGATGTGATGACCAAATAGTATGTATAGAGTGAAAGTTTCTGCATTAAGCAGTGCTGCAGTGGACAACGATGGGTGACCAAACGTTCTTCTTCTCATTCAGCGGTCCATGGTTGCTTGGCAACAAGACTGTACTCTAAAGGAACTACATTTCTTGGTGGAATATTTGTTGATGTAGATTATTATTAACAATAAAAAAAATATTTTCTGAAAAATTGCGTATTTTATCATAGTTTGTGTTGGCCGCCGTTTTATAAAAGCAATAAGCCGCTTGAGGCTGTGCGTTAAAGTGATTTTAGGCACAGCGCGAAGTCATTTGATGCAATATGACATATTATGATAGAAAATAATACAGTATAATTCAATAAGATTCAGCACAATGTTACAATTCATTTATAATCAACATTAAATCACAGCCCTTTTTAGTGTGTGTGTGTGTGTGTGTGTGTGTGTGTGTGTGTTAAACAACTCAATCCAGAAAAGAAAAAGAAAAAGAACACATCATGAATCTCTCACTCTCAAATGTATTCACTCTTTCTCTCTAAAGGTTTACACCCCCACACACACACCCTTTACACACACACACACACACACACACACAGATGAATGTGAATGTATGTAATGAAAGGAGGTTTCAGTCGACATGAGGAGGGGCAGTTTAACCTCTTTACAAAACAGCATCTGTGGAGGAACGTGTGTGTGTGTACATGTCTTGCTATCCTTGTGAGGACTACATGTCCTCACAATGACAGGACAACATGGCATTTTTGCAATGGCCTCTCTTTAATGTGTTGTTTTCACCACAATTTACATTTTGTCTTGTTGAAAACCAGCAGAACTGCCTTTTGCCTGCTGAGGTTAGGTTTAGGTTTAGGTGCAAGTGCAGTATTATTTGTCTATGGAAAGTGGAGTATTATTTGTCTATGGGAGTCCTCACAAGGCATGTAAAACAAACGTGCGTGTGTGTGTGTGTGTGGGGGTGTGAGAGTGTGTGTGTATTGCAGGAGTTGGCACGATGCCATAGAGGGCATTCACTCCTGGGAGAGAGCGAGAGAGAGAGAGAGACACACACACACACAGAGAGAGAGAGAGAAGTGACAGGCCTGCTGATGAGAACACATTCAAATTCATCCTTACAGTCTCTCTCTCTCTCTCTCTCTCTCTCTGTTCAGTGTTTTTATTTCTCTCCTTCTCTGTATTCCTCCCTCACTCACACCGAGTGCATCACTCCGTTCTGCTGTTCTGGAATAAAGGAATAACTTCTCTCTCTCTCTCTCAGTGCAGTTCTGACTCACTGAGCCTCCAGACTGAATATCACTTCATTTAGCAGACGCTTTGTAATCCAGGGCCAGTGAGTCCAGTAAGTCCAGTGAGGTGTTCTGTTTTATATGCATGTTATTGGGCTAGATCTCAAAATACTAATACTTTAGTACCAAACTAAAATGCTACAACCTGATAGCCCTGAATATCAGATTTCAACACCCGAGCAGTCAGTGGCTGTATTCACACGCAAAGACTTCCTCCAATCTGATTGAATTCCTTCCAATTACAGATTAAGACTGAGGTGTTTACATCTCACTCTGCTCAGTGAGCATATAAACTCCTCAGTCTTAATCTCTAATTGCTATTGAAATACTCTACCCGCTGTGCTACAGGGATACTTTACTATGAACATCAAATACCCTCTGCAGGCTCCGCCCACAAATGTGCTCTTCTCTGCTACTGTTGTGAGGCTGGACAAGCTTTACAGAAGGCTTAAAAAAATCCAATTGAGCCTGGTGAGTGGTTCTGTACAACGCATTAATTGTTCGTGATGTAATAAAATGTTTGAGTTACTAAAGCTGGGTTTCCAGTTTAAAATGCTGCTGCACTGTGTTGTTGTAGCTAATCAGAATCAGGCAGGAATAGAAATGACAGCTAACGTTATCACCATGCTAACATTAGCTTGACAGCAGAGCTACTGTAATGGTGGCACCATTCTCTGATATTCAGAATAAATCTGCTGTTTCTCATTAGGATGAAATGAATTTTACCAGCGTTCTGTAAAGCATGTCCGACCTTGTGGGCGGAGCCTGGATAGGACAGGTGAGTTTCTAATATTTCAAAACAATCCAGAGCGCAAGATGAGCAAAATTAGTGAGCTAAAGCAGCTGAGATTAGCTGTGAGTGTTGATTAATAAAGTGCTGTAAAACTGCTGAGAAGTTTCTTCTTCTTGTCCTTTCGAGAGGATGAAGCGGTCACTCTGAGCAGCTGCAGGGCAGAGTGGGTTGAGCTGAGTCTGAGCCAATAACCTTGCCGAAGACAGGGCCGGTCAGGGCTGGAGGCTGGACAGATGGTCCAGCTGAGGCTGTGAGGCTGTGAGTGTGAACAGAGTGTAGAGGTGGATGTCCAACTCCACTCAGCAGTGGCTGAGGCAGACGCAGTGATGGCACGTCATTCCATCACACACACATCTCTCTCTCTCTCTGTCTCACCACTCTACGGCCCAGTCACTGCTCTATGGCCCAGTCATTGCTCTCCTGCCCCATTCACCACTCTACTGTCCCAGTCATCGCTCTAGTGCCCCAGTCATTGCTCTACTGCCCAGTCATCGCTCTACTGTCCAGTCATCGCCCTATTGTCCCAGTCACCACTCTACTGCCCAGTCACCACTCTACTGGCCAATCACCGCTCTATTGCCCCAGTCATCACTCTACTGCCTAGTTACCACTCTACTGCCCCAGTCATCACTCTACTGCCCAGTCACTGCTCTACGGCCCAGTCATTGTTCTCCTGCCACAATCACCACTCTACTGTCCCAGTCATCGCTCTAGTGGCCCAGTCACCACTCTACTGCCCAGTCACCACTCTACTGTCCCAGTCATCACTCTAGTGCCCCAGTCACCACTCTACTGCCCAGTCACCACTCAACTGCCCCAGTCACCACTCTACTGCCCCAGTCATCACTCTACTGCCCAGTCACTGCTCTATGGCCCAGTCACTACTCTACTGCCCCAATCACCACTCTACTGTCCCAGTCATCACTCTACTGCCCAGTCATCGCTCTACTGTCCCAGTCATCGCTCTACTGTCCAGTCACCACTCTACTGCCCCAGTCATCGCTCTACTGCCCCAATCATCACTTTACTTCCCCAATCACCACTCTGCGGTCTCAATCATTGCTCTACTGCCCCAATCATCGCTCTACTGTCCCAGTCATCACTCTACTGCCCAGTCACCACTCTACTGCCCCAATCACCATTCTCCCGCCCCAGTCATCGCTCTACTGCCCCAATCACCATTCTCCCGCCCCCGTCACCACTCTACTGCCTCAGTCACCACTCCACTGCCCCAATCACCATTCTACTGCCCATTCACCATCCTACTGCCCCAGTCACCACTTCACTGCCCCAATCACCATTCTACTGCCCATTCACCATCCTACTGCCCCAGTCACCACTCTACTGCCCCAATCACCACTCTACTGCCCTAGTCACCACTCTACTGCCCTAGTCACCACTCTACTGCCCCAATCACCACTCTACTGCCCTAGTCACCACTCTACTGCTCCAATCACCACTCTACTGCCCAGTCACCACTCTACTGCCCAGTCACCACTCTACTGTTCCAATCACCACTCTACTACTCCAATCACCACTCTACTGTCCAGTCACCACTCTACTGCCCCAATCATCACTCTACTGCCCAGTCACCACTCTACTGCCCAGTCACCACTCTACTGTTCCAGTCACCACTCTACTACCCCAGTCATCACTCTACTGCTCCAGTCACCACTCTACTGCCCCAGTCATCACTCCACTGCTCCAATCAGCTCTCTGTCCCAGTCATCATTCTACGGCCCCATTCACTGCTTTACTGAATCCATCTCCTATCTATAAAACCATTACCTCCTGTTTTGAGAGCTATGTTCGTATAGTGTTATAAGAGTGATCCTTTTTATCAGTGTAACATTAAAATTCACACTCAGTTAACTGCAAACACTAATTCTGCTGCATCTTTAACAATTAAATTAAAGTGTTCCACTCCAGTACACACTTCATTCAGCTCTTACAGCTCCATCAGGTCCTGCAGTGACCCCCCTGTGCTGGGGCAGGGTGATCCCCATATGGAGCGGATTGAGGCAGGATTAAAGGTCATCATTAATCGGACCCCACTGCGTCTGTCACAGCAGCGATCAATCTATCCACTGATCTGCTAAAGCCTGTTCACTAAAAGCACCAATCAGGCCTCGCTTACACTGGCTGACTGTGTTTGACACTGTAGTAACAGTGGCTCCTGAATTAAACCTGCAACATGCATGTCTACCTGATAGTAGAGGCATAAAACAGCTTTAACTGCTTCAGCTTTGAAATAAATTAATTATCTATAATATTTATAAATTTATAATTTATTAGGCTATTTTGTAAGAATACATGTAAGAATAAAAAGTAAGAATGGAAGTAAAAAGCTTGGTTTATTGTTTTTGTCTATATTTGCAGCTCCTCCAGCTACATTTGCATATTCAGTGTGTTTTTTAACAATAATTCTGAGTCACAGCAAAATAATCAAATCAAATTGTGGCAAAATTGGATCTTTCATGCACTGGGTTGATGAAACAATTGTAAGTGAATTAATTAGTTGTGAGATAAGAGCTGTGAGCTCTAGTATTGAAGAATTTCTATTGGAACTGTATTATTTTGTTATTTTGTATACTTATGTACAACCAAAATGATATTATTTCAGGTATTTTTCAAACAAACATTTTAATACAATTTAATACACGGTTATTTGTTTATATTAATGCTTTTGTCAAGTTATGAGGCTTGAGATATGATCTCCACTTTTAAAATATGATAAATTATGTTAGTTTTACGCAATCAATTATGTTCATATAAATTCTGTTCATATAAATTATGATGTTAATTTTATTAGAAACTCATTCTTGATGTTCTACAGCTCTATTCATCACGCTATACTATATATATAGTATTATAAATATATATATATATATATATATATATATATGTATATATATATATATATATATATATATATATATATATATATATATATAACATTTCTATGTTTTCTTTTTACAGCTTCATTTTTCTGAAAGCTGTAAAGTTGTTCAGGATGAGCAGATTACAATAATTTTACACATTTATCTGAAACCAGACTGGTTTTATTTTGCTGTAAACATTGATTCCGAACAGAGATGAATCGATACCACTGTTTTTCATTCCAATACTCGATCGTCAAGAATCTGCCGATACTGAGTGCTGATACCGATACTAACTCTGTCTAATCTAACTACTCGATAGCTGCCTATAAATCCTGATATTTATATCATTCTACACTCTTAAAAAAGATGGTTCTTTAAGGGTTCTTTAGTAAAGACAAGGGTTCTACATAGAACCATGAACACTCAAAGAACCATCCACATGCTTAAAAGTGTTCTCTGCATGGTGAAATGGTTCCTCAGATTGATGGAGAATGTGTTGTGTAGGGTTCTATATAGCACCACAACGGGTTCTTCTATTGCTACAAGCTTGACATCATAACAATAACAGAACCCTTTTTGGAGCTGTATGGAACCCTTTTCAAAAAAGTTCTATATAGAATAATTACTCTGGTATTGATGTGCTGCTGTTTTAGTTAAGCTACACCTACTGACGCACATGGATGGGCAATATGGAAAAATATGATCTAACAATACTTAAAGAAATTTTCATATCACAATATTATGAAACAGACAAAATACGCCTGTAGTGTCACTTTTAAAAACTAACTATGCTATAAAGGACTATGAATACAATGATTATTCTTCGTTTCACATACTGCGCTGCACTAGTAGTAGGTGGAAATTTACATCACAGTATGATCACAATTACTGAGGGGTTTGGTACATATCATGGTCTGGTGTATTTATGTATATTTTAAAAAAAAAGCCATTTTGGAGGCTTAAGGAAACCTGTTTTGTAGATTAACAATGACATAAATATTCTGGATGTCCCTTCACTTTTAACAAGAACTGAAATGACTCTAAAATATTTGGCAGCTGGCCAAACGAAGAGCACCACAGGCTAGTCTCCATGCTAAGGCTAACAGCTAACCCCAAGAGACTGGCTTTTCCTTCCACTCTCCTTTCCCTCTTAGCTCATTAACTCATTACAGTCTGATGTCACTCCTTTAATTATAAACTGGACTGACTGACCTCAGGCTGCAGCCACTACACAAGAGGTGAGGGTGATCTGACCTGTTTGTATGTCATGTTATCTGCATGAATTTGCATACCGGTATAACCGTAATGACAAAACGAACACCTTAAAAAGAATTTCAGCCTGTATAAAGGAAGAATCAGGATATCGCCCACCACTGAATCTAATGAAAGAGGGCTTATGCTCTTTTTGTAATGAAATGTGCAGTTTCAGAAAAAAGGATATCACAATATCAAAAATGATCATGATAATGATAAAATATTGTCATATTGGCCACTCATATGGTATCAGTATTCTCTACTGCTGATATGATACTGTGTTTAAGTGCCAGATGTATAATACACAGGGTTCTATGACTGAGAACAGCTGTGTAGGTACGAGTTACAGCAGTTTCAATGCAGTGACTGTCGTCCCTGAAACTGCTGGAACTTGTAATCGGCTGAATGTTGTAGAATGTACCCCAGTGCACACAAACGCTCTGGCTGGCCTGTTGTGTTCCTATGCTGGCAGGCAGCGCTGAGTGTGACTCACTCTCCTTCTTTCTCTCATTAAACTCCACATTTTTCCCTTTTGGTTGTTCCCAGACAGACGGTTTTGTTTTCCACTGATCTGCATGTCAATAGAACAGACTCAAAAGGAAACTGCACTCATTTCTACAGCATTTGAGGGTATTAGCGTTACCTTTCTCCCTCTGACAAAGAAGAACCTAAACTAGCACAACTACTGAAGAACACTCTTAAAATTAGAGGTGGGTTCTTGAGAGTGACACCTTAGAAGAACCACTTTTTGTTCCCCAAACTTTTCAACAAGTGGTTCTTTTAAAACAAAACACTTAGTAAAGTGTAAATACGATGTGTGAGTGTTCACACAATCTGAAGGTGCTATACCGATTAAGGAACCATACGCTCTTTAAAAAGTGTAGTTCTTCTAGGGTTCTTTACAAATGCGTTTGTTATATATAGATTCATCACAATACAAAGAACCATTTGAATTCTTCTCTATGATGGAAAACCTGAAGAACCTTCAAAGAAAATGGTTCTATATCACACCAAAAAGGGTTCCACTGGCACTATATAGACCTGTTCTGGCTAGGAGGGCCAAGAACCATTCAGGAACCTCTATTTTAAGAGTGGAACAGGACATCAGTGGACATAAAGGAGAGAGATAACTATAAACACACACTTTCTGCATTCACATTCTAATCAAATTGCTCTGCTGAACTGACCACTCTGTCCAGAATAGCCACTCCTGAATGAGCTCCTGTCCTGACCACAGCTGTGCCGAGCTCAAACTGACCCACTTTGAAAGGCCAGTGCTGCATGCGAGTCCACACAAGCTCCACAGCCACATCTGGATACAAAATAAGCCCGAACAGCTCTGTATGGAACCAATCAAGCCCCACCTACTGCACCGCCTGGCTGCTGAGTTTGTTTACATGTGCAGTTAGTGCATGTAATCTCCATAGAAAAGCACTGACCAATAGAACGGAGCCTATGGTCACCATGCCAAGTGTGGGCTAGAGGGGTATAAAGCCCCCCCAGCATTGGGCTGTGGAGCAGTGGAACTGTGTTCTCTGGAGTGATGGAGCTCCATCCAGTACCTTTGGGATGAGTTGATGTGAGCTAGACGCTGATCATACATTCTAAAACAGACGGTTCTAAAACAGGGTTCTTTAGTAAAGACAATGATGTTATAACCATGAGCACGCGAAGAACCATTTGCATGATTAAATGGTTGATTTTTGAAAATGGTCCTACATAGCACCAAAAAGGGTTCTGCTATTGTCACGATGCCAAGCTTGTAACAATAGTGGAACCCTTTCTGGTGCAATATAGAACTGTGGCATACGCCCATCCCCTGGGCCCCGATGACGGCCGCGAGAGTCAGCAAGAACAAACCAGCAGGAACGAACACTCAATTTGCGTGGTTCTTTGAGTAGTCTTTGAGGGTTCTGTTGGAGAATGTGTTGTTTATGCTTCTATTTGGAACCTTAAAAGGGTTATAGCACCAAAAAGAGCTCTGCTATAGTTACAATGTCCCACATGTAACAACAGAAGAGCCGTTTTCAGAAAGGTTCTGTAACCTCTTGAAACATGGTTCTTTGAGAGTTTATTAGTAAAGAAATTGACTCTATATAGAACCATGAGCACTCAAAGAATCATTTGCATGAATAATCTTTGATGACAGCCGTGAGAGCCAGCAGGAAGGCGGGGCCAGGGTATGGGCACATGCCACAAGAACCCTTTTCACAAAGGTTCTATATGTTTTTTTCCTATTTATTACAGTAATTTATTCCATTCTTCAACTCACCCCTCGGATCTGCATCACACCAGCACTCTTAATAAAGATGGTTCTTCTAGGGTACTTTAGTAAAGAAAATGATTCTGTATAGAACCATGAATACTCAAAGAACCATTTGCATGATTAAATAGTTGATTTTTTTTTAAAAAAAGGTCCTATGAAGCACCAAAAAGGGTTCTGCTATTGTTATGATGTCAAGCTTGTAACGATAGCGGAACCCTTTTTTGGTGCAATATAGAACTGTGGCATGTGCCCATCCCCTTCTATATTGCACCAAAAAAGGGTTCCGGTATCATTACAAGCTTGGCATCATAACAATAGCAGAACCCTTTTTGGTGCTTCATAGGACCATTTTTGAAAATCACAAAATTTTTCTCAAAGGTTCTATATAGAACCATGCACAACACATTCTCCATCAATCTGAAGAACCATTAAACCATGCAAAGAACTAATTAATCACACAAATTCTTGGAGTGTGGTTCTACATAGAACCATTGATTTCAGTAAAGAGCCCTTGAAGAACCTTCTTTTTTAAGAGTGTTGATATAATATTACTTAGTTCTGAAGTAACTTTAATAGCAGCGTAATTTTCACAGACACAGATAATTAATGTTGGCCTTAATGTCAGCCAGTCTATACACTGACTGAGCCCTTGTGTACATCCAGACACTGAGACAGGAAGGTGTAGACTGAGCCTTGATCGGACAGTAAACGGATCACTGTGATCCAATCAGAAAGGCTGGATTTTGATTCAAAGGGTAAAAGCTCTCCACTGTATATAGGTTAGGGCACTGGCATATTATCCAAACCCCAAAAATGAAAAACAAAACAAAGAACAAAACAAAGTCTAATCCGTCTCCAATCCAAGAGACGGATCATCGCCGGCGTAAGCAAACGGAAGCTCTTTAGCGCGTATATCACCATCAGGAGGTCAGGGTCACCATCCGGATCACCGCACGTGTCAGGCTGAGGGGGGAGAGAGGCAGATTTATCTCTATAGGAATCTCATTAAAGGCTGCAGGGTGGAGAAGAGGATGGGTAAGGGGGCGAAACCGTGACCCTGATCATAGATTTAGGAGCCGTTCCCAGACCTGGAGGCCCAGCGTACCATCCAGTTTACCTGCTCTAAAACGTCTGAAGGTCTTTGAGCACCGCAGATGAGTCAACCTGCCTACGTTAAGGAAATAGCTTGACAGAAATGCTAACCAAGTAGATATTAGCATGATTTAGCAGTGTTTATTGGTGGCTGTTAGCTTTTACTGAGTATTAGCAAAGTCATAACAAACTCAACAGAGTTTTTTTAATATTTTACCATGTGAACTTTATTGATTTCGGTAAATACATGCTAATTCCAAATGTGATGCCTACAAAACATTCCAGGGGTAAGCTAAGCCTGGGAGGTAACACCTGTTTTAGAACTTTCCACAGGTAAACAGGTGACATGATTGAGTATGAAAGGAGCATTGAAAGGCCCAGTCATTTATGAGCAAGGACGGGTCTAGGTTCACCACTTTGCCAAAACTGTGCGGGCGAATGGTCCAACATTCAAAAGGTCGAAAACCAATATTGAATGCCTGTGACTTTCGAGCCCTCGAAGATCACAACATGTTTCTGTGATGGATATCACCACATAGGCTTGGGAATACTTGAGATAACCCTTACCAGTAAATACAGTTTGTCGCTGCATCTACAAAAGCAAGTTAGGACTGTGCTATGCACAGTGGACGTCATATATCAACAACGTCCAGAAACGCTGCCAACTTCTCTGGGCTAAAGCTCATCTGAGATGGACTGATGCTCAGTGATGCCGTGTATAGTGGTCTGACAAGTCCACCTTTATGGACATAATCGTCATGTTCTCTGGGCCCTAAGAAGAAAAGGACCATCCAGATTGTTACCAGTGTAAAGTTCAAAAGCCAGAGTCTGTCATGGTGTGAGAGGTAACACCAGTGAAGTCACCATTACTGCTGAGCAGTACATATGCAGTTTGGAATGACTTATGCTGTCTTCTAGACAACGTCTTTATCAGAGATATGAAAATGCAGTATACAACAACGGAGGCCCTGGACCGATGAGCAGCTAACGTGTTCTTTTACGCAAGAATGGGGAAAAAATCCATTTTCACAACTACTACAACTGGTGTCTTCATTTCCCAAACAATTACTCAACGTTGTTTAGAGGAAACATGATGTAACACAGCGGTAAACATGCCCCTGTCCCAACTTTTTTGGAACATGTTGCAGACATCAAATTTAGAATAAGCTATAGAATAAGTTAAGTAGTTGAAACATTAAATATCTTGTTCTAGTATACAGGTTAAAAAGTATTTGCACATCATTGCTTTCTGTTTTTGTTTAAATCTTGTTACTGTCCTAAGATTTTTTGAAATGGTTTTGTATGTAAGTCTGTCCATTCGGTGGCCTTGGCTTCATCTCTGGGCAGTTCTTATAGTCACACAAGATCGATTATGAAAACAGTACTGATTGGACAGTTTTCAGTTGGGCGTTTAAAGATTTTAACCCCTTTGTTTCGAAGCAAAACCTAATGTTTAAATAAGAGCAGGGGAGAAAATGTGTTTTATAACATTTCATTACATTTTGTTACTAAAATACTTCAAGTATATCATCTTAAAAGCAAAATAAGAAATGAATTTAATTGAGTGAGAGAGTGGGGTTAGGATAACTTTCTGGTGAGTTTAAATACAACAAGGATGATGACTGTACTGAACAAAAATGAACTAAAATTGCTTTGTAGATTGTCCATAATTTTCTTTAACTCTAAATCTGGCTCTGACCCTAACCTTAACCTCAACCCAAAACCTAAACCCAACCCTCACCCTGGTCCTAGCCTTAACCCTGGTCCAAATCCTACCCCCAACCCCACCACTGTTTAGAATCAGCTGAGTTTAAACAGAGAGTTTGTTAACCATTTGAACATCTGTAGAGAATCTATAGGGGACTATAGTGCACTATCCAAGTGAGACTGAATTTGTTAACAAATGAAAGAAAAGGGCTTTTATGATCACAATAAATTCCCCCTTATTTACAGACTGTTTACATCTGTCCTCTAACCAGCTAGAAGATGCTCAGTGGTCTTCTACCTGTGACAGCAAAGACCTAGACTGTTGACATAAAACAGAAAAGTTCTCCAAGCTGGAAATCCGGCGTGAATCTGACTGCATACTTTCAGAAGTATGAGAGTTGCAGATTCTCCCCTCTCCAGAAATCCAGTTTGACAGTTTTAACACGTGCAACATGAACTCCAGGGTACAGCTGGAGGACACGTTCTCCCCCTTCCCTCCCCTAATTTCACCTAATCCTCACCCTGACGTGCTGAAATTCATAGCTCTTAGCCCAGTTTTAGGGGTTTATCCTCACCCGACCTCTTTACAGCAGTAATTGTTTGAGCCCCATGTCATATGACGGAGAGCTCCTTTCCTCATCAACAGTCTATAGACGAGCCGTTATTGTCATTATTATTACTGTAACTCAACCGTATCGGCTCGCTTGTTCCTTTTTATTACTTTTCTCTTGGAAACAGACAGGCTGTGTTCATGTTTTGCTGGAACTATGTAAACAAAACAGCCCTGCGTGCGTGTGGGTCACTTGCTTCAGGCCAAACAGCAGAACTCAACCCCTCTCTGGCAGCGAGGGAACGTTTCCTAATAAAGTTTCTCCATAAAGCATCCAGGAAAACATGTGGCTCTCTATTCTGTCCGTGACGACGGCGGTCTGCCCGCGTGCAAAGACCACAGTCTCCCACTCGTGACCACACGCAGCATGAAAAACATCTCTTTCTCTCTCCAAAACGACGTGTTCTAGCTCTGCTGACACACACCAGCATCTATCTTCTCAACTCTTTCGGTCCTAGCTGGGGAAGTGGGGGGTTCCCTCTTGGTGTTTCCCAGTGCATGTGGGCTTTTCTAAGCCACCTATAATCATTTTTACAGCATTTAAAAATGATATCGAGTTTCTATTCCACATCTGAACGACTAAATAAACACTTTCCTTGTTTTAGCTTTGGTTAGCTGGAACAGAGCCCGTTCTGTGGTGTGTGTGTGGCACATTTGGCCTGCTAACTATGCTATCTTTAGCTTAGCTACAGTCCCAAACACCACAGAACAGATTTATTTCTTCTGCCTGGCAGTCACTCGACTTCTGCTCTCTCAGACATTAGCTTTTGTCATCTACACTTGCTTCAGCAGAGCCAGTTAGTTAGAAACAAGCCTGTACTGCGGCGTGTGGCACGATTTGGGTCTGTAGCTGCTTGCTAAGCTAACATCACGTTAATTACAGGCCTTTCTGCCCCTTCAGCACCTGCTGCTCGACTTCACTCCCTCAGATTTGAATCATTATTGTCTAAACTTGTGCTTTAGCCAGAATCCAACATGTTTTGTGGTCAGTAGAGCTGTTATCATGGTAGCTAAGCTAATGCAGCTCCTCTCTCAGAGTTAGCAGCACTGTTTAACATGTATCAGTGGTTAAATATATGAAAAACTATCAACTCATTTATTTACTATTTCAAAATAATGCAGGATGAGATGCCACTTACGTCACTTATGATGTGAGTGACATAAGTGCCAGTAATACCATAATATTTAGAGGCACTTTAATATAAAACAAATAGATACTGCCCAACTCTAGAGCTCACTCAATTGTTTTAGCCCAACTTTTCAATTTTGGACAATTTTTTGATCTGTGACAAATCCCTCTGCAGATCAATCAGTGCTCATGCTCATCACGATCACTTGTTAAGTGTGAGTTTGGAGATTTGTGAGATTGTTTTGTTGCACAGACTGAACTGTGAATGATTGATTGATGGTGCTGCTGAGAGAAAGGAAACCGTAATGGTTAATGGTTAATTAGCCCTGATTAACCAAATGGGTCATTCTCCATTCGGAGTGGGAAACCATGTCACAAAGGTTTCAGGGCTTAAGAAGATACTTAAAATATCAGCCATAGCTCCAAAAGTCTGTATGTACATTTACACAGTTGACCTAAGATTAAATATAATTTTTCCCTTATGATTCTCAGATATTTCTTTTTTTTTATTCTGTTTCATAGTCGCTATGCATCTGTAAAACAGCTCATCACAAAACAAATTTTTAACCATTTTTAATATAAAACAATATTTTTAAGAGGTTTAACTTAAGAATTTGTATAAAACAGATTCATGTTTACATTTTATATCATTAACATTATACTACATTTAAAAAATATGTATTTTATTTTAAAAATTCATTTGTCACAGAGATTTTGGTCACTGGTGTTAACAGGACTCTTATTTTACATTTTAACTCAGTATTTTCAGCTCTATTAAACTGCTTCTTTGGGTCGAGGCTCATCAGAGAGGAAGCATCTCAAGGCATGAAAAGGCGAGTCACACTCGCTCACTATATTTCATTAATTTATTCATAATTTTGTTTATCAGGCAGCTCATAACTTCTGTGTGTCACCGGTGTTTTGTGCTTTAATGGCTGGGTAATTAAAATTTTGTCACAATAATGCCAAATATATAAAATTTATTACAGATTTTAAATAATTGCACAAAGTCACCTGATCAGCCAACGAGTCAGCCCATTTACAGAATCCTCAGTTTTAACCAGAATAAACTGGAGTCACCGTCACTGGTGTTACACCATATTCATACAACACCAGTGACTGTAAAATATGTTTGGAATTAAGCTTTTTACATATATGATAATAAGAGATTAAGATTATTTAGTTTTGGGATAAAAGAAAGAGATTTTTAAAAATATATCCACCTGAATTCCCACTCCAAATGGAGAATGACCCAAATAACAGTCGACAGCAGGGGTGTACTTAGGCCTTGGCTTTTATCATTAGGCTCAGGTCTTTTTAATGTGAAGTTAGCATTATAAAGAGAATTTCAAGAAAAATATTTTAAAAATATAACCAAAACTTCTCTCAACCCACATTCAGGTCTTCTTTAAGGTTCATCAGCACCTGTTTTCTAAGTTGCTGCCTGCAGCGTCCAGCTAGACAGTGAAGTTTTACCCATTTTTATAGCTCAAAACCACATCGACAAGTTAGCACCACTTTAAGACCTGGAGTGTGTCTGAGCGAGTTGTGTTTACAGAAAAGATTTCGGTGACTATTGACTTCTAGTGTTTGTTAGCAACGTTAGCCTCTCCAGTTCTAAACTAAAGAAGCAAAATTTGGACTCCAAACATGTTTCGGCCGACTGACTACAACTGGGGTTAAGTGGAAAACTGTGTACATTTGATAATAAATGATTCATTAGAATGGTACTAATGGAGCCCCACACAGTAAGATCTGATTTTGCTCTGATTTCATAAAGATTTCATAAACATTTCCAAGTGCAAAATCTTGTCTCGGGCTGAGCCAAGAGTCGATTATACAAATAGCCATAGGTTGCAGCCCTAGTGTGCACTTGGCCTTACCTGCAGAAGACTCCGATGCCATCCAGCACATAGCATTGGCCTCCATTGAAGCAGTAGCTGGGCAGCGTGTCGCACTGCGACCTGCAAGTGCCGTTAATGCGAACGTAGCCGAGCCGACAGTCAGCGCCGTTGCTGGAGATTCCTACACGAGGGCCTTCTTCCTTGGCGGGGTTGAAGGGGCTGGGGAAGCGAGGTCGGAAGGGTCTGGGTGGAGGCGTGGTGGTCAGTTCATCTTCATACGTCTCAGCAGTGGTGCTGTACTCGTCCGAGGGGGGAGACACGGTATCGTCGTACGGAGTGAGGTAGTCGTAGTTTCCTGGCATGGCCCAGGCAGTAGGGTCACGACCTTGAAACTCATGGGCAGACGGGGAAGGTGAGAAAAGCTCCTTGCGGGAGCCGATGTCAAATTTCACGGTCACGGGTTGGGAAGGGGGAACAGCGGGGGATTGGGTGGTCGGGGACTCCTGGCGGTCCAGGTCTACCACAGTGGTCTCCATGGTTACTTTCGGAACATGCCAAGATGACTCTGTGAAAACATGCGGCCTCAGTTCCTCCTCTTCCATGAAGTTGTCATGAGGCAGCAGATGGTCAGTTTCCGCTGAATCTTGGCTTATTTTTGGACTTCCCACGTCTACAGTTTCTGCAGTGGTCTCTTCAGGTGCGGAAGTGACCACCGGAAGTTCCTCTAATGGCTCACCACTGCCCTGCTCACCTCCATCTCTAGGCTTACGTCCAGCTCGGAGGTGGAGGAACATGTCGCCGACCGATTTGAAAGCTTCGGTCATTTCGTTCAGCTTCGCCTCTTCAACCTCTGCTGGCAGGGAGGTCCTATTCGTTGCACTTGCACTGGCTGGCTCAGTCCCGTTTCCCATCACTGAGTTAGCTGTAAAGAGAGGGAGCAAGTCAAAGTTAGTAGTTTTCAATGGCACAGCTTAATGTCGAAACTATCAACAGGCAGAATTATGCTGGCTTTAAGGTAAGCTAAGTCATATAACAATGTCAAGACCGTTCAGCTAACTAATTTAGCTTTTCTTATCTTGCAAAAAAAAACAGTCTGATTAATTAAGACTGTACAGTGCTTGTATTTGCAATTACAAGATAAAAATTAATGCACTTTTTACATTTGCCATCATTTATATTGTTTCATTAAAGTTTGCAAAAAGTTCTCATGTAAAAGATGACGAGTGCTCTTCAGTATATGTACTAGCTCTTAGCTCCAGAGTTAGCTAGCACTGGCTCATCCGAAGGGGCACCGTCCATCACTAAAAACTAGACAAACTTAAACTTATTGAACTTTATTGTCCAGCAGCTACACAAATTTCCTGGTCTGATTCATGTAACTGTGTTGTCCAGAATCCATTTGGCCAACTTTCATATTTTTGTCAACACTTATGTCTCTTTTCACACGTACTCATCCGTGTGCTTCTACATCCCAGATAGCAGCATATATCGGCCCGCTAGCTTAATAAGGTCGGCACCCCACTGACTGTTTGCCACTGCTGGTCCACCCTTGGACCACCCAGATTACTGTCCTGCATACAAGCTCAACTAGTTTTTAATCTCCTCAAACAGATTTTAAATGCACAGAGACTTTTATTTTGGAAAATAAACTTAGACAAATATTACAAACAACTGAGAGAAAGAAATAATGACTAGACCTGATCTAAAGTAATTTTATAGTAAATCTTGTTGCTGATGCTGAGCTGGATTAAATTAATTTACTAATCTAATTTACAAAGTATAACTAAAGAAATGAAGAAAGGAAAAATAAATAAATTGGACTGTAAATGGAAAATGAGCGATGATAAGTAGGATTTTGTCTAATACCACCAGTGGGCCGCCCAGAAAACACTGAGCAAAACGCCAGTGGACCACCAGCTCTGCCATCAGTGGGCCGACAGTGGTCCACTATTCTCTTGCTATCAGGGATTGTCCTCTGTGCTCATTAACCTTTCAGTCTGTTGGGTCGTCTGCTATGCTAACAGTCGTCCCGAGCTGAAAGCTATAAACAGTAATAAATGGATGTGGGTCAGAATTTTGCGAATGGTCAGTTACAGAGAACAGAAAAAAACTTCAGTCAAACAGATTTTATGAATTCAAAGTTTCTTAAATGTTCTAACAGCAACCATGCTACCTCATTAGCAACGCTGCCAATGTTTCTCCCTTCGCTGTTAGCCACATTAGCACTCCTAGATGAAGTATTTCAATTACTTCCAACTGAGTAAGTCTCAGGTTTCTTTCCAAAGCTTCTTTGGAAAGCCTTGGATTAAGTGTAATAATTTTACTAATGTACTCAGCCGGCGAGGAGTTGGGATTAGGGATTAGGGATCGGTGGCTAGCGGCAGCAGGGTTCCCCATGGGGAGCCAGACTGTGATCTGCTGAGGAGACGGACGCCATCCTTACCCAACTGGGCTTCAACCTGCCCTAAATTGACAGAGTGTAGGTGGCTGTTTAGCACAAACGCAGTGGACAAAAGGAAAATTCAGGTTTAGACAGCTGCTACTACTCTTTTTAGCTATGCTAACACACTATAGTGCATAGATAACAGTATGTTATACAGTGTCAAGCGGGTTTATTTGAGATTATGTAGCTACTCAACACTGATGATTTAGGCACACAGTTAGCACCATGCTAATTGCTAACTGGCCCAGTTGAAAAAAAGAGCCCAGACCAGGTTGAGGGTCCATGCAGGGATGACTGTGTGCTTATTTTGTGACCTATTGCATTACCCATGCTGCATTTTTCTTGTATTTATTTTTCTACAAATCATGTTTATGTGGTTTTATGTTCCAAAGAAATTATTTGAACATTTTTCACACAACAATTTTTCAACCCCTCTTTATCCCAGGCTGTTGTTACTGGGCCTAAGACTGATATATCGCTGCTGTCGGAATAAAACCTTGTATCTCCATTTTTGTCGTTTTTCAGTTTTTGACATAATTTGAAAAAACCTGTTGCTCTTTACATTGTCTGTAAATTTCATGATGAATGGACCAAAAGAAACGGCCCAAAATGGCATGAGAAAAAAGTCTGGCTCCATTGACTTACATTTAAAGTAAAGTATGTTTTTTCCTTCTCCTGAAAAGTTACCATTTTGGAGGTACGAGGTTTTCTTCTGAAAACAGCAATATGTAAATGAGCTCTGTTCTGACTGCTCTGTACTGCGGCTTATTCAAAAATTAGTCTGGGCTGAAACACTCCTTATGACTTCAGCATGAGTGGGCGGGGCTAAACTGCTGTAGGCCAGATATGTAGCTTCCATATATGGACTGTATTGACTCAAGAGCGAACAATATATTTTTGAAAGTTAGGTAATGTTTATTTTACTACATAAAAATTTTATTTATTTAAAAATTCCCCATGTTTTCCATGATGTGGGCCCTTTAAGGCAGCTTCGATGGTCTATGTTCTGGTTTTTATTCAAGCGTATTCATGTTTATCAAAAAGGGCAGCTGGACCGGAGCAGCTGGACTTGCCAAGATTTCTGGGTCTCAGAAACTCAAATTTCATAAGTCTGGTTGGACGGTCAGATATTGCATTACTTGTATAGATATTTATGAATTTGTTCATACGTCTGGGACAGCATTACTGCTTAATGTCTAACAGGCATGCACTGTGCGTAAAACAGATGTGCCAGATGTGCTTATTTTTTAGCCTTTGGAGAAGAAGGTTGAACTTCTTGATTGATCCAGCAGCACGCAAGCTCTCCACTCCTGCAAAAGACATCATGTGAAGCCTCCCGAATCCAAACAGAGCTGTTTGCATGATGTTTCAGTGACTAGCGCAGCGCTATTAGCTGATGTCTCGTTCTCCCCAGCTAGGCTAACTCCCACTCCTGCTGCTCTGACAGCTCCATCAGGTCCTTCAGCTCCTTACTGGCTCTCAAGAATGTGTCCATGCCGGTTTTGTTCCTTTCAAATTAAAGGCCGATAAACTAGGAGCTTCTTGGATGCGACAAGTGAGTCTGAAGGGTCCAGACATGCCTGGTCTGGGTTTCATTAGTGGAAGTGAATCACTAACATCATATTTCAGTGACACATCTGATAAAAAGTCATCTGGTAGAGCGTGTTTTGACACTATTATACTCTGCTGAGGAATCTTCAGCCTGGATTGTTCCAGTTTCACTCGTGCTTATTTTCGAGGTTTACATCAGAACCTGTGATGACGCTTGTCAACACCAGCCCAGACAAACAAATTATCTTTCGGTTAAAACTGTCTCTCGCAGCACGGCCTGTCAAACCAATTAGATCAGCGAGAGCCATCTGGCAGTGGCCACAATACAGGAAACAAGCTGTAAGTAACTGAGAGGGAGAGAAAAGACTGACTTCATGCAGTAAAACTGGCTTCTTACAATATATAAACAAATCACACTCGTTAATCAGGAAAGTGAACAATTTTCCACGACAACTGCACACAAATCTCAAAACAGTACAACGGTTTAGAAGCTGGTGGAAAGAGAACCAGACATGATCCCCTCCTTAACCCAGATATAACTGATCAGCTTAGTTTTAGTTCACTGAGTTTCCTACGAGGCTAATGATGCTAACGAGAAACAAAAAGCTTATACTTCACCAGTTAGCAACCTGCGTCGAGTAATCTCACACTGCAAAATGGTGTCTTGTCAAGTAAAATGATCTTAAATATAATCAATAAATCTAAGGTTTCTCCCGCTGAGATTGTTGTAAGATTAATTTAAGATTATTTACCTCATTACTTGAAATTTTTCACTTGTTTCCAGTCATTTTATTAAGTAAAATGATCTCACTATATTGGTAGGTAATTTAGCGTGTTGTAAGAAATGAGCATGAAACCAGTGAAAACAAAAAAAAAAGTTATAAAAGTTATAGATAATCTTGTAATGAGTGCACAACCATCTCAAAATAGGAAATATTAGATATATCGACTAGATTTAAGATCATTTCACTTGACAAGATACAAATTTTTGCAGTACAAATATGCTGTAAACTTAAATGAGCTGACTTTCCTTAAACAAAAATCATGCAAACGGAGAAAGCAGAAAAAAATAACTAAAAGGAGAAAAAAATAACTAAAAGGAGGAAAAAATAACTAAAATATCGTCGCTGTCCACAGAAAAACAAGTATCTCCAACATAGTAACTTTACAGGAGAGGGCAAAAACGTTCTTAACAAGAACTTAGCAATTTTGGAGCATTTCTATTGGTCCAATCATCATGAAATTTTCACAGAATGTAAAGGAAAACCGCTGAGCTGGAATAATGCAGAAAAGTAAAAATCGAAAAAATGAAGATACATGTTTTTATTGGATAGCAACAATGTGGTGAGCGTGCGCTGCTGTGAGTCGCCCTCTAAAGCCCGAAATAACCATTTAAAAATCAGAGACGTCGAGTTTTTCACACCACGTCGTACGTCTTTATGCATTAACGTCACACACAGACTCAAAAAGAAGGTTTCGGCCTCAAATGATCTCAGAATCAACATCATACTGATGAAGATGTGAAGACAATAGTAGATAATTCACTCACATCCTCAGAAGACGCTTCACTGAGTTTAGACTGAGTTCTCTTTGGATTCCTCTTAAATGCACTCACAACTGACATTACACATTGCGTGCAGTTACATATTTCCAAATCCCCAAATCCTACATAGTGTTGCTTTAATTTCTGATGCTCAGTCGTAGGTTCAAGCTTAAAAACTTAGAATACTTAAAAACAAGTAAAGTTAACTCAAACAGCCCAATCACTACGAATAGTTTCAATTAAGCTGGCCGTGCTCTTTTAAACTCTGCCTAATCTTAATTTGCTAGGTTAACGTGAATCAAATACTCATCCCCTTGTAGTGTTTTGGTACTAATTGAAGTAACTGCATTGATTTAAATGGACTGTTTCATGCAGTAGTGAACAAATAGCTCAGAGTCGCCCATTTCAAGACTCAAATGGCTCCAATAATCTTTACTACTCTGTTCAGAAACTGTTTGAAGGCTGATATTTATAACCCCATAGCATTCATGGCTCCAGGCTGAATACAAAACACTGCCATTGTGAAAACATGTTTTGGTTTTTTAGGTTTTCAGTCCAGCAGCGACAATGAGGCATTTAAAAACTCCAGCAGCACTGCTGTGTCTGATCCACTCAGACCAGCGCAACACACACTAACACACCACCACCACGTCAGTGTTACTGCAGTGCTGAGAATGATCCACCACCCAAACAGTACCTGCTCTGTATGGGTCCTGGGGGTCCTGACCACTGAAGAACAGGGTGACAAAGTATCAGAGAAACAGATGGACTACAGTCTGTAACTGTAGAACTACAGAGTGAAACTATATGGTCAGTGGAGCTGATAAAGTGGACAGTGAGTGGAGAAACAAGCAGGTGGACTTCAAACATCACTATAAAGACTCAAATCAGTGCATCAGTAACTGTCTGATGTTGTGCTGTAACTGTTGTGATGAACCCAAAGCGCATCAGATCATCTGCGCTCTGAGTGGCCGATCTATTTCAGTCATAATCACGTTATAAAGTTCCACCTTCAGAGATCAGGCGGTGACTTATCCGGAGACAGAAAGCTGAGCTGTGTCTGGGCTGAGGCTTCATTTAATTACAGCTCGCTCTTAATGCACAATCACTATTCACCCTCAGCGAAGACAGCTGGCTCGAACCCACAGAACAGCATAACTCACAAAGCTGCTGCTTCCTTAACGCTCAGAGGTCACCTTTACACTAGCGAGGTGCGCTGACTCAAAGTCAGGAGTTCTTAAGGGATATTTGGTCAAAACATCACATTTACCAGAACACCAAATGGAATCTATCAGTCAAGACAAATACCGAAAGCTTACACTCACTAATTAGCATGATGCTAACTGTACGCCTAAATTATAACAGGGGCCTCAAATCGTGTGAAATAATCTCTATTATACAACAGTCAGTTCCGGCCATGCAAGCTGATTGGTTGAGAAGCGTTCTAACTGTGCTGTTATTTCGCCATAACATCACGGCTTTTTCACAAACACTGTATCACTCCGCTGAGACGCCGTTGCTAAGCAACAACTTTGACAGCTGTAGGAGACGCTCAAGACATTCGAACATTTTTACTTCTTACTTTGCCACAAACAGAAAACGGACACTTTTAAGATCACATTTGACCGACAGCCGATCATCTCTGAAGATGAGACGACACTAAATTCCCAAACTGTCATCACCACTGAGCAGCTTTTCAGTCGGCAGCTGAGACAGAAGAACAGCTGAACAACCTGGAATCAGCCAGAAATGAACCCAACACCATTCGCCAAACTAAATGGGCTGTAAGATGCTTTACAGACTGGCTGGAACAAAACAACATTAATACTGATCTGGAAAAAACTGACAGAACTGAGCTGAACTTGATATTGCGGCAGTTTTATGGCTCAGTCTGATTTTGATAATGAATGTGTTGTATATGGTTCTATACAGAACATTTTTCAAAATGGTTCTCTATAGCACCGGTTCTGTTAGTGTTACAAGCTTGACATCATAACAATTGCAGAACTTTTTGGTGCTATAGAGAACCATATACAACACATTCACCAACAATCTGAAGAACGATTTCATTGTGCATAGAACCATTTAAGCATGCAATTGGTTCTTTTAGTGTTAATGATACAAAGTTCTTATAGTGTTGATGCTACAAAGAATCATTGTCAAAAAGGTTCTATATAGAACACGTTCTCCATCAATCTGATGAACCATTTCATCAAGTGAGAAGCATGAAATTGTTTTATATAGAACTTGGTTGAAATAGAACCATTCCCTTTACTAAAGAACCCTTGAAGAACCATTTTAAGAGCATGGATGATGTTGTGGGTTAAATGAACAGACTTGGCCTGGATCTCAGGCGTCTCATGATCCCTCACGGTTCTCCACACTGACTAATTGTGTGGCTCCCAGACAGCGCAGAGTACAAAAGAACAAAAGTGGGCCCCCCGGCTCGGCGGGCTCTGAGGGGACACAAAGACCCCTCTGTGCTCAGATTACTCTCGGATGGTCGGACAATGTTATGTAATACCTGGAAACCCCTGTTAGATACTACAGTGATGCTGAAATATGATGATTTAATGAATCATTTTAATCAGACAGTCTGAATGTCTGTATATATAGATTAGAAATGATTCTAATCCGATCGTCATGAACAACTTCACAGCTGTCAGTCAGTCATTAGGTCACTGACTAAAATTTAGAAAATGAGCCAAAACTGTTAAACAGAGCTGTGAGAAAGCTGTGGAACATCAAGAATTAAGTTCTAATAAAATTAATATCCAAAATTCAACTTATTTCAGAAGTGGAGGGTGAATCTTAAGGCAGAAACTGGACAAAAAATGGATGTGAATAAACAATTACAGCATATTACTTATCATTTTGTCCAGAGAATGCTTGAAATGCTGAAATAGAAACATCTATTTTTCATCTATATCTATATTTCCATTCTGCTTATTTAGCAAAAGTAAAAAGGTGAAACGACAGCGTTGCTGTGCTGAGAATGTTCCACCACCCAAATAATATCAGGTCTGCAACTGGCCACTCAGTGTAAGCTGCAGTTGGAGGAGTTAAAAGTGCGAAGAGGCACCTGAATACAGGAGAGAGTGGGGTGATCCGAAGTGGAGTTTTGGTGTGGATAGAGGGTCGGTCTGGGTTCTTTCAGGCCTGGAGGGGTGAGGAGAGCCGAGTTGTGTAAGGCTGTCTGGGGAAATGCCAGGCTGTTAGTGTGCCAGTCTGTTAGTGTGCCAGTCTGTTAGTGTGCCAGGCTGTAAATGAGTGTGGCTCAGCAGAGGACAGTCATGAACTGGGACGATGAATCAGTCCAGCCAGAAGTGAGAGAGAGAGAGCGAGAGAGAGAGAGAGAGAGAGAGAGAGAGATAGGCCAGACACATTGGAGTGATAAACCTCTACTGAACACCTTCAGGATGAGTTGGAGTGATGAACCTCTACTGAGAACCTTCGGGATGAGTTGGAGTGATGAACCTCTACTGAGAACCTTCGGGATGAGTTGGAGTGATGAACCTCTACTGAGAACCTTCGGGATGAGTTGGAGTGATGAACCTCTACTGAGAACCTTTGGGATGAGTTGGAGTAATTAACCTCTATTGAGAACCTTTGGATTAGTTGGAGTGATGAACCTCCATTAAGCACCTTTGAGATGAGTTGGAGTGATGGAGCTTTACTGAGAACCTCTGGATGAGTTGGAGTGAAGAACCTCTACTGAACACCTTTTGGACGAATTGGAGTGATAAACCTCTATTGAGCACCTTTTGGACGAGATGGAGTGATGAAGCTCTACTGAACACCTTTGGGATGAGTTGGAGTGATGGAGCTCCATTGAGCACCTTTGGGGTGAGTTGGAGCGATGGAGCTCCATTGGGCACCTTTGGGATGAGTTGGAGTGATGAACCTCCACTGAGCATCTGTGGGATGAGTTGGAGTGATGGAGCTCCATTGAGCATCTGTGGGATGAGTTGGAGTGCTGAACCTCCACTGAGCATCTTTAGGATGAGTTGGAGTGCTGAACCTCCTATCGAGCACCTTTGGGATGAGTTGGAGTGCTGAACCTCCTATTGAGCACCTTTGGGATGAGTTGGAGTGCTGAACCTCCTCTTGAGCGCCTTTGGGATGAGTTGGAGTGATGGAGCTCCATTGGGCACTTTTGGGATGAGTTGGAGTGCTGAACCTCCTATTGAGCACCTTTGGGATGAGTTGGTATAATGGAGCTCCATTGAGCACCTCTGGGATGAGTTGGAGTGATGAAGTTCCTGACCTCACTATTACTCTTATGGCAATCAAATCCTCATCCTTCATTTCAGAAGTAACTCTGGAGTCTACAGACTTTTGGCCATGTAGTGTAGACAGAACACACTTCAGCTTCTCACAGTCGGCGCTAAATGCTGTCTAACAAGCTGCTCACTCTTCAGAGCCACACAGGGCTGAGAAATTGATCACTGAGCAAAAATTACAGCTCATCTGCTCTCAAAGGATGACAGCAGCTAAATCCCTCCAACAGCCCTTCAGTAACTCAGCTCAGCTGACAGTGGAAACTGGGATATTTAGCCTTAGATATGGCAGCAATCAGCACTCACAAAACAGGCTGTAGCTTCAGGTGAATTTACTCTGACCTGCAGCTCATTGAAACAAGACCCTGAACTTTCAATTCACATCCCGTTTGTGTTTGTGAGGAATTTTATTTAGAACAGAACACAAGAGGGAGTGTGGTATCGATCGCAGTTGAAGTCGACAATCAACTGTCATGTCTGTTGCTCAGCAACCGACGATACACGCACAGCTGAAATGCAAACACGTCATCAAAATAACATTAAAAATTTCACAGCTGCTGTTACTGATGTAAAAAAGATCAAACAGAACTAAAGTGTGATAATCTGTAAGTAGTGAATACTGTGAGAGCGCCCCCTGCTGTTTATCAGAGCATCGCTGCTCCCCAGTTTCAGTCTCCATTTCCCAAACGCTTTAGCCGAGCGCGCTAACGTTACTCCTCCTAATACGTTCACACATTCAGCTCTGTCTCCTCATTATTCACCACCATATACAACCGTATTTTACATCAATCTGAAGAACCATTTCACTAGGCAAAGAACCATTTAAGCATGAAATGGTTCCATATAGAACTCATGATTCTAAACAGAACCATTCCCTTTTTCTAAAGAACGCTTGAAGAACCATCTTGTTTAAGAGTGATCATTACAATGTCAAGCTTGTAAGAACAGAAGAACCCTTTTTGGTGCTATATAGAACCATTTTCAAAAAGGTTCTGTATAGAACCATATACAACATATTCTCCATCAATCTGAAGAACCATTTCACCATGCAAAGAACCATTTAAGCATGAAATGGTTCCATATAGAACACATGATTCTAAACAGAACCATTATCTTTTACTAAAGAACCCTTAAGGAACCTTGTTTTTGAACTGAGTAGAACAGCAGAATGACGATGATATCTACAGACGTGTAAAGGTTAATGCGTCTCAGTGCTGGTGAATGCTGGAGGTGAGTGTGCTGCGCGTGCTGCTCTCCGGATCCTCAGCCTAATCAACAGGTGCTGGGATTGGAGGGGGACGTGTTGCCATGGAAACCAGCTCGCAGCAGAAGTACAACATAGAAACACAAGCACACACACACACAGGGCATAAACCCACAGCTCATATATACACGCCCAGAGCCGCACTGAGCTGTAAAATAGTGTTTATCATTATTTATTCATTTCTGACTTTCATTTCTGCTCCACTTTACACTCCTCATGCTGTGTTACGCTCTCAAAAATAAAGGTACTAAACTGTCTCTGGGTCAGTACCCCTCTTATCACTGGGGTGGTTCCCCTCTTGTCACTGGGGTGGTTCCCTCAAGGCTCCACCTCAGTACCTTTAGTCAGGGAACATAACTGAACCATAATCCACTGAAATGATATGTTCTAAGCTGTACTGACTCCACACACCCCGTCTCGTCTCCAGGCTTTTATTTTACTGTTCTGTTTAAAACATTCGGTTATGAAAAGGTACAAATACGAACTTTTCACCTGGAAAAACTTATTTAAGGTTCACAATCAGACCTTAGAACCACTGTTGAACCCTTTGAGGGAACATTTACACTATTTGTACCTTGATGAATGAGAAATGTTCCTGAACAGAACCTTTATTTCTTACAGTGCGCAGTCTATTAGAGACTGTCTTAGAGATCGTGTGAGTGATCAGGATATGCAGCTGGCTCTGTGCTTCTTAAACAAGCTTATCGCTGCTGTCGGAACAAAACCTCGTACCTCCACTTCTGCCGTTTTTTAGTTTTTGACATAATTTGAAAAATACCTGTCGCTCTGTGCAAATTTCATGATTGATGGACCAAAAGAGGTTCTGTATAGAACCATATACAACAAAGAACCATTTCACCATGCAAAGAACCATGTAAGCATGAAATGGTCCAATACAGAATTCATGGTTCTAAACAGACCCATTCCCTTAACTAAAGAACCTTTGAAGAACCATCTTTTCAAAGAGTGATCATTACAATGTAGAGAACCATTTTCAAAAAGGTTCTGTATAGAACCATATACAACATATTCTCCATCAATCTGAAGAACCACTTCACCATGCAAAGAACCATTTAAGCATGAAATGGTTCTATGTAGAGCTCATGATTCTAAATGGAACATTTCCCTTCACTAAAGAACCCTTGAAGAACCAGATTCAAATCTGTCATTAATGTGAACGAACCGGCGTCCTGAAATGACCCGCATGAGCACGTCCTACTCAGTAACGTCACGTGAATGAATCACGTTCATCATCAGCACAAACTAACGAGCAGAACGAGCTTCGCTGACACTACGTTCACATTACCAGGCTGAAGTGGTACAAATCCGATTTTTTGCCTTAATGTGACTCAGATCTGATGTTTTCAGAGCTGTGTGGACACAAATCTGATCTTTTCAAATCTGACCTGAGCCACTTTCATATGTGGTCCTAGATCGGATACGTATCCGATTCGTGCCCCAGCGACCTTAATGTGATACTCAGATCGGAATTCATGTGTTTTTCCTTCACTGCGCGTGCGTCATCATTCAGCGTTACCATGGCAGCAGCGCCGAACAGAAGTTAAAGCCTGTAAACGGTGGAAAAGCAGCTCATCTCACCTTTTTCTCCTTCGTCTCGCTCTAATAATGAAGCTGAGAGCTGATCAGAGTTAATTATCTTCTCAGCGAAGCTCGTTCTGCTCGTTAGTTTGTGCTGATGATGAACGTGATTCGTTCACGTGACGTTACTGAGTAGGATGAGCTCATGAGGGTCATTTCAGGACGCCAGTTCGTTTACATTAATGAAAGATTTGAGTCACTTACCTAAACGAGTGTGAACCATCCTGTCAGAGAGATCGGATTTGAGCAAAAAATCAGATTTGAGCAGCGAGGCTTGTAACGTGAACGTAGCCAAATTGGCTAAGGTCGGATTTGAAAAGATCAGATTTGCGTGTCCAAACAGCTCTGAAAACATCACATTTGAGTCACATTAGAGCAAAAAATCGGATTTATGCCACTTCAGCCTGGTAATGTGAACGTAGCCAATTAGAAAATTAGAACAATTAGAAAAAAAAAACATTAGAAAGCACAACCATCAGGTTTTAATCCTAATTTGTCTAATGGGCTAGCAGGGAATGGTATTACAGCTGACCTGTGACTGATGCATTTAAAGGTTTCTAATGGGATCTAAAGGTATTCTATAGGTAACTAGTGGTCTATAATGGTAACCATCAAGCCAATTCCCATTGCAAAACCCAACAGTCAGCAGGGCAGAAGCTCATATAACGGTCACAGAGGGTCGCCGGGCACAAATTAACCAGATTATTAAAGCTACTTCTAATCTCTTTATCTGCCTCCTTCCATTCCTGTTCAGCAGTTAGTCCCTTTGTCACTCTTAGTGTGGATGCTAACATGCTAAAGCAGCTCTAGTCAAGCCAGAATGACACACAGGCTCTTTTATTTAGCTTACAACTCAGAGTTTCCAGCACACACCCGACAAAAAGGCTGAACTACACACTCTTTTAACCTTTAAGATGATCTAATGCTAAAATACATGTGCACTGACAGCATGCTAACCGCTAGCTGATTAGCAGTGAAATCAAAGCTCTGACATTTCTTAAACCTCTCTGGATCCGAACAGATGAAAGGACAAACATCTTCAGTCCACATCAGTCCAGCATCACTCTTTCTGCTGCAGAATAGCAGAGCCTTAAAAGGACTGGCAGTGTAGCGTAAGCTAGGCTTTCCGATAGCAACGCCAAAACAGCACAACCAAAACACTAGTGACCGCCAACCGCACGCCAAACACTGGAGCTTACAGGCTTAAAGCACTGGGCAGATGTTTTACTCCGGCATTAAGGGCCACCAGAGGGACCTGAGATAAACACTGGGCTTGTTTTAAAGCAGGGGTGTCAAACAAACCAGTAAAAGGGGCATATTATAAAAATCTCAGAGAGAAAAAATGTTTTTATTTCATTTTTAATTAATGTTGTTGTAACCCGAACTGTCCATTGTAAAATGCAGATAATTGCAGTAGATCTTGAAATATTTAAAACGTAAACGTCCCCAGGAGCTCAGTCTGTTAAACCTCCCTGTTTGCCTGAACTAGACACCTGGAATCCTTTCTTACTGCAAGTTCTTTAAGACGTTCATTAAGACGTTTCTGGGCTGCTGAGCTGACATTAAGTGTTCATATTAACTGAACTGCAGCTGAATCAGCGTCAGATTAAGGTGACTCAGATCTGATGTTTTCAGAGCTGTGTGGACACAAGTCTGATCTTTTCAAATCCAAGCTGAACCACTTTCATATGTGGTCCTAGATTGGACACGTATCCGATTCGTGCCCCAGCGACACTCGGATCAGAATTCATGTGCTTTTTTTCCACTGCGCTGCGCCATCATTCAGCGTTACCATGGCAGCAGCGCAGAACAGAAGTTAAAGCCTGTAAACGGTGGAAAAGCAGCTCATCTCACCTTTTTCTCCTTCGTCTCGCTCTAATAATGAAGCTGAGAGCTGATCAGAGTTAATTATCTTCTCAGCGAAGCTCGTTCTGCTCGTTAGTTTGTGCTGATGATGCTCGTGATTCATTCACGGGACGTTACTGAGTAGGATGAGCTCATGAGGGTCATTTCAGGACGCCGGTTCGTCACATTAATGACAGAGTTGAGTCACTTACCTAAACGAGTGTGAACCATCGTGTCAGAGAGATCAGATTTGAGCAGGGAGGCTTGTAATGTGAACATAGCCAAAGTGGCTCAGGTCGGATTTGAAAAGATCAGATTTGTGTCCACACAGCCCTGAAAACATCAGATCTGAGTCAAATTAGAGCAAAAAATCAGAAAATCTGAAATGCATTTTCAGACGACTGGTGTGGAATTATGCAGAATTGTGTAGAATCGAGGTGTAACCACTGTCCCATAGACTGTTGTTGAGGTAGGAGAGTCAGAGCACACATTACGTTGCAGTGCATTCTGGGAACTGTAGTGCAGCACACCGTAAAATGGGGCTAAAATGAATAGACGATTAAAATACTTCTGCGGGCCAGACAGGATTGGGTCCTTGTGGTCCTTGTGTTTGACACATGAGCCTTAAAGCGATAGTTCAACTAAAAATCAGCACCGTTTCCCCAAATGCAGTCAATCAGCAGAATCTCACAGAAAAGAACACATGAATTTCACCTGTGGATAATTCTATGTGGTGTTTAGACGCCTCACATCATTATGTGTTAAAAAAAATTACAACCAAGTGAAAAAAGTGTGAACACACATGTGAAAACGTGCTAACCCAGCATGGCCATATTGGTTGACCAGAATACCAGCATCCAATCACAACACATTGCTGCTGTCGGAACAAATCCATTTTTATCATTTTTCATTTTTTGACATAATTTGAAAATGCCTGTTGATCTTTACATTGTGTGTAAATTTCATGATGAATGGATCAAAAGAAAAGGCCTAAAATGACCTGGAAAAAACTCTGGTTCCATTGACTTACATTAAAAGTAAAGTGTGTTTCTTCCTTCTCCTGTAAAGTTACCAATTTGGAGATATGAAGTTTTGTTCCGACAGCGAAATGCTGGTTTTTCTAGCAGGGGTGTCTCTTGTGTTCACGTTATTCAGACGACTCGATTACATGTGTTTGCTATCGTCAACATGGCTGTTCTGTAAGAGAACGTTTGGTGTGTGAAGTTTGCTTCTTTAGTTTTAGCGCTGGAGCGACGAGGCTAATGTTAGCTTATACCCCACCAATTAGCATGATGCTAACTTCATGCCTGAATCAGATCATGTGGAGGTGTTCAGTGTCTCTAACAGACTTGATTATGTGGTTTCTGACACTGTATGACTCACTGTTACCTATAAACACGGACTGAGGAACATTCCCTGCTGAGAAAAATATAGAAACCATTAAAAGTTTCTGTTGGTTGCTACTGGTGTCCAATATCACAATGTAAAGGACTCTAATGGTTTAACAGGTGATCTGATTCCAGATGCATCTGATGTTTTCCTAATGGGCCATACTTGAATTCTAACTGTACGCCTTGGGTAGTGCATCCTCTAGTTCTAGCAGGTACTTGAGTTGTAGCTAGAACACTTAGTTAGTGTGTACTTGAGTTCTAATTAGGAGGGATAGCTAGTGGGTACTTTGGTTCTAACTAGCCTGCAGAAAAAGACCACTAGATCCATTAGAATTCAAATTTTTGCTTTCTAATGTGAATTGGCTTCATGGTTACCATTAGAGACCACTAGTTTCCTGTGGGACACCTTTATACCCCATTATGAAACCATCTGGAATCAGAGCACCTGTTAAACCATTAGAGTCCTTTACACTGTGATATCAACCCATCAGGAAAAAACAAAACACCATTAGGAACCAGCAGAAACTTTTAATGGTTTCTATGATTTAGTGCTTAGCTACCCTGCTGGAAACCATTAAAAGTTTCTGTTGGCTCCTGGTTTTATGTAATGGACTCTAATGGTTTAATAGGTGTTCTGATTCTAAATGCATTTGATGGCTTCCTAATGGGATCTAAAGGTGTCCTACAGGAAACTGGTGGTTTCTAATGGTAACCATGAAGCGAATTCCCATTAGAAAGTGAAAATTTTAATCCTAATTATTTTAATTGTTTTATTTTTTCAGATGGGTTAGCACAGCTAAGTAGCTAAATAAGCTTCCATTACTTGTTAGCTACATTAGCCTCGTAGCTCGAGCACTAAAGCTAAATAAGCGAACCTCAGACACCAAACGCGTCTTGGCTGATTGAACTCATTTGTAGTAAGTACCTAAATTCGCTGAACTCTTTGTGCATGTGAGAAGAGGGGAATCCAGCCACAATGGGTTTATGGATCACCTGCACAGGTGAAACTGTCCAAATGGAAGCCAAGCGAGACGTTAAGGTGCTGAAAATGGACAGTACTGGCCTGATAAGGGCATTTTAATTCATGACAGTTCCTATTTTCCAAAATATTCTGGTTTCTTTCCATCTGGCTGCTGAATTTTTGCAAATCAAGGAGAAAGAACATCGTCAGATCTGCTCAGAGGATGAATAATGGATGTACATGGCTTCTTCTTTTGTTCTCTAAAGGAAGAGGAGGAGCGGATGACGGAGACGACAGTTGGCGCTTCAATTCTCACTGGCCGTGTGCTGATGGGAAAGGCGATGACAGCTAAAATGAAAAATGGCAAAAATGTTTTTCATGACCGTTGCAAGACCAAGACAATAGCCCAGGGCAGTACAGCGGCAGTAGCAGGAAGGTGACAGACAGAATTATCGTGTTACTCAACCTGTTATCAATAAAAATCATCTTTACACACGACACCAGCGTGCCTGGACGTGAAAAACTGAGCACAAACTGATGTTTCATAATGGCTTCAGTTCAGAAAAGCCAGTGAAGATGCATCTTCATCAAAAATTCAACAAAAAAAAAGGAGGGGAGGGGGGCCGGATTGAGGTTCAGCACAATTCTTCACAAAAAATAAACAGTATAGATGAAGGTGCACCAAGAGACGGTGTATTAATACGGCTTCTCGTGGCTTCTTTGTGCGATCTGAGATGAAAATCACGACGTTTTCTGTCTGCTTCCTGTTGCTGGGCGTCGGAGTGCAGAAATAGAGCATCCAATCGGCTGGACAACGGCTGAGTCCCTATTGGACGTATATTTCACCACCTATGTAGTGCACTGTGTAGGGAGTAGGGAGCCATTTGGGACTCAGCCAGTGCATCTCTAACTACAGTGAGCGAGGATGCTCCGCTCCATTGATACGGGTCGGCTCTGTTACCACCCATCCATGTGAAAGTGGAGTATATTGGAATGTTTTGCCAATATACTGCAAAAAAATAGTTTGTTTATATTGCAATATTGCATTTTTTGCATGGGCATCTGTAATGATGTTCAAGTGAATCTCTCCATGCACACTGTGCCTTTGTGCCAAAGCCATTCTGACCACACACTGTCCTGCAAATTCGGGCTGTAATACAAAATCATGCACATTAATTGTGATTTCTGAGTGGACTTTGGCGGAGCGTGCACGGTGAAGCATTGCACCGCCACCACCGTCCACCTCCATCACCTGCAGCCTGCAGCCTTGCACACTCAATGCAACACATAATGAGCTCTGAACAGAACACACACTGCAAACATGCAGCTCAGAGGCTTCCAGTGAAAATGCACAAGTGCACACAGCAAAAAGACGCCGTGCAACTGAGGGATTTCTTTGCTAGCGAGTGCAAAACACACACCCTTAAAAAAGATGGTTCTTCAAGGGTTCTTTAGTAAAGGCAATGGTTCTGTTTAGAACCATGAGGTATATGCAGAACCATTTGCATGCTCAAACGGTTCTCCAGATTGATGGAGAATGTGTACTATAGCAGCAGCAGCACCAAAAGTGGTTCTTCTATTGTTACAGGCTTGACATCGTACACAATAGCAGAACCCTTTTTGGTGCTACATAGAACCATTTTCAAAAAGGTTCTATATAGAACCATATACTGCATTCTCCATCAACCTGAAGGACCTTTTCACCATGCAGACAACCATTTAAGCATGCAAATGGGTCTAGATAGAACTCATTTAACTACAGAACCCTAGAAGATTTTTATTGAGTGAATATAATATTTGTTATTTTCATATATTTTTAAAAGAATAAAACCTTAATATATTGCATATGTGTATATGTTGGTTATAATTTATGAGGATTAAAAATACATTTACATATATTTTAAAAATAATACATATGAAATCAATTTTATATAGCATTTTTGACAACAAAATAGCAATAAATAAATAAATAAACAAATATTTTCATATTTGTAATATTATAAATACCTCACTCCTGAACATCCTACCAAGGTGTGTTTTTTAGTTATTTCATTTCTGAAAATGATCTCTCTCATATTCACCTTTTTATTTATTTATTTATTTATTTATTTATTTACAAATCCCCCCTCTAAACATCCTTTATCCTACATTTTCCTGCTCTGGCTCCACATTGTGCCCCACCAGCAGCAGCAGCAGCAGGATCAGGGCAGAGGGGCATCAGCGCCCCCCCACTGACCCACTGTCCTATTTTACAGCTTTCCTCGCGCAGCCGCGCGCCAGACTCTTATCTTAAAATAAAACAAAGCGGTTTCCTCACCGTGAGCAGCCGCGAGCAGCGCGCAAAGAGCCGCCACCACAGCCACGCGCCCGCAGCATCCTGACCACGAGCCCATCCTTCTGCAGGAACACACAGCCGAGAAGAAGAAGAAGAAGAAGAAGAGCAGAAAGTCTGATTCGCGGTTATTCTCCGTGTGGAAGCTCGAGCTCGCGCGCCTCGGGGTTACTGCACTTCTCCTCCGCGCGCTCTCTTCATCTCCTCTTTCTTCTTCCTCTCGCGCCACTGCTCTCCTCCTCTCTCTGCTCGCGGTGGGCTCTGTGTGATGGAATCTGTCGCTCCCTCACGCGCCCATCGTCACCAGCAACAAACGGATCAATGTCACTGTTACTGATGATTAAACGGCGCAAAGATAAAAGAGACGCGCGCGGTTTTTTTTTTGGTTGTTTTTGCGCAGAGCAGCCCGGAGCGCGCGGTGCCGCTCAAATCTACAGCTTTTCAGCACCACGATGCGTTTCTGTCCCCAAAACAACGGTTCTGCTGCCCCCACTCCTCCTCATTCCCCGCCCCTCCTCCTCCACAGCCCTGCCCCTTTACCCCTCATAATACACCCCCACCCCCCCCACACACACACTGCTCCTCCATACACCATCATCCTTCAGCTCCAGATCCGCATCCCAGCCTCGCGTTCACACTCAAACAAACCGCATTTCTTTTACATTCACATCCAAACCGGCTCAGGAGGAGCGGGTCGTTATAATGGCACTGAATGTGAGCCGGGTTGCCAGATATAAATTTAACCCTGCTGAAAAAAGGCCATTAGAACCATCAGATTTAAAACTTGGTTTTGCTTCCTAATGAGAATTGGTTTAATGGTTACTATTAGGGACCACTAGTTTCCTTTAGAACACTTTTAGATCCCATTAGAACACCATCAAATGCGTCGTGAAAGGGTTCTTCAGAATGTGCTGCACTGCTGTTTAGGATGGGGATCTATATAGCACTTAAAAGGGTCCTTCTGCTGTTACAGTGTCAAGCTTACTACAATAGAAGAACCCTTTTGGGTGCTGTATAGAACCCTGTTCTAAACAGGTCCTATATGGAACCATCTACAGCACATTCACCATCAGTCTGAAGAACATTTAACGATGCAAAGAACCATTTAATTATGCAAAGCGTTCTTTAAGTGTTCATAGTTCTTCATAGAACCGTTTTTTTTTACTAAAGAACCCTTGAAGAACCATCTTTTCTAAGGGCGTACACTTAAAAAAAGGGAATCCTCTATTAAAACGTATAATGATGGCAAACATTACCCATAAATCCTCAGTGTGGTGCAAATATAGCTTGACCTGACATGCTAACACGGCTAAGTGAAAGTTAGCATGATGTAATCTGCACAATGCTAGCCTGTGCCCATTCACTTTCATTCACTGTTAGCAACGTTAGCGCTATTTGTCTGGGCTCTTCCCTTATTAATGGAGTGATGGCATGAAAGGAGACAATAAAGGAGGGAGGGAGGGGGAGGAGAGGTGGGAGGGAGGGGGAGTGAGATGCACTCCTCTGGAGTGAGGGATGGAGTGATGGGGAGATGAATGCTCCAGGCTGGGGGGTCGTGGGGGTCGGCGGCATTCTTCCACTAAGCACCATTGTGGAGAGAAAAAGAGCCGCAACAGGCGCCTTCGCAGAGCCTTTGTGTGTCCGTGTGTGAAATCCAGGAGAAGGAAATAAATGGGAACCGCATTAAGGCTGGGAAACATACAGTGCCGTGCGTGTTCCACAGGACTGAGACCCCCAGAAACAGATAAACAGATACTGTCCTGTGCAGAAGTCAGAGACCACCCATCAGTTCAATCTACTCATTATTCAGCGTCAGGAAAAAATCAGAAAATATACATTTAACAGAAAATCAAACAGACGCCTCAACAATATCTGACCCCTCAGTGTTTATTAGGGGTGTAACGATGTGGAAACTTCACGATACGATACGTGCTGCCGTATTCGCATCACGATCCGATGTTCTCCGTACAGAACTAGACAAGTTACTTTCACAATATTTATTTATTTAATTTATTTATTGGTATTTTCCCAAAAAATAAACAAATACGCTTGTTGAAGGGATAAGATACAGTCTTTAAAAAGACGGTTCTTGAAGGGTTCTGTAGTAAAGGCAACAGTTCTATATAAAACCATGGGTTCTATATACACATTTGCATGCTTAAAGGGTTCCTCTGTTGTTATGATATCAAGCGTGTAGCAATGGAAGAATGCTTTTTGGTGCTATATAGAACCCTTTTCAAAAAGGTTCTCTATAGAACCACACGCAACACATTCTGAACAACCATTTCACCATGCAAAGAACCATTTAAGCACGCAAATGAATCTATATAGAACTTATGGTTCTAAATAGAACCATTGTCTTTACCAAAAGTGTTCACCAAATACAACTATATCAGAACCCTTTTTGGTGCTATATAGAACCATTTTCAAAAAGGTTCTATACAGGACTATATGCAACACATTCTCAATCTATATGAAGTATCATTTCAACATGCAAAGATCGATTTAAGCATGCAAATGGATCTATCTAGAACTTATGGTTCTAAATAGAACCATAGCCTTTACAAAAAACATCAAGTGATTTTTACAGTGTCGAACTTGTAACTATAGCAGAACCCTTTTTGGTGCTATATAGAACCATTTTCAGAAAGGTTCTATATAGTACTAAAAAAGGTTCTCCATCAGCCTGAAGAACCATTTCACCATGCAAAGAATCATTTAAGCTTATAAAAACCAAAAAGTTTCTTCTATTGTAACCAGCTAGATATCGCAGCACCTTTTCAAAAAGGTTCTGTATAGAACCATTTGCATGCTTAAAGGTTCTTCTATTGTTATGATAAGCTTGTAACAATAGAAGAACCCTTTTTGGTGCTATGTAGAACCATTTTCAAAAAGGTTCTAGTTTTTAAGACTGTATAAGTTCTTAAAACTTTTAAAAACATTCTTAACACTTACATCACATTTACAAAAATGTTTTTTTTTAAATCAGTCAAATTAAAGGTCCTTTAGGGAACCGCAGTGCTTCTTCGTCCAGAGAACCCTTGTTTGTAAGAGTGTCGGTGAGGCTGAAGATGGAGGCGGTGAGAACAGCTGATATAATCCTCTTTATTAGAGTCTCAGTGGTGGCGGGCGCAGGGCGGGGGGATGGCGGTGGGGCATTTACTACGCTTTAAAACTGCCCTCAACTCTCTCACTGCTGGAAAAACAAAGCAGCAGGACATTAAAGCGGTCAGCCAGCAGACTGTATTGACACACTCGAACTGAGAGCTCCAGACTAGGAGAATGCTTAGAAATCTGCAGAACGCCTGTTGATCATCACTGCCTGCAGTCTGCAGGTGAAGTCTACACAGAGAAATCTAAGGCTCAATCCCATTTCTTCTTTTTACCCTACCCCTTGTTTTCGAATGTCACCCTAACCCCATGGAATGGATTTATAAAGGGGTAGTGGTTGAAATCTTCCCTCTGAAATGGGACCCTCAAATAAAAAGAGCATCACTTCATTAACAGCTACCAGTGCTGCTCTGTAGGCGACCCTGCCAGTCTGCAGTGACAGCAGAGGAGGGTAAAGTTCAGCTCCTCACTGCTGGGCTTTAGTTACATTTAGGGCATCATATGATCTTCAAAGAGGGGAGCAATTATTTATTATCACCACCCCTAATTCTTCAGTGATATGAAGCTGAAGTCAGATATTCTCCGGCTTCTTGTTCAAATTTTCACGTTCCACCTTAAATGGAGCAGCAGTTACATTCTGGCACCTCAGGCGTCAGAACTGCTGAACTATTTAAGGTGGAACGGGAAATTTAGCTAGCTAGCTACCGAGACATTAGCATGCTATTAGCATTTTTTAATGCTTGTTATGAAGAAAACGACCAAAATACACTGAAACGACATTAAACTAAGATAAAACGATGATTATCGTAATTTTTAACAGAGAAGAGTCTCACATTTGTGTGTTTCTTTGGTCTCTTGTTCTCCATCTTGCCGGTTTTTCTTTTTTTTTCTCATAACAGAGGAGAGTCTCTGAAAAACCTCCGTTTGGAGGCTCATGTAGCCCCAACACTTGACCCTCCCCCTCTATCTCAACAAGAATCGGGACCCTACCCCCAGACGAGAACACGCAAAACAGAGGGCTAAGGGCTCAGTGGTAGGGGCGAGGGGTGAAATGGGACTGGGCCTAAGAACATCCTGAAAGGAGTTTTGATGAAGGTGTGAAATACAGGGGGTCTGTATGTCTCAAAAATCAGAATTCTGGGGGGTCCCTGAAAATAAAATTATGATGTAATGCTGTCCACTAGGGAAAAAAGCAAAGGTCTTGGTCAAGACTTAACTAACTAGAGCTGCAGCACTGCTCTGCCTCAGGGTGGCGCTGTAGCAGACCGGTTCACCCAGTTGGTCCTTCATAGTCTAGAAACTGTAACTCTGCCTGGATTCCTCTGAAAAGCTTTACAATGAGCTGCAGCAGATCTGTAAATCTGAAAACTCGCCCAGTTTCCCAAGAGTTTGGAGTGAAGAGTGACTGTTCCTCATTTCTCACACTGAAGACAGAAGAGGAGACGAGGAAGATCTCAGTTACTGTGAGGAAGAGCGCAGAACCACACTAGAACAGAGACTCTACAGAAGAGGAGACGAGGAAGATCTCAGTTACTGTGAGGAAGAGCGCAGAACCGCACTAGAACAGAGACTCTACAGAAGAGGAGACGAGGAAGATCTCAGTTAATGTGAGGAAGAGCGCAGAACCGCACTAGAACAGAGACTCTACAGAAGAGGAGACGAGGAAGATCTCAGTTAATGTGAGGAAGAGCGCAGAACCGCACTAGAACAGACACTCTACAGAAGAGGAGACGAGGAAGAGCGCAGAACCGCACTAGAACAGACACTCTACAGAAGAGGAGACGAGGAAGAGCGCAGAACCGCACTAGAACAGAGACTCTACAGAAGAGGAGACGAGGAAGATCTCAGTTACTGTGAGGAAGAGCGCAGAACCGCACTAGAACAGAGACTCTACAGAAGAGGAGACGAGGAAGAGCGCAGAACCGCTCTAGAACAGAGACTCTACAGAAGAGGAGACGAGGAAGATCTCAGTTACTGTGAGGAAGAGCGCAGAACCGCACTAGAACAGAGACTTTACAGAAGAACAGCTGATAAAACAGACATTTACTGACACTGAAGCTTCAGCGCCACTATGGAGAGAGAGTTAGCAGACAGACAACACAGGACCCCCGAATACCAGGGGGGATTTCACACACTGGTGTTGAGGTTATTGTCCATCGTGATCGACCGTATGTCACACACAGCAGACTGGGATGAAAAATGCTGTGTTCCTTTAAGACAGCGAACCTGATGAACTCTGATGTGGAGCAGCGGCGGAGGGAGAGCTGTGGAAGTGGATTTCTGCCGGTGGACGTGTGAAGAAGACTTCACAGCTCTGGCTGCGTTTCTGAACTGCTCCTCTGCGTGATGAGCATAACTATGAGGAGGAGAGAGAGGGATTTAAGTGATACTCGCACGACCACATTATGAAGATGGGTATTTTATAGTGTGTTCGGGAAAAACAAGAGCCTGTTAAATATTCCAGCCCTGCAGAATCCCGAGTGGAGGCAGGAAAAGGCTTCAGTCTGAGGACGATGATCCGTTTTGGGATGTGAGAATCAATTGTGACCTTAAAATAATGATGGTACATCATAAAAAATAAAAAATTCTCTTAAAAAATTCGGTTCTTCAATGGTTCTTTAGAAAAGACAATGATCCTATATAGACCAATGGACAGCCAAAGAACCCTTTGATTAAAGGGTTCTCTGCAGGGTAAAATGGTTCTACAGCACCATAAAATGTTCTGCTATTGTTACCATTTTGACATCATAAACAATAGCAGAACCCTTTTTGGTGCTATGTAGAACCATATACAACATATTCTCCATTCATCTGAAGAAATATTTCACCATGCAAAGAACCATTTAAGCACAAAATGGTTCTATATTGCACTCAATGTCCTAAATAGCATTAAAGAAACCATTTTTTAAAAGGGGAACTCCAGCGGTTTTTCAAAATCTCTGCATAATTAAATGGTTAAGATGTAATCAGAGCCGTTCAGAGCGGTTCAGAGTGGTTTGGTGTGAAACGCTCTGTTCTAGATAAACTTACAGAGTCAGAACTGTTCACAGTGGTGGTGATAGGAACCAGACGTCCACCTCTAAAAGCTCCCTCACAGAAAGTTCCTACATGAAATGGTTATGAATTCACTGCCTGATGACTGAGACACATTATAGGTGCTATAGAGAACCGTCTATAGCACATTCATGCACAGTTTCCATCAATCTGAGGAACCTTTCAAAGAAGGCTTTAATCATGCAGATGGTTCTTTGAGTGTTCATGGTTCTATATAGAAACACTTTCTTTACTAAAGAACCATCTTTCTTTTACGCTGGTGAATTCTTCCGTCTGGAAAACTAGTCCCATCTCTGAAAGCACCATATATGCTTAATTTACAAACACTTTTAACTGAAGTGTTCATGAAAGCGCTCTACACACCTGATTAATGTTTACTGATGATGTTCAGTATCTGCCCACTGACGTCTATTATAGGTCAGTTAACAGGATTTCGGTTTCAGGGGAACGTGCTGTCTGTGCTAATGGACCATACGCCACAGATACAGCAGATAGAGATTAGGAGGAAAAATAACAGAGCATTCCTTTCATTCAGTGTTACTGAAAATACACTACAGAGGCGTTTAACGAGGGCTAAAAATAGACCCCAGCAGGAGATCCTATTAAAAATTAACCGCGGTGGTTCCGCGTGTGTAGAAGGTTAGGACTGAGCTGCGTTCACAGCAAAACCCTATAATTAACTTTTTTGACTACACACTTTAAAAAGAAGTGTTTAGTAAAGGGAATGGTTCTATTGCATGCGTACATGGTTCTTTGCATGGTGAAAATGTCTTCAGATTAATGGAGAATGTGTTGTATATGGTTACTTATAGAACCTTTTTGCAAAGGGTTTTTTGTTACTGGCTTAACATCATAACAATAGAAGATTTGGTGCTAAGTTATATTAAAGCAATAAGCCACAAGAGGCCATGTGTTACTGTGATTTTATCACGGAGAAGGGTGTTCTTAGGCACGACGAAGCGGAGTAAAACTCCCTTCCCTGTGATAAAATCACTGTAATGCACGGCCTCAAGTGGCTTATTACTTTTATAAAATGGTGGGCAACATAAAATATGATAAACATGCACAATTTTTTCAAAAGTTCTTATTAATAATAATCAACATAAACAAGTATTCCGCCAAGAAATGTGGTTACTTTAGAGTTTGGTATTTTTGCCCAGCAACCATGGACCGCTGAAATGAAGAGGACATTCGGTCGCCCATCGCTGTATATCGCAGCACTGTTTAATGGAAAAGCTTTTCACTTTATATATATTTTTAGTGAGTCTTATTTAGCACTAATCCAGTGGGGCCCTCTTCTCACGCTGGGACTGATTCTCAAATGGCTCCCTGCTCCCTACATAGTGCACTACTGATATACCATTTCTTTAATGAAGTCCTGAGTAGGCCACAACTTGTTGCCACATTTTTATGTACATTGCCATGTGTTAATAAAGGCTTTTTATATCTTTCTTAACCCTTGTGTGGTGTTCAGGTCTGTGGGACCCATTTTCATGTTTACCAAAAGAAAAAATGATGTGATTTATTATTATTTTAATCTCAGATTCTTGTCCTTTGCTCATTTTCTGTGAAGAACATACCCATTTTCAGTGCCTTCACTCTGTTCACCCCCCACACATTAATATTACATGTGGTGTTGGGCTGAACCTGCGGGGAGTAAAAGTGTGGAGGTGCTGTGTCCTTCACTCTGTTCTCCTCCTACATGGCCTGCAGTTAATGTATCTGTGTGTCTGTGTGTGCCTCTGTGTGTATGTGTTTGTGTGTGTGTGTGTGAGGGTGGACAACATGGACAGGCTGCTGACTGGCTACAGCTGCTAAAGGAGAACCCTACGCTGGACACCTGTGATATTTTAAACATCTGGTATTTTTACATAAATTATTATGGCTGTATTGATTTAGAACACAATAATGCGGTGGGTCCACCAGACCACTGAGGAACACACACATCAACACCACACAAGGGTTAAGATGGTGTGCCTGAGAACTTTTTCCTCTGGGATCTATTGTGTATATTCTTGTAGCTGCAGATGGATTGTGTTGCTTTCATTAGTCCCAGCATGAAATCCTTACTCTGAGCTTGCTGCACCCATGCCCTAGGACCACCTGTCCTTTTCTTTCATCTTTGTGACCCCTGCAGTGCTTCTTCATTTTTGCTTTTTACCAGAATGGAAGGTATTTTCATCGCCGGTCCAGCCTCACGGTCAGGTCCATTTCACAAAGCGACGTAAACAGCAAATGTGTGTTTGCAGTTTAAGAGCTGAAGCTCGTATTAACGCTGCTGTATTGTGCTCTTGTCGTTGCTGCCGTAGCTGTTCATAATCCTAAAACAACACGCAGATTACAGCATAATCCCAAACACAGCAGCCACCAAAACACCCCATTATACACACTCCAAAACACACTGACCAACATACTCCACACCCAACCCCCCCTCATCCTCCCACTCCGGAAAAAACAGACCAAAACACTGACCGTCCAAAAAAGATCCAAATTCGTACAAACATGCCTCTCTAGTTATCTACCATCAACACTACACAGACACAACTAAGAGCTTTATCTCCATCTAATGCAGCTCATCTCCATGGTAACCACCTTCTCATGTATTTTTATTTTTTTAAACTTTCCCTTTGAACACAGCTGTTGTCCTTTACATCACATGTGTCAGGCTGGAGTCCTTGCAGGCCACAACACTGCAGACTTCAGCTCACTGCCTCATTAAACGCACCTGATTCAGCTCATCAGCTGATTAGCAAGACCTTCATGAACTACAGAGTGTTAGATGAAGGTAAACGCTGATCTCTGCAGCACTTTGGCTCAGAAGGTCCCCAAGCTTGACATGCCTGGTTTACACTGTGTAAAAATTTGATGATGAACGAACCAATAAAAACGCTCCAAAATCACTTAGAATAAAACTTTTTTACATTAACTTTCATAAAAAGTTAAGATGATTTTTTCCTTCTCCTATAAAGCTATTTTGGAGACGCTTGTTTTTTTGGACAGCGACAATATATTCATTATTTATATCTCTAAAATCTTAAATAGGCAGTCTAATATAAACAGTCTTCTTAGTTTATATGGAATGTTGATAATGGAAAATGCAAAATCTGAAATAATAAGTTTTCTTTGGGGACTATTTTGCCTCAAAGCGCCCTGCATATTATGTGTCTCTCCACCATGAATGGAGTTTAAGTTCTCTAAACTATCATAAAACAGTGTCTCAGTCATCAGGCAGTGAATTCATAACCATTTCATGTAGGAACTTTCTGTGAGGGAGCTTTTAGAGGTGGACGTCCGGTTCCTATCACCACCACTGTGAACAGTTCTGACTCGGTAAGTTTATCTAGAACAGAACCCTTCACACCAAACCACTCTGAACCACTCTGAACCACTCTGTTTACATCTTACCTGTTTAATTATTCAGCTGTAACTGGTCTGTGTACAGTGGCTGAGCTGATTTTCTTTCCAATTTCAGTGAGTAACACAGTAAAAACAAGAGCCTTCTGATCAACACACAGCGCCGTGTTTACAGCCTGTTTACTGAACTAAATATACAAACTCCATCCACACTCAAACACCAGGAGGCAAACTGAACAGACTCTACAGGCCGGCCGGGTCGGCTCAGGATGCTAGTGGTGCCACTGTTGAACGTATTTGCCTGTGTTAGTTCTAGCCAGGTAGAAGGAGCTGATGAAGAGTTTAATGAAGACTGAAGGGCTGTAAGCCAAGATTTATGAATTCAACAAAGGGCATTTTTTTATTGCTTGTTTAAACATATAAGCTACATATAATTACACATGCAAACTGAGACAGTGAAATAGAGATAGATAGTGTTTAATCCTTTTTCCACATCTTCCACTCCAATAACGGAAGACTGCAGGAACAACACTCCACATCACTTCAGTGAGAACTGACCTGGCTAAACTGCAGGGCTAAGCTAAATGGGTGGAGCTAAACTGCTGTAGCTGAATGGGTGGGGCTAAACTGCTGTAGCTGAATGATGGAGCTAAACTGCTGTAGACTGAATGGTGGAGCTAAACTGCTGTAGCTGAATGGTGGAGCTAAACTGCTGTAGCTGAATGGTGGGGCTAAACTGCTGTAGCTGAATGGTGGAGCTAAACTGCTGTAGCTGAATGGTGGGGCTAAACTGCTGTAGACTGAATGGTGGGGCTAAACTGCTGTAGCTGAATGGTGGAGCTAAACTGCTGTAGCTGAATGGTGGAGCTAAACTGCTGTAGACTGAATGGGTGGGGCTAAACTGCTGTAGCTGAATGGTGGAGCTAAACTGCTGTAGACTGAATGGGTGGAGCTAAACTGCTGTAGACTGAATGGTGGGGCTAAACTGCTGTAGCTGAATGGTGGGGCTAAACTGCTGTAGCTGAATGGTGGGGCTAAACTGCTGTAGCTGAATGGTGGGGCTAAACTGCTGTAGCTGAATGGTGGGGCTAAACTGCTGTAGACTGAATGGTGGGGCTAAACTGCTGTAGACTGAATGGGTGGGGCTAAACTGCTGTAGCTGAATGGTGGAGCTAAACTGCTGTAGACTGAATGGGCGGAGCTAAACTGTTGTAGCTGAATGGTGGGGCTAAACTGCTGTAGCTGAATGGTGGAGCTAAACTGCTGTAGCTGAATGGTACATATGATGTTCAAAATGGGCAGTTTAGTTTAAGGTTTAAGGTTAGAGAAGGTTTAATCTAAGCTGCTCCAGTGCAATTATGTTGCTTCAGTACTTAAAGAAGCAAAACATTTCGATACAGACGTTATGTTAATGCAGGGAGAGGAGGTCTTTTACAGAGGAGGAGAGGAAAAACAGAAAAATGGTCATCTGCTGCCTTAATGAAAGCCATACTGCTCTTATCTAGAATCATTCCATCCTCTGGCACAAAATCTCAGTCTAACAGACTCTTCTCTGCAAAGGCAAGACCTTCCTTTGAGGGAACATAAATCTGGCTTTGATAAAACAGTGATGTAACTTGTGTGATAAAGTGATAATTTGGCCAAATATCAAACGGACAGTTTTCTCCCCCTTTACCCCAAATGTAATCCACCAGCCAAGCCATGTAGAGTGTCTGAAGTTTTAACATTGGAGCTACAAGGCTAAAGAAGCTAACAAGTAATGAAAGCTTTTACCCCACCAATTAGCATAGCTGCCTGCTACCTCTCTCTCTCATAGCGGTGCTGATGCTTCAGTGTCAGTAAATGTCTGTTTTATCAGCTGTTCTTCTGTAAAGTCTGCGTTCTAGTGCGGTTCTGTGCTCTTCCTCACAGTAACTGAGATCTTCCTCGTCTCCTCTTCTGTAGAGTCTCTGTTCTAGTGCGGTTCTGCGCTCTTCCTCACAGTAACTGAGATCTTCCTCGTCTCCTCTTCTGTAGAGTCTCTGTTCTAGTGCGGTTCTGCGCTCTTCCTCACAGTAACTGAGATCTTCCTCGTCTCCTCTCCTGTAGAGTCTCTGTTCTAGTGCGGTTCTGCGCTCTTCCTCACAGTAACTGAGATCTTCCTCGTCTCCTCTTCTGTAGAGTCTCTGTTCTAGTGCGGTTCTGCGCTCTTCCTCACAGTAACTGAGATCTTCCTCGTCTCCTCTTCTGTAGAGTCTCTGTTCTAGTGCGGTTCTGCGCTCTTCCTCACAGTAACTGAGATCTTCCTCGTCTCCTCTCCTGTAGAGTCTCTGTTCTAGTGCGGTTCTGTGCTCTTCCTCACAGTAACTGAGATCTTCCTCGTCTCCTCTTCTGTAGAGTCTCTGTTCTAGTGCGGTTCTGCGCTCTTCCTCACAGTAACTGAGATCTTCCTCGTCTCCTCTTCTGTAGAGTCTCTGTTCTAGTGCGGTTCTGCGCTCTTCCTCACAGTAACTGAGATCTTCCTCGTCTCCTCTCCTGTAGAGTCTCTGTTCTAGTGCGGTTCTGCGCTCTTCCTCACATTAACTGAGATCTTCCTCGTCTCCTCTTCTGTAGAGTCTCTGTTCTAGTGCGGTTCTACGCTCTTCCTCACAGTAACTGAGATCTTCCTCGTCTCCTCTTCTGTAGAGTCTCTGTTCTAGTGCGGTTCTGCGCTCTTCCTCACAGTAACTGAGATCTTCCTCGTCTCCTCTTCTGTAGAGTCTCTGTTCTAGTGCGGTTCTGCGCTCTTCCTCACAGTAACTGAGATCTTCCTCGTCTCCTCTTCTGTAGAGTCTCTGTTCTAGTGCGGTTCTGCGCTCTTCCTCACATTAACTGAGATCTTGCTCGTCTCCTCTTCTGTAGAGTCTCTGTTCTAGTGCGGTTCTGCGCTCTTCCTCACAGTAACTGAGATCTTCCTCGTCTCCTCTTCTGTAGAGTCTCTGTTCTAGTGCGGTTCTGCGCTCTTCCTCACAGTAACTGAGATCTTCCTCGTCTCCTCTTCTGTAGAGTCTCTGTTCTAGTGCGGTTCTGCGCTCTTCCTCACAGTAACTGAGATCTTCCTCGTCTCCTCTTCTGTAGAGTCTCTGTTCTAGTGCGGTTCTGCGCTCTTCCTCACAGTAACTGAGATCTTCCTCGTCTCCTCTTCTGTAGAGTCTCTGTTCTAGTGCGGTTCTGCGCTCTTCCTCACATTAACTGAGATCTTCCTCGTCTCCTCTTCTGTAGAGTCTCTGTTCTAGTGCGGTTCTGCGCTCTTCCTCACATTAACTGAGATCTTCCTCGTCTCCTCTTCTGTCTTCAGTGTGAGAAATGAGGAACAGTCACTCTTCACTCCAAACTCTTGGGAAACTGGGCGAGTTTTCAGATTTACAGATCTGCTGCAGCTCATTGTAAAGCTTTTCAGAGGAATCCGGGCAGAGTTACAGTTTCTAGACTATGAAGGACCAACTGGGTGAACCAGTCTGCTACAGCGCCCCCCCGAGGCAGAGCAGTGCTGCAGCTCTAGTTGGTTAAGAACACCAAGACAGAAGCTGATTGAACCTCCCAGAATTTTGATTTTGAGACATTCAGGAGGTCCAAGAGGTTAATTAGGGGGTCCTGAACCCCCCAGAACCCCCTGTATTTCACACCTTGTTGCTAACTGCATTCCTAAATCATCACACACTCAAACATGTTAGCCAAGTTTATCTTCCTATTTGTCAGCTTCTTATTTGAATTGTTCCAGTCCACCTTAAATGGTGCAGCAGTTACAGTTACACTGCTGCACCATTTAAGGTGGAACGGAACAATTTGAATATATAATTGGCGAAACTGAACTGTCCTCTCTGAAATGATGCACCTGGTCAGTGAATAGAGGTCAGACAGAGATGGTAGGTGTTGTTGGTTTTGTATGTGGAGGTGGGGGGGGTGATGGAGGGTCTTTCTCTACCCATCTTCCCCTGGGCAGCCAGTGGCCTACTTTCACAGACTCCATTTTTAATGAACCCCCTTTAATGCAGCCGCACACAACAACCTGTCACATCGATACAAAGCAGACAGAGCAGGGCACATATGGGATGCTAGAGAGATTCTACATCCCTCTGAAACGCTGGAGGACTAACAGTGAAAACACTCTGTATGCATAACGCTGCTGTTTACAAACACTGTCCTGCTAAGGAGTGAACTCACTGGTGACCGCTCAGTTACAAGCAATGGAACATCCAGTAACGCAGACATAACTCCTCAGAACAAAGTATGAAGCCTGGCCTTCGCTGTCCTGATCATCTAGTGGAGCCGTTTTCACTCTGTGGGCTTCTAAATGTTTCCTTTGTTCTGCTAAACTTTTCAGACTGTTAGCACAAGTGTTACGGATGGTACCAGGTTGGATGGATGAAGCAATCCATATAATCTCCATAGAAAAGCATTGACCAATAGAAAGGGACGCTCTGGAGCAGCCACACATGAGCCTCAGGTCTCCATGTCCAATGCCAAGCGTGGGCTTGAGGGGTATAAAGCCTCCCAGCACTGGGCTGTGGAGCAGTGGAACTGTGTTCTCTGAGTGATGGAGCTCCATCCAATACCTTTGGGATGGGTTGGAGTGATCCAGAACTGACCATCCAACATCAGTACCTGACCTCACTAATGCTCAATCAAATCCTCACAGCAATGTTCCAACATCTAGTGTAAAGCCTTCCCAGATGAGCAGAGGCTGTTACTGCAGCAAAGGGGGACAAATGCTTCTCATTTGCCAGCTTCTCGTTCAAATTTTCCCGTTCCACCTTACATAGTGCAGCAGTTATATTCTGGCATCTCAGGCACCATTTAAGGTGGAACGGGAAAATTAGAACAAGAAACTGGTGAATGAGAAGTGACTTCAGCCTCGTAAAAGTCGAATGCTGAGAGACATTTTACAAGAAACTGATCAACTTCTGAGGAAAAGTTTCCTGCTGGAGATGTGAGAAAAGCAGCTGTAGCTGACCAAAGTAAGTCTGTGTTTTCATTTATATTTTTTAGTCTATTCCAGTACATCAGCACACACTGAGACATATTTACAGCCAAGATGGTGAAACGTTACTTCAATAAAATGGACATAAAATGTTGTGGCTCCCAAGGTGGTTCAATTTTTGTTGAAGCTTGACAAAATGACTCTTCGTTTTTGGGTTGCGACCCCTGATCTACACAGTTGTTTCTGTTTCAGTTAATCACAGCCGAGGCCCTGTACTCTTTTGAACAACCCACTTATACATTTTACTCTGTCTTAATATTGATTGTGTTGTCTTTATTGATTGGTTGGTTTTGAGTCTAGTTCTGCACTGCTGTGTACTTAATGTATTGTAATATAGTGTATTTTGGTTTGCATTTTTTCAAATCTCTGCAATAAAAAAGCTAAATTTTCTTTATTATAAACTCAATCTGTGCATGTTTTTTCACATAAATCCACATAAGTGCCCTAGTTAAACGTTCTAGTCTTTAGATGTCTGTTTGTCATTAGTTTGACTTTAGCCGTCCAGGCAGGACAAAAGGACTAACTGAAAACAGACTCACTCACACACGCCAAGGCCGTTAGCAAAGAGAGTTCCAGAAAAAAGAGATTATAACAAACCCAGCCAGGCACCGAGACTCAAACAGCATTTCGCCTTTTACACACTGCGTGCTAAACTCTGTGAACACAGACCGGGGCCTAAGTTAGCCAAGCTAAAGCTCAGCCTGTGTTTAATCATATGGAAAAAAATATATGCACATGTATTTTTATATATTTGAAATACATTCCAAACACTAAAAACATATCTCAGAATATTTTGCCATATTAACCCAATATATAATTTAAAATACATTAATTTTAAAATGTATGGGGAAATATTACACACAGATAAAAATGTATGTGTGTAAATGTGTTTATCAAATCCATTTGAAAATGTATGAAAGTATCCAGAATCCTGTCTGATGCTCTTCACTGTCTGATACCTTTAGAAATGAATTTCCAGTATCTTCATTTTAAATCTGATCTAATGATCCTTTAACAGGACAGAAGCGAGTGTTGTGGGTATTGATACTCTGTGAAAATGCAGTTATGATCTGATATCTTGTTTATGTGAAATACATTGTGTGTGAGAGTCTGACTGCAGACGTACCTGATTAATGTAAAGTACAGTGCAGATCACAGAAGAACGTTTAGTTACATCTGGAACCTTCATTACACTCAACTGAACACAGATAATAACTAATACTAATAAATGTGTTTTAAAAATATTTAACAAACTCATTTTTAGCCATTTTCATACATTGTAAAAATAGATTTGATAAATATATTTGTTCTATAATCATAATCAGAAAAAGCAGAACTGACCCTACACTCTTAAAAAAGAGTGGTTTTTGAATATGGTCCTATGTAGCACCAAAAAGAGTTCTGCTATAGTTACGATGTCAAGCTTGTAGCAATAGCAGAACCCTGAAGAACCATTTCACCATGCAAAGAGCCATTTAAGCATGCAAATGGATCTTTGAGTGTTCATGGTTCTATATAGAACCATTGTCTTTACTAAAGAACCCTTGCAGAACCACCTTTTTTTGTGTTTCAGTGTTACACTTTCTCACTTCCATGTACTTAAGTACACTTGATGGATTTCAGAGTGTCTTCAAATGCTTATACTTCTACTCTGAGTAATCTACTTTTTCTTCAGTTCCATTTTAGTCATTAACATTTAGTTCTTATTCTCTTTTTGGTTTCATTTCATTCTGCTGTGCTGCTTCAGCTCCTGGAACTTCTTTACTGTTGACCTCATCTCTTATTTTGGAGCTTTACCATTTGATTTTAGACCAAAAGGATCCAAAACCAGAAGATCAGAGTGCTACAAGCTTCAGTTCCCTTATGAATTCTCTGTTCTTAGATTGGAAGTGGCTCACTGTTAGGAAAAGAGGTGAAATCTCTCAAAATCCCACACTGCCAGATCAGTTGCTGCCTCAGAGGACATCATACTGAAGCTCAGGGGACTGAAACTGGGTCTGTGAGTCAGCCAGCTCAGCAGAGCAGCAGTGGGGCAGTGGGTTAAGAGCATTCAGCCCTCAGAGAGAGGACACAGCGTAACAACAGAAACCCAAACACATCAGTTTTCTACCATTCTCTCTCTTAGCGGTTTCTCTACACCAACAGGAAGCACTTGACACCCAGTGTGGTAGATACTGAGCCATAACTGGCCCTGGATCAGCTTTCTGAGAAACTCTCTGGACCAGAGGCTCAAATTCTATTCATCCTTTAGTTCTTACTCAGTCTTCTGTACCGCTGTGGCTAAATCATCCTTTAGCATCTGAACTTCTGGTCCAGATGATGCAGTATGAGCTAAAGAATGAATAGCATTGGGCCTCTCATTTAAAAGATGCAGTAAAAACTAAAGGATGATTAACTTTGATCCATAAGATCCAGTAAAAGCTAACAGATGATTAGCTCATCCAGGGGTCACAACCCAAATGTTGAGAAGAGCCATTTTGTCAAGTTTCAACAAAAATCGAACCACCTTGGGAGCTGCAACATTTCATGTCCATTTTATTTAAGTAGCTATCGCTTTTACCATCTCGTATGTGTGAATGTACTAGTAAAGGCTAAAAAAACACAGACTTACTTTGCTCTGCTTTAAGCTTCAGCTCAGCTATAGCTGCTTTTCTCGCATCTCCAGCAGGAAACTTTGCCTCCAAAGTAGAACAGTTTCTTGTAAAATGTTTCTCAACGATCGACTCTTTACAAGGCTGAAGTCGCTTCTCATTCGCCGGCTTCTTGGTTAAAATTTTCCTGTTCCACCTTAAATGCTGCCTGACGCACATTCTCCATCAATCCAAAGAACAATTTCATGGTGCAAAGAACCCTTAATCCTGCAAAGTGTTCTTTGAGTGTTCATGATTCTATATTTTTAATCAAAGAACCCTTGAAGAACCATCATTTTTAAGCATAGTGTAGAGCTGAAGGATGATTTGGTGCTGACTGCTGGTTAATCAGCAACAGAGATGCTAATATAGAGGATCTCAGTGGTTGAGAACGTTCTAGACGTGACACTCAAGTTGGTGCTTGGTAGAAAATTCAAATTCTTCCTAAGTCGTTGTTGCTTTGAGGAACAGCACATGTATCTGAGTGGTTTTAGGCTCCTCTGTTCTCTACAGTGTAGACCCTCTGAGGTAGAAGGATCTCAGTACATCCGAACACCCCCTCTCAGGTTTTTGAGTCCTTTCAGGCAGAAGATAGTGGAGTGGCGGGAGGGGGGTGCAGACACCCTGGGGTGGGTGGGGGCATAATTGGGGAGTCACTTGCAGACATGCCCCTGGCTCTGTCCCAAATTTGACCCTTTTTGGTCGGCTGAGCTGATGACTGTGAGTGAATCTAATAGTGAGGACACTCCTCTCTGTGCTGTAACTGGCAGCGTAGACAGAATTTCATATTAGGGTGGACCAGCTAGCAAATATTAAGGCCCACAGACCCACACTACACTCAGAATGACGACCGCCAGCTACTTAATTTAATTATAGCTAAAAACATATTAGAATATTAAACACAACGCACAATTGTTTACCTTTGATATATGCCTATCGATATATGCACTGCCACGATCACCTCACAGCAACCAAATTCTGTATTTCTGCACCAAATCTCCAAAAATAATTGTGCTGTGAATGGACTACTATCTAATATCTGACTGTAAGGCTGCTCACATGGACCACCGAGTGTACAGATAAAGTAAGAACCTGGTTTTATTAACTAGAACCAGGCTAATCAGCTAGATAATAGGCTAAAAGGTAGCTAACAGTCCAAGCACCTCCTCCATTAACATCGCAGGCTTTGAACTGAAGAACTTACTTTATGTTTCACTGTAAAACTGCAATATAAAAGATGAAGAATGGCTGAATCTCAAATCTCAAAGCTCCTGCCCTCTTATACAGTGTGCTATGTAGGTTCTGAAATCCTGGCTGTGGAACCCAAACAGAGCTCTGTTTGTCCAGTGTGGAATTATGGAATCCCAAATGGCTATTTGTTGGATATTTGAGATTTGAGCCCCAGTGTGGGAAAACAAACATACAACACCATTAGCTTGGTGCTAAATAAGACTAGAAATTGCATAGAGTGCTAATAGAAATTAGCATTGTCGTCACAGTGGTAATTTTTTGAGAAAAATGACCTATAAAGCAACTGGTTTTCCATTAAGCAGTGCTATATTGTGATATTGTGATATGGTATTATTAGACAAAAAAGATAAAAGTTTAATGAAATTACTGCAATATGCAACGATGGCCGACTGAATGTTCTCGTCCTCTTTCAGGAGTTCATGTTTGTTTGGTAACCATAACCTCTAAAGGAGCTACATTTATTGGTGGAATAATTGTTCATCTAGATTATTACTAACAATAACAATTTTTTATTGAAAAATAGTGTATTTTATCATATTTTGTGTTTTCCGCTCTTTTATATATGAGCCAAAGCGATGAGCCACTTGAGGCCGTGCATTACAGTGATTTTATCACAGGTAAGGGGGTTTGCACTTCGCTTTGTGTTGTGCCTAATAACACCCTTACCTGTGATAAAATCACTGAAACATTCAGTCTCTCGTGGCTTGCTGCTTTAATTACCTGGCTAACATTAGTTACTATAACAGCTGAAAGCGCACTATAGAGGGGAAGAAAAATGAACCAGAGTCATACCTTTTACAGCACTGTGTGTATACAGCTCATTCTACTAAATTAGTTCAAAATGTAGGGTAAAAAAATGTCTCTCAGATTACGGAGTTCTTCAAAGTGGTCCTTCCACCGACTGACAATATACTCATTTGAAGTCAGAGTTTCTCCATCCCTGCTGAATACAGCTTGGGCGAAGCCACCCCAACCTCTCCTGAGTTGTCCAAACCCTCCTCGAGGCCGACTGAAAGTCTTTTTGCAAGGCCTCACCAAACTCCTCCCACGTCCTGGATTTTGATTCCGCCATCATTGCTGCTGACACCTTTTTTGCCTGTCGGTACCTGTCTGCTGAGTCGGGGTCATCCAGTCCTTAAAGGCCTCTTTCTTCAGCTTGACGGCCTACCTCACCACCGGTGTCCATCAGGGGGTTCTTGGGTTGACAGGCACCCACAAGCTTTTGGCCACAGTTATGCCCGGCAGCTTCCACAATGGAGGTTTTGGACAGGATCCATTCATATCCCCTACCTCCTCCGGAACATGAGATCCTGGAGATGGAAGTTAAAATCACTCCGAACAGGGGCCTCTGACAGTCGTTCCCAGCACACCCTCACTATTCGCATGGACCTACCAGGTCTGACCATCAGTCTTCCCTGCCATCTGATCCAACTCACCACCAGGAGGTGATCGGTTGACAGCTCAGCACCTCTCTTCACCAGAGTGTCCAGAACATATAATCCCAAGTCAGATGAAACGACAACAAAGTCGATTATTGACCTTTAACCCAAGGACCTCTGGTACCATGTACATTTATGAACATCCTTGCATTCGAACTTGGTGTTCGTTATGGCCAATCCATGCCTGGCACAGAAGTCCAATAACAATTCACCATTCGGGTTTAGATCGGGCAGGCCGTTCTTCCCAATCACACCTCTCCAGGTCTCCCAGCCATTGCCAACATGAGCATTGAAGTCTCCCAGTAAGACTATGGAGTCTGTAGGCGGGGCCCTTTCCAGAACCCCGCCCACTCGCTCCAAGAAGGCCGAATACTCTGACTTGTTGTTTGGTGTGTAATCACGCACAACAGTCAGAGGCGACCCTCTTGTCCACCGGGACAAACTCCAACTGCATGGCAGCCAGGCAGGGACGCATGAGTATCCACACACCCGCCCAGCAACCACTCACCCTGTGCAACCCCTGAGTAGGAGAGGGACCGACCCCTATCAAGGAGTTTGGTTCCAGAGCCGACACTGTGGGTGGAGATCAGCCCGACTATATCTAGTTGGTACCTTTCAACCTCCTGCACAAGCTCCGGCTCCTTCCCCCCTCAGTGAGGTTACATTCCACATACCAAGAGCCAGTTTCTGTCGCAGGGGTCTATGCTGCCAAGGGCCTCCCTGCCATCTCCCGCTGCCTATACGGCACTGCACCGGTCCCCCATGCTGGACCTTGCGGGTGGTGGGCCCACATGGTCCCCCCGCGTTGCCTTTTCAGGCTGAGCCCAGCCGGGTTACGTGGGCTGCCCGGACATCAGGCACTCGCTGAGGAACACTACCCCCAGGCCTGGCTCCAGGGGTAGGTCCTGGTAACCCTCTCCTGGGCAGGGTACACAGTTTTCTGTGTCCATTTGTCATGGAGGATTTTTGGATTGAGTTAGTCTGGGTCTTCACTCCAGACCTGTTCGCCCTGGGAGACCCTACCAGGAACATACTGCTCCAGACGACTTAGCTCTGAAGATCCCTAGACCACACAAGCCCTTCTGCCACGGCAAGACCCTGATCCAAGAGGGAAGAGTTACGATTCATTATGATATTTGTTTCGGTACTGACAAAATGGAATGTGCTATTTATGTCCCTTTTCCCACACTGGGGCTCAAATCTCAAATATCCAACAAATAACCATTTGGGATTCCAAAATTCCATACTGGACAAATAGAGCTCTGTTTGGGTGCCAAATCCAGAATTTCATAACAAGACGGAATTTTCAATCATTTGTTTTAATGAAATAAACATAATTAAGGTATAGGGTCACTGAAAGTAAAAGGATTTTAGTCTAAAGTCAGAGTCAATTAAAAATCCCAAATGTGTTTTTAATTCTGACTTTGAGCCAGTTCAGTAGAATCATCCATATATACAGAGCGAGTGGTTGAAATCTGTGATTTTCTTGTTGCTTTTTCACAATACTGAACTGTAAATAACTAAAAACTAGCTCAGCTCAGCCTTTAAGAGAAACAGAATGCTGCATTTACATCTATCCATGCCTTTTTACCTGAGCGACGGTGGCATGCATCCATGAAAGCGTTGCCATGGTGATAGCATCCAGTGATCAAAGAGAAATTTTTCTGTCTCTTATTTATTTAATCTGGAAAAAAATCATGACAATCCAAGAAAACAGCTCCTCCACCCATGATGACCTCACATTTTCTGTGGCATCTAAGAACTTTTAATAATAGAAATCTGGGGTTCCTCCTTGTCAAGCCCCCCCATAGCTACACCCCTGACTGTAATGTGCTGACCCAGGACAGACTTGGTTAAGCTGACATACAGAGCTATTCATTTGTGTTAATATTTGTGTTTTTCTTCCTAATATTAATGCTCTTTCAACCAAATAAATTCTCACTGCCCATAAAAACAGCTTTAACTATCATTTTCTCCAAGGAGCTAAACACTGTTCCCATGATAGAGACGCTATAGCGGCGTCCTACTTTGGACCGGCCTAAGCGCCAGCGCTCGATTTAACCCCCCACACACATACACACACCGGCTCGGCACACAGCCGTGAGAGCTGTTTCCATGGAAACGCACTCAGAGAAGCATGCCAAGATGCTTCAGTCTGGGAGACGACCAACAGGGAGCGACGCTACAGTCGAATCCAAACGCGCAGCAAAATAAACCACACACAGTCTCTCTGGCAGCTCTAGACGCTGGAGCCATCTGTACATCACAGACAAGCTGCCACTGTTTGTTATGTTAATTGAGAAGTTTAATATTGTGATTTTGTGCTGTCGGGTGTTGGACTGTGCACAATTTATTGCACACAGACACTGCAAACATCACCATAGTGACGCTCTTAAAAAAACTGCCACCATTTTCACCTGCACCTGAGCACCTGTGCTGAATTTGGTCACCCTTTCATGCAGGGACACGAAGAAGAACAAAAATGGATGGATCATCACTTCATCACTCAAGTCAGATAACTAGCATTTCTCTAGATAAGCAAGTATGTAAGCAGCTAAATAGGTAAGAAGATTAATAAGCAAGCAGGCAAATAGATACGGGGGTAAGTAAATAGGTAAATAAGTAATTAAGTAGGTAAATAGGTGTGTAAGTAAGCAAATAGGTAAGTAAGTAGGTTATTAGGTAAGTACGTAAATAAAAAGGTAAGTAAATAGGTAAAAAAAAATGATCAGTAGGTAAATAGGTAAGTAAATAAGTACCTAGGTATTTAACTAAGCAGGCAGGTATTTAAGTAAGTAGATTAGTACTTAAATACCTACTTTCCTACTTAAAAAGTAGGTAAGTAAGTATTGAAGTAATATTGGTATTAACGTAAGTAAGTAAGTAGGTAGATATTTAAGTAAGTAAATAAGTAAGTAAGTAGATAAGTAGATATTTAAGTAAGTAAGTAGGTAAATAGATATTTAAGCAGATGGATGGATGGGTGGAGTAGCAGAGATCTCTGATTGGTCAGAAGCGGTCATCACAGAATCGTCTCACATCATCATTCAAGTCAAATAACTAGCATTTCTCTACAAAAATAAGTAACTAAGTAGCTAAATAGGTAAGGAAGTAAGTAAGTAGGTAAATATATATATATATATAGTATATATATATATATATATATATATATATATATATATATGTAACAGGTAAATAGGTAAGAAAGTAGTAAGTCGGTAAGTAAATACATAAATAGGTAAGTAATTATGTAAATAGGTAGATTAGTAAGTAGGCAAATAAGTAAGAAAATTAGTGAGTAGGCAAATAGATAGAAATGTAAGTAGGTAAATAGGTAAGAAAATTACAAAATACATAAATAGGTAAGTAATTAAGTAGGTTAATAGGTAAGTTAGTAATTAAGAAGATAAACAGATAACAGTAGATAAAAAGGTAAGGAAGTAGGTAAATAAGTAGGTAAGTAAATAGGAAAAAAAAATCAGTAGGTAAATAGATAAGTGTGTCAGCACATAGGTATTTAAGTAAGTACATAGGTATTTAAACAAGTAAGAAAATAAGTACATAAGTAGGTATTTAAGTAAGTAAATAAGCGAGTAAATAGGTAAGTAGGCATTTAAGGAGGTAGTACTTGAATACCTACTTACATTCTTACTTAAATACCTTTCTCATTTAAGTAAATAAATAAATAGGTATTTAAGTAAGTAAGTAAATACATAAACAGGCAAGACGGTATTTTAAGTAATCAAATAAGGAAACAGGTAAGACAGTATTTACGTAAGTAGGTATTTAAGTAAGTAGGCAGTAAGTAATAAGTAAGTATGTAAGTAAGTAGGTAAACAGGTATTTAAGTAGGCAGTAAGTAGTAAGTAAGTAAGTAGGTAAGTAAGTATTTAAGTAAGTAGGCAGTAAGTAGTAAGTAAGTAGGTCAGTATTTCAGTAAGTAGGCAGTAAGTAGTAAGTAAGTAGGTAAGTAGGTATTTAAGTAAGTAGGTAAATAGGTATTTAAGTAAGTAGGTAGATAAGTAGGTGTTTAAGTAAGTAGGCAGTAAGTAGTAAGTATGTAAGTAGGTATTTAAGTAGGTAAATAGATATTTAAGTAAGTAGGGAGTAAGTAGTAAGTAAGTAGATAAGTAGGTGTTTAAGTAAGTAGGTAGATAAGTAGGTGTTTAAGTAAGTAGGCAGTAAATAGTAAGTATGTAAGTAGGTATTTAAGTAGGTAAATAGATATTTAAGTAATAAGTAAGTAATAAGTGTGTAAGTAGGTAAATAGGTATTTAAGTAAGTAGGCAGTAAGTAGTAAGTATGTAAGTAGGTTTTTAAGTAGGTAAATAGATATTTAAGTAATAAGTAAGTAATAAGTGTGTAAGTAAGTAGGTAAATAGGTATTTAAGTAAGTAGGCAGTAAGTAGTAAGTATGTAAGTAGGTATTTAAGTAGGTAAGTAGATATTTAAGTAATAAGTAAGTAAGTAATAAGTGTGTAAATAAGTAGGTAAATAGGTATTTAAGTAAGTAGGCAGTAGGTAGTAAGTAGGTAAATAGGTATTTAAGTAAGTAGGCAGTAAGTAAGTAAGTAGGTAAGTAGGTATTTAAGTAAGTAGGCAGTAGGTAGTAAGTAGGTAAATATGTATTTAAGTAAGTAGGCAGTAGGTAGTAAATAGGTAAATAGGTATTTAAGTAAGTAGGCAGTAAGTAGTAAGTAAGTAGGTAAATAGGTATTTAAGTAAGTAGGCAGTAAGTAAGTAGGTAAGTAGGTATTTAAGTAAGTAGGCAGTAAGTAAGTAAGTACGTAAATAGGTATTTAAGTAAGTAGGCAGTAAGTAAGTAAGTAGGTAAATAGGTATTTAAGTAAGTAGGCAGTAAGTAAGTAAGTAAGTAGGTAAATAGGTATTTAAGTAAGTAGGCAGTATGTAGTAAGTAAGTAGGTAAATAGGTATTTAAGTAGGCAGTAAGTAAATAAGTAAATAGGTATTTAAGTAAGTAGGCAGTAAGTAAGTAATAAGTGTGTAAGTAAGTAGGTAAGTAGGTATTTAAGTAAGTAGGCAGTAAGTAAGTAGGTAAATAGGTATTTAAGTAAGTAGGCAGTAAGTAAGTAAGTAGGTAAATAGGTATTTAAGTAAGTAGGCAGTATGTAGTAAGTAAGTAGGTAAATAGGTATTTAAGTAAGTAGGCAGTAAGTAAGTAAGTAAGTAGGTAAGTAGGTATTTAAGTAAGTATCTGGTCAGAATAGCTGTCTGCGATTATTCACATAAAGCCAAATACAGTAAAAGGTCAATCAAAACTTGCATCTCCTCTGTTGTTGATACTGGTTCTGGTTACTGTTGATGCTACATTAACAAGAAAAATCACGTCACCACAGAGACTCCAGAAATCCTGCCTACTTTCACAGTTCTGCTGCATGATGGGAAACAGACACAGGGTGTGGATGGTTCTGGATTAGTAAACAGAAAAACACCCTTTACAAATGTGACCAACACAAACCACTGAAGTACGACCAAGACTGACAACATAAGAGCTGATATTAGAATCAGACCCGTCCTCATATCACCTTTGACCTGTTTCAGTCCTTCTGTCTGTCCAGGCGATGGATGTGCTCCCTCTCTCTCTCTCTCTTTCTCTCTCTCTCTCTGTGGATAAATATGGTGATGGGTTTGGATGAATGGAAACATCAAGATGGAGAGAACTCCATGGTTACAGGAGAGAGAGAGAGAGAGAGAGAGAGAGAGAGAGAGAGAGAGAGAGAGAGAGAATGACAGTGACCTGAGCAGGAGGGAAAAATGGTGAACGGAAAGGGAAAGAGGATGGGGAGAAGATGTACATGGTATCACTCTCACTGAGCACTTCATGAAGTCCACCTCCCCTCCTTGTTTCTACACTCAGTCCATTTTATGGGTGGTGGATCATTCTCAGACCTCAGTAACACTGATGTGGTGGTGGTGTGTTAGTGTGTGTTGTGCTGGTGCGAGTGGATCAGACACGCTGGGGTTTAGAAAGGGATTCAGATCTGGAGAGTGTGGAGGAACCTGACCTCACTGTCATGGTCATGGAACCAGTTTAAGATCTTGTGCTTTGTGATGAGGCGCATTATCATTCTGGAAGTTTCCATTAGACAGTAAACTGGCCATAATGGCATCCACATGGTCAGCAGCAACACTCAGATGGACTGTGGCATTGAAGCGATGCTGGATTGGTATTAGGAGGCCCAATGTGTGCCAAGTAAACATTCCCCCCACCATTAAACCTCCAGTTGGGTCACTGCATTCATGCCAAATTCTGACTGTGCTAACTGCACGTCGCAGCTGAAACCCAGATTCATCAGACCAGGCCTTGTTTTTCCAGTCTTCAGCTGTCCAGCGTAGGTGAGCCTGTGTCCACTGTAGCCTCAGATTAAACACTGTGTCCACTCACTGTCCACTCTATTAGACACTCCTACCTTGTCAGTCCACCTTGTAGATGTAAAGTCAGAGACGATAGCTCATCTGCTGCTGCACAGTTTGCGTTGGTCATCCTCTAGTCCTTCATCAGTGGTCACAGGACGCTGTGGGCTGGATATTTTGGTTGGTGGACTATTCTCAGTCCAGCAGTGACACTGAGGTGTTTAAAAACTCCAGCAGCACTGCTGTGTCTGATCCACTCAGACCAGCGCAACACACACTAACACACCACCACCACGTCAGTGTTACTGCAGTGCTGAGAATGACCCACCACCCAAATAGTACCTGCTCTGTGAGGGTCCATGGGGGTCCTGACCACTGAAGAACAGGGTAAAAGGGGGCTAACAAAGTATCAGAGAAACAGATGGACTAGTCTGTAACTGTAGAACTACAAAGTGCACCTATATAGTAAGTGGAGCTGATAAAATGGACAATGAGCATAGAAACAAGGAGGTGGTCATTATGTGATGCCTGACCGGTGTATATAATCGGTTTGCTTTGTTTTACAGAACTGCCAGTGTTCTGTTCCTCCACACCATTTTGTGTAAACTCTGTTGTGCCTTTTTCATTGTTTTAGTGATGAGTACTTCCAAAATCCTGCTCCTAGTAAGATAAAAAAAACTGACATTTCACAACATTTGGACGTAAATACAACTACACTGAGTATATTTCTGTGTGGATCACAATTTACAGTCATTTTTTAATCTGAAACTGTGAGCTGCCTCTAAAGAGCGATGAACATCGACAAAAACATCCCCTCAGCCTAAAACAACCCATCAGGGAAATCAACACACTCTGGATCCTGAAACGGCCCCGTCTCTGCCCCTGAAATGAGCTCTGAAACACTCCCTGTGCAGGATTATGATGTTGGGATTAGGGATTAAATTACACACGGATGTTATTTTTATGATGTCAACGTTGTTTTCTTTTTTCCCTGCAGAGCTGTGGATCTGTAGAATCAAGTAATCAGAGCGGAAGCGATTCCAAGCACGGCATCATGGGACAAGTTAAGGAAATGTCCATGTGCATGCGCAGTATGCAAAAGTTTTGGCATCCCTGGTCAGGGTGAAAGTGAAAACAAGTTAACATCCTCTACAGAGAACAGACGCTTTAATGCACAATCAGCATTTATTTGCTGAATTCAACATGTTGGGGGGAATAAATAAAACATGAAATGTGGCCTGTTAGGAACTGAACGAACCATGTTGAGCATTTTCCTACAAAGCCCCAAAATCGTGGAATCTCCTGACCTCTTTTTGGGACTCGAGACACACTCTACATTTAAAACTAGACTCAAAACTGATCTGTTTGCACAAGCATTTTGCTAATATCAGCTGTTGCACTATTACTCTCTAATATCTCTCCATAAACAGACCAGTCCTGTTAATCAATCTCTCTTCATTTGAGCCTGTGAGCAACGTCTGAATCGCCACATGAGCCCCATCTCTGTGGGCTGCTCTGCACCTCACCTGCATGAACTGACCCTCCTGATGCTGCATAAACTCAAACTATCTAATTAACCACTGCTCCACCTGTTTTTCCCCGTTTTGTATTCTAATATTTTATTCTAACGCTGTTTGCTATCCGGTGTGTTCCAGAGGAGGATGGGTTCCCCTTCTGAGTCTTGGTTCCTCTCAGTGTTCCTTCTCCTGCTCTTAGGGAGTTTTTCCTTGCCACTGTCCCCACTGGCGACGCTCATGGGGGCTCGGACCCGGATTTTTCTGTAAAGCTGCTTTGTGACGACACCTGCTGTAAAAAGCGCTACATAAATAAACTTTGACTGACTGTGTAAAATAATCAAATTGCTCTGGATAACAGTGTCTGTCAAATGCCGTAAATGTATGGAGAACACACTTTTGCACATTCTAAATTATTTATTTTTTTTGCTGAATTTAACATACATGGGGAAAAATAAAACCTAATAAAACCAAATACCAAAATTTCTTAAATAAGCCTGAACCTTTGATTCAGATCAGTATTGTAGCGAATTGAATTGTTTTCAATTTACAAAATCAAATCATGTGTCTGTGTGTGTGTGTATATATATACAAACACACACAGACAGGGAGATTCGCTGGAAAGGGGGCCCCGAATATTCTATAATAACTCTCTCTAAGACAAAGAAATCTGAATGAAACAATCTGCAATGAGCTCCTCAGTATATGGAGCTTCGAACAAGCGACATTGAACCTCTCTAATGCTTGCCGGTATATTCAGGAACATGGAACGCTGCATCGCAATGTGTCTGGCAGAAAACTGAGATCACTTCCAGCATCGCATGTAATGCAATCGATTACACACGTGTCAAGATATGTAGTGTAATTTTTAGGTTCAGACTGCTTCGTCCTAACGGGGTTACAGCAGAATATTCGGGGCCTCTTTCGAGTGAATATCCCTGTATATATTTCTATGTATATTTACATATAAAGATAAATAAACCACATACAACTTATTTCAGGTCTCAGTACCAGTAATGTGCCAGTTAAAACTTTATTTTTTTTAAAAAAAGGAAAACCCGGGAAGACAAAGCTACAAACTTCCAAAGAACAGTGATCTCTGATTCTACACAAACTTTATTTTTCTTAAAAATACATTACCTTAAAATAACAAGAAGCAATTTTAAAGGATATATATGGGGGGAGGGGAGGGGGTTAGCTCCTGTCTCATGAAGATACAGCCCAGACATTTTTTTGGAAGATACACACAAGTGTAAGTGTGTGTGTGTGTGTGTGTGTGTGTGTGTGTGTGTGTGTGTGTGTGTGTGTGTGTTGTGTATGTAGTGTAGAGGGCCATGTTTGAACTGAGGGCGCGGATCACCTGAGGAAAAACAGGAGGACAAACAGCCTCCACACAGCAGTAATGCAGCAGTCATATGGGCAGAGAGAAGAGAGAGAATGAAAGAGAGACGTAGACAAAGAGAAGAGAAAGAGAGGTAGTAGAGAGAGAGAGAGGTAGAGTGAGGCAGGTCAGCTACAGTAAAAGCACCTAAAGGAGGAACACTAAGCAGCAGCTACCGAATATAAGCAACGAACGACCCTCCATCACTTCTTTAGTGCGTGTAGCGGTTTAACAGTAGAATCTGCAGTGCATCTGTTAATGTAAGATAAAGCTAACCAAGTGAGTGGGCACTGGCTAGCTACGGTAGCTAAAGCTAACCAAGTGAATGGGCACTTTTCTAACAGTCGTGTGTTTCTGCATGATACATGGCCTCAAGTACGTGTGTACAGACGCTAAAGCTAACCAAATGGGCATTTTCCAAACACCGCTGTCCGTTTTCTTGTTTCTGCAGCGAGCTTGGCCTCAGATCAGCACAGCAACGTGAGTTCACATTTTCACCACAGCAGTTTCCAGTACATGGTGAGCTGCAGTGGCTAAAGCTAACCAAGTGAATGAGCACATATGCATTTTCTTCAGATCAGTGCCGAATGGAGAAATGTGTGTTTCGAGTACACGGCTAACTAGAGCAGCTAAAGCTAACCAAGTCAACATATACACGGGCACTTTTCTAAAACAGCGGTACGGTCACATTTCTGCCCCGAACTCGGCCTCAGAGGGCTGAAATGCATGTTCACCAGATGTGCACGTGAAACCACAGTACTTCTGCTAACAATGGCTAAAGCCAACCAGGAGAACGATATGAGCATCAGCACAGCCGTGTTCTCAGCCTCAGATCTGTACAGAGAGCTGACATGGAATGTAAACAGATCTAATATGGCCCTGTTTACACCTGTGTGATCTGATCATAAGTGGACAGGAGTTAGTACAGGTGTGAATGGGGTAAAATGTGTCTGAGATGTTCCGATCACCCAATCCACCTTTGGACTACACCGGTAGTGTGAACGCTAAAGTGTCTCAATCCAGCGACAAACGACTACCTAAACATTCGGAACAGCTCATACATTTACAGTGTCTGACAACAAATGAAGTAAATTCAATAACATGGTCGCTGGAGACGCATTCAAGACCCATAGAGATGCCAGATGTAAACGACTGGACGTCTTAATGTCCACTTATGATCACTAGAGACAGATGTGTCAGATGTAAACAGTGCCTGAATTAATCCACAGCGTTTTCCAATACAGCAGCAGCAGCAGCTAACGCCAACCGCAAAGGCAATCCATGCATGGGCGCTTTCTTTTCAAGTGCTGTGCATCGCATTCGGTGGCAGATCCATGAGTATAAATGCATGTACGTGTGTGTGTATTTCCACCACAGGGGTTTCCAGTACGTGTGCCCTCTGCAGTAGTTGATGCTAACCAAGTGTGCAACGAACGCATGGGCACTAAGACGGTTAAGAGTTTCTGCTTTGTACTTGGCCTCAGTTCAGAGTGTACGTGTGCTCCTGTGAGTTATATCCGTTCTCAAGACCTCATCGATTACCACTTTAGCCTCAGTGCTACAGGGCAAAGAGCAGGTGATCAAGCACAGCTCCATAAAACACACTTCTAGACAGGCTGCTGGATTATAAAGCTATGGAAACGCCCACCTACACAAGGTCCAGAAGACTAAATTTAGCAGAGAGGTAGATTCTTAGAGACAGGGTGAGGAAGGAAGCTCCACTTGACTGCCAGCAGAGACCTGCTCCACACGCATTTTTGCCACACGCACACTGGAGGAGCTTCAGCAGGGGGTCAAAGCTGCTTGCTGGCTCGTTGCTACAGTGTGAATCCGAAAAAAGCGTAGAGGGCTGCTAATAAAACCGCCTTTACCTCTATGCGTCTAGCTTACACAGATTTAGCACAATATACACATATACGAGTCCACTCACATTACAGGGAAAAGCACAACGCAAGCAGCTCTGACTCCGCCCACCAAAATCAAACAATCGTATTAGCGGAGTGGTTCTGAATCCTGGCCCCTGCCATTCACTGCGTGTAGTAGGGCTGCACAATATATCACTTCGTAATTATCGCGATATTTGGCTTTGCAATATTGATAGAAAGATGCATTATGCAAATGAGCTCTCCAGTCAAACGCAGTGTTTTATATTGTGTACTTTGGGTGCACTGATGAAAGCACTCATGCAATCCAACCAAAGTAAAATATTTTAGACAGAAGTCAAGAATGCAGGCCAATCCTTAATGCATTTTAATATATCCCCAATTGCAAATCTGGCATTTTGTCATTATCGTGCAGCCCTACTGTACAGTATTTTTCTTTTTCCCTCCCTAACACAACCAGTTCAGCTCAAGAAGGGCTTGTAAATGAGCAAGAGAAAACAGGGGTACTCCAGAATTGAGAAACACTATTTTCTACAGTAGTGCCCCCTACAGGCCAGAGGAGAAAACAGAAGGCCAGAGTGCAGGCAGCAGGTGCAGGAAAAACAGTACGTCCACCTGTGTGCCCAGACCGCGAGTGCGCGCGTTGTACGGTGTATGTGAGATTTCATTGTGTGGGGATTTGGGGCTGAAAGCCAATCAGTAGAAATTTCAGAGAGCAGGTCAATATCAGAATAAAAGAGCCGTCATAAAGTCAGGAGGTGTCTGAAAGAAGTGTGTGTTTGTGTGTGTTTGCAGGCGGGGGTTTTAGTTCTCGGCTGGGCGAGCAGGGAGCGCAGACGCTGGAGCCGGTGGTATACCATCAGGCTGTGCAGGAGGAGGTGGGCCAGGATCTGTAACAATAAAGAAAACAAATGTACAGTTATGATTGGGGTGGACAATATGGTGTTCATCTTTTGAATTAAATCACATTAAATCACAATATGCTTTTCTAAGCATATCGCTGATACTGTCAGTACTTAAATGCTGAACAACAGCATGTTTCATTAAAAGTGGCCTGTTTATTTGGATTTAGTGCAGTGCAGCATGTATAACGTGACTACTGATTCTTTTTTCCCCCCCCATCTCCAACTTATTAAACCTCAGGGAAAAAAAATCTCTTATATTTGTCATGTATTGTGAAAATGTCTTTTTTTGTACACAAAAAATTGCTGTGCAACCACCGCTAAAGGTTTCCAAATGAACTGTCCAAAGTCTAAACTAAGTGACAAGAACAGCTCATACTGCATTCAATGGTGATGTCACAGCCCTAAACACATTTACATATGTTGACCCATTTTCCCTACAGCAGTTTAGACCTCACTTTGCAGAGACTAGCAGCTTTTCATCCCTGAAAAAAGTGCGTTTGCAGACTAAAGCGAGGAGGACTGAAGCAACAATCTCTTTTCTACTGTTGCTTTTTCAACAAGGCATATCACAGAGCAGCCAATCGGAGCAAGTCATTGGCTTACAATGAGCATTATAACAAAAATACTGTTTACTTTTAAGAGATAAAGAAGTTGGAAAATGGGCATATAAAAAATGAATGATGACTGCTGGGTATATAAAAAGTAAACAAAATTAATATATGGGCTGTTTAACTACTGACTTTCAGCACTTTGACAATAGGGGTGAAATATATATGCAGTAAATACTTACACAGGCCGTTGGGGGCTCCCGGGTGTCTAGGGCCCATCATAGGGGGCATCCCGCCTGGCGGCGGTCCACCAGCAGGGGGCCCTGGCATCATTCGGCCTGGCATGGGCTGACCTGGTCCAACCATTGGTCCTACACAAAAACAAACACACATACAGAATGAGTACAAGTGGTGTAACAATACATATGTTTAGGTTCAAGACAATGTTTAGACAATTTAAGACAATTTTTTAAATTTAAAGGCAAGATTTGATAAAATGTTTCGATGCTCTATGTATTCAAAAGGACCAGAGTATGATTCGACTCGGATCGACAAAGTTCATATGTTTGTGCATGCTGACCTGTCTGTGGTGGGTGGTGGGGTCCCATGGGGTGGTGCATTGGGGGGTACCCGGGCCCAGGATGACCGGGGTGACCGGGGTGCATGCCCGGCGGGGGTCCGTGTGGCAGAGGGCCATGGGGCGGTGGTCCATGTGGTGGGGGGCCATGTCCTGGAGGTCCATGAGGCTGAGGTGGAGCTCCATGGTGACCCCCTGCGCCCTGCTGAGCTGCTGCAGCTGCTGCCGCCGCCTGCTGCTCCATCTGCTGACGAGCCTTCATCTCTGCGTACTTCAGCTGCTCCATGTGGAACGCCTGCCTCTCCGTCAACAGCTGCTGCCTCTGGAGCTCGAGCTGTAGAGAAAGTGTTAATAATTCAAGAATTAATTCAAATAGCCTGACTGCGCAAAACATAGAGCATTTTAATCCCCCCCCCCACAGCTTAAGCGCACCAAATGTTCAAATGAGTTTCCTAAAAAGGTATCAACAGCTGAATTCCACGACTATCGCTATTGTGTGCGTCATTCAAATAGAAGAAACAACTGTAGGTGTTTGCAGACAGCACATAAAACAAGAGAAAAAAAACAGTATTTCTACAGAAGTGTCACTCAGTATTAGAGTTAGTGTTTAATATGTGATTTTCGCTAAAAATGTACATTAAATAAGTAAAATGTTTAAAAAAGGGGCACTTAAACATGTATTATATTTAACATTATGTTGAAGTCAATAATGGAGATGCATTAAAAATGTGTTCTCACATCTTGGCAGTTCGAAACAAAATCTAATCATGAGATGCCTAGAGATTCCCACCTTTACTTGATACCAAAATAAAGCTAATACAGGCTGATTAGCTGAGACAGACACACACTGCCGCTTCCCCGCACTACCATACAGGCTGTGAGCAGAGTTATATAAAGACCCATTCTTCACGCACTATTTCCAGCTGCTAAACTGGGTTACGCGCTCCAGCCGTGACACCTCAACATCCCGCGCTGCTTCATCGAGTTAAAGTGTCAGGACGGCGTCTCTCCAGAGAGTGGCACAACTACACACAACACTCCCTAACTGGTGCGGCTAACAGTGTAGAGTCTGACACGAGGTGACGAGCCAAAATAGCTTGTGCTGTATTTGCACTGTAAGCTTTCGGCCTCCAAGACCAGAAATGGTGTAAAAAGACTGAAAGCTGAAGAGAATGAATTATACATTAAACATGGCCAGTTTCATTACAATGAGACTACTGCCAATATTAGGCTGCACTTAGAGGCTGCATCCTCCTTTGAAAGAGACAGTTTGGCCTACAATGGCACTCACCCGCTCCCCATCACACTTTTCTCCAAATGTAGTCGATTAGAAAAGCCATGTTTGGTCTCAGAAGTTTGCTTCTTTAGTTTTTTGAGCTAACAAAGCTAATGGAAGCTTATACCCCATAATTAGCATGGCGCTAACTGCATGCTTAAATAACGCTTGATTAGACTTGACTATGTGGTTTCTGACACTGTTATCTATAAACATGAACTGAAGTACAGACCAAACTCAGGCTTAAGGATGTCTGCTTCTCTAACTTGTCAGTTTACTTTCTTTATTTTTTAAATTTACTATAAGTTTTTTATTTATCGTTTTCAACAAAGCAGCTCTCTGCATTAATGATCAAGTGCCCCCCAAAACCATGTTTTTAAACGAGCAAGTCTAAAGCTGGGGGTCCTGACTCACAAAATGGCAGTCAAAAAAGGTAATGTTACAGAGGCCTACTCTGACACATCTTTGACAATAACCTCTCTATACAGCACATCCACGCCGGACGTCTTAGTTCACTGAGCACATTTTAAAAAAAAAAAAAAGAGGATTTTTTAAATTTGATTTTTAGGTGAACAATTGCTTTAACATAGCTTATCTGCTGCCATGCTGTGCAGGCCCAAAGGACGGTGCTGATGTGGAAGTAGGGCACAATAAGTTGAGAGAGTGGGTTAAATCCTCACCGCCTCCTTCTCTCTGTCCATTATCGTCTCCAGTTCCTCGAAGTGACGAAGTTTAATCTCCAGCTTCTTCATCTGAGTCTCCACCAGCAGAGCCACCAGAGACTTGATCTTTCTCTCCTCTACAGCGGCCAGGTGCTAAAACAGAGACAGAGAAAGAAACTCTGTTAAATAATCAAACAGTTTGCTGAGGGTATGAAATAAATATTTACTGCAGCTATATAAAGACAGCAGTAGGGCAGAAAAGCCTCAGTCTACAGGTTAAATATGAAAAAGATCCAAGCTGGACACAAGAGTCACACACAGATTCTGAGATTTTAAAAACTCTCCTTATATCACACAATACAGAAAAAAAAAAAAAAAGTAATTTTTTTTTTATTATGTAATTATCATTATGACCATCATTGATAGCGTCTTATTAATAGGAATGATTATAATCATTCCAAAATAAGTGAAGATTATATTTAATAAAGAACACTTGCGCGCAGGGCTCTCTGTTCACTGTTTTTGGACTTGAGAGTAAAGTCCATATCATATCACATCTTATTCACTTTTATACCAGCAATACACTTGGCGGTACCTTAGCTTTAGTAGCAGCGGAGGCAAGCGCGGCTGCTGCAGCAGTAGCAATGTTTCCTTCTCCCACATCCAGCTCCAGCTTCTTCCTGCTCTCCTCTGGCATGTCGCCGGCTTCCTTCCCTTCCTCAGACACTTCCATCGCCTCCTCCTTTTCTTTCTCTGAAGCAAACATGATAAAGAAACGTTAACTCCAATAACAACAAACGCTGGTGGATTTTACAACAGCACTCCTGCTAATACAATTCCTAGTTAAAACTAAATCTAGTTAATCTCAAGTTCTTTCCAAGGTGAATTTGGGGAGATTCTGTAGTTTAAACGATTTAAACAAGATCAGTGATTTTAATCCAGTATGAATCTGCAGCACAAGCAGATTTCAATTTGACTGTGAAAACTGTGGTGTAATTTTAATCCAGTATGAAGGTGTAGTACTAGTAGATTACAGTCTGATAGTACTAAGACTGATTTTACTCCAGTATGAATCTGCAGTGCGCGCCAATCAAATCTCACATTATGTAACATCCTTGCAGGAAACAATCCAGCTCCAATAACACTTAAAACACTTAAGAAGCTGTATTTACCAGCATCGGCTGCTGCAGCCTTTGGCTCTCCTCCTTCACCCTCTTCTTCCTCACGCTCAGGTTTTTCTGTCGTTTCGCTTTTCACCTTCTCTCCTTCTGCTGGTTTCTCTGCTGAATCGCTCGGCTTCTCTGCCTCGTCTTTTGACTCGGCCTAGCACACAAAGCATTACATAAAAAAAACAGCAAGTCTTCAGATTTCACTTTGTCAAACCTTTTAACTGTGTACTTCTGGCTACGTTCACATTTCCAGGTTTAGTGGCACAAATCACATTTTTAGCCCTAATGTGACTCAGATCTGATGTTTTCAGAGCTGCGTGGACATGCAAATCTGATCTTTTCAAATCCGACCTGAGCCACTTTCATATGTGGTCCTAAATCGGATATGTATCGGATTCGTGGTCATGCAACCTTAATGTGACGCTCAGATCGGAATTCATGAGCTTTTTTCTCTGCACGTGCGCCATCATTCAGCGTTACCATGGCAGCAGCACCTGTAAACGGTGGAAAAGCAGCTCATCTCACCTTTTCCGTCGTCGTCTCACTCTAATAATGAAGCTGAGAGCTGATCAGAGTTAATTATCTTCTCAGAGAAGCTCGTTCTGACCGTTAGTTTGTGCTGATGATGCTTCATTCACGTGACGTTACTGAGTAGGATGTGTTCATGAGGGTCATTTCAGGACGCCGGTTCGTCACATTAATGACAGATTAGAATCACTTACCGAAACGAGTGTGAACCATCGTGTCAGAGAGATCGGATTTGAGCAACAAGGCTTCTAATGTGAATTTAGCCTTTAACCCCTCAAACTGCAGGCTGAGGGACAAACTGAGGACTCAAAGTGATGAGTCCGTATGTGGGCGCACAGTTTGAGTTACCTTTTTATCTTAAAATAAAATGTTAGCTATGGTCGTAGCTGCATGAAAAAGCTAACTTCAAACAGATTCAGCAAGTGGAGACCCAACTCACCTTATCTGGCTGTTGAGCCTCTGAATCTGTGTCCATCTTCTCAGGTTCTGCTGTTTCTGAAAAAGAAGGGAGGAAAAAAAGTATCCCTACCATTACTATGTGGTTGTTGTGACAAGGGCAAGATTATTAATACGCTTCATCTCAGAGTCGGGGTGAAAATCTCTGACAATTAATCAACAGGTAAAATTTCACCACCAATCGAATCCATTATTTTAGTTGCTTATTTCTGAGATGTGTTTAAGGCGTGTATACATACATACATACATACATACATACATACATATACACATATATACACACACACACACACATACACACATACATATACATATATATATATATATATATATATAAATATATATATATATATACACATACACACACACAAAATACAATATACACTCACGCTATGATTTATAAACTCACTGACTACATTTTATATATCTCTGACACTAACTGTATATGATAAACTCAGACTATACATAAAATATAACACACTGATTATCATATATGCAGTCAATGTGTGTAAATATCAGCATATACTCATTGACTGTATATATGATACTCATTAACTGTATGTATGATATGATGTATTGACTATATGACATCTGTGATATTCAATATATCTATCAATATATCTATGATAGTCAATGAGTGTATATGATACGTACTCACTATGATTTATACACTCATTGGTTGGAACATGCAGACACTTTCACTGGACGTCGGTAATAAAAACTGGAAACTGTTCACTGTGTAAGTCATGTTATTTTCATGTTCTGTGTTCAAAATAATGTTTATTATTGACCATGAAATGTATTCTGATTACAGCGTATTTTGTCTACTCACATAACTAACAAAATGTACTGCTTTATAAATGGATGGAAAAAAATCTTTGAGTCATTCAGCTATTTGTCTATTAAATAAACACACTGATTATTACTGATTGCAATCAACGCAGCTAAACTGCCACATTCAGATGCACAGATGTATTTTTGCCCCCCTACTTAACAGTAAACTGTGAATGAGGGCTAGAAGACCACTGAAGCAGACACAGCAGCATGCAGAAGGCTGGAAACAGCAGCCGGTCCAGCGCCAGAGAGAATCCGGCATTTAATCAATAGTGCTTTGTGAGCAGTTCAGTCAGGCTGAGCCAGAAAAAGAGCCGCGCTGCACCGGCCGCAGTTATTCATACTGATACTGGTAGTAAAGGAATAATAAAGAGCGAGCCAGAGTTTATCAGGCAGCTAATAGCTGCTCGTTTCTGAGGAAAACTCTCTGTGACAGCGCTGTGTGGACCCAGAACAGAGACAGAGCACAAACAGACACACAAAGGACTGAACAGAAAACAGAGCTGTGCATATTTGATCTGAAGGCCCAGTCCAATTTCACCCGTTGTCCTATACCACTTAGCCTTCTGTTCTGCATGTTCTCATCTAGGTGTAGGGTGTCCCGACCGTTGTTGAGATAGAGGGGGAGGGTGAAGTGTTGGGGCTACATGACCCTCCAAACTGAGGTTTTTCAGAGACTCCAAACGGAGTGATATGAGGAAAAATGAAAAACAGACAAGATGGCTGAACAAGAGACCAAAGAAACACACAAATGTGAGAATTTTCCCCAGTAAAAACTATAATAACCATCATATTATCTTAGTTTAATGTCGTTTCAGTGTATTACGGCCTTTCTTCATAACAAGCATAAAAAAAGCTAGTAGTATGCTAATGTCTCTGTAGCTAGCTAACTAAATTACCTGTTCCACCTTAAATAGTCCAGCAGTTCTGATGCCTGAAGAGCCAGAATGTAACTGCTGCTCCATTTAAAGTGGAAGCTGGTGAATATCTGACTTCAGCTTCGTATCACTGAAGAATTAGGGGGGGGGGTGATAATAAATAATTGCCCCCCTCTTTGAAGATCATATGATGCCCTAAATGTAACTAAAGCCCAGCAGTGAGGAGCTGAACTTTACCCTCCTCTGCTCTCACTGAAGACTGGCAGGGTCGCCTACAGAGCAGCTGCTAGAAAACAACAGAACGGTGTACGTCAAGTTTAGTTCATATTGTGCTTCAGGTTAAAGCAATATTGAAGTAGCATTAAAGTGTGAGTTCAGCCAAAAGACAAACTGACTGTTTTTCGCAAAAGCAGCTCTTCACATAAATGATTAGACGTAAAAATCACATTCTGAACCACTAAGTCTTAAGTGGGGACTCGCGAAATGGTAGTCAAAAAAGGTAACATTACAGAGGCGGACACTGACGCATCTTTGACAGTGACTTCCCTACAGCACGGATATCCGAACGTCATCACAAGTTAAGCAGCATGACAGCGCAGAAAGCACAAGGACACCAGCGCAGGCGGCTGCATGTGACAAACATTCGAACATGCAGTTTTATTTTGACAGCCCTACAGAGCTGTGCGCGTGGGGCTGCTGCAGCCTCAGTAGTAACAGTAATAGTATTGGTAATGTTTGTGTAAGTGCATGTGAAAACCAAACAGAGCTTACATTAAATGACCCAGATTCAACCCCTCCCCCTACAGCCCATCTGGCAGCGCCACTCTAATCCAAACAGTCCCCCACACGCTGCCCCTCGGTCATCACGCCACGTGGGCATTAACATTTGTAGCTCTCAGAGTGATGAGGTGACGAGGTCCTTCAGATGAGGTCTCTGACTCTAAGGGGCCGACCCTAAACATCTCTGTCCTGACTCTAAGGGACTGTCCCTAAATGTCTCTGCCACATCTCAAAACGTCTCCATCCTGGCTCCTGACTCTAAGGCCACTCCGGCCATTTCAGCATCTGAAGTGGACTCAGCCTGTGAGTCAGGCAGCTGAGTCACAGGTTTCTGTGCATATATGAACATGTCAAATGAACTCAGACCCTCTAAAGGGCCCCATAAACGAACAGAACTGAGACTGTGCCTCGAGCCGAAAACAGAACCCATTGCGGCAGACACTCAGGGTCATTTTTCCAATTTTGTGCAATGCACGTCGGCCAATCGTTCCAGCGTGGCCAATAGGGGAGCAGCAGGCATGTCTGGCGGTTCCTCTCGCCACCTGAAAGGTTAGGCGTATCACAGAACGCTGCCCACTTTACGAGCTCTGCAAACACCGTGAGTGATGTGAAAAGGGTCCAAGTTCTAAAGGAAGTGTGGTCAGAACAAGAAGCAGTCTGAGATCTCAAAAAACCAGAGAGAAAACAGAGTCCTCTTTACTTCACTTACATTCTGAACACAAAAAAGAACTGAGATCATGCGCATTTGGTTCCCTTTCAGGCTTAACAGAACTCAGTTTGGTTAATTTAAAATGAAATATATGTGAAAAAACCCACTGCTTTGTGCATTGTGAGAAAAAAAACAGCGCCAGTCAGCTTTTTTGTTCTGTTTTATGGTAAAGACCTCGAGGCTTACCATAATAAATGGCAGTCTTTCAGAACTTCAGCAGGTAAAAACTGACTCCCAAATATTATATAAGGTATTACAGGATAAAGACTGCCCGAGATCTTGTGACAAGACAGCAGAGCTGATATTTTAAAGAAATGAGATGCAAAAGCCCAGGTGATTTTACCACATTAAAGGCTGATGCTGAGTTTCAAGCTGCTTTCACACACTGAACGCTGAATGAGTGAAGTTTCACCGCTGCTCTTTCAAATGTTATTTTCATCGGGGTACGCAGATATGGATTCAAAATCTGGTGCGGTAGAAGCGCATGGGTCATTTTTCCACTTTTGGTGACCATCTCGGCCAAGTATCAGCAAGGCCAATAGGAGAGCATCTGGTGTGCCTGGTAGCTCCATTCACCAACTGAAAGGTTAGTTTTATCGGAGAGTGTCGTCCACTTTCCACCCAACCGGCGAGTGCTGCACATACTGCGAGTGGTGTAAAAGGGAACTGAGTTCTAAAAAAGCTGTGGTGTGAACAAAAACAGGTCTGAGATCTCATCAGTGCTGAAAAGGATATATGAAAACTAAGAGACTATCCTTAAAAGGTCTCTGCCCAGTCTCTAAGTGACCATGTCTAAACACTGGCCTACTGCATGTACTGCACTGTTTGTCTTCATTCACTATTAAATCCTTACAAGCGCTGCTCTATCTCCCTCTGGTGGAGACAGAGTACAGTAAATGCTGCAGAAACCCTCACGGCACTTAATCTCCCTTCTCGCTTTATTCATCTCTTTAGGGTCTCAAACTTGCTATTGAAAACATTTAGTTTTGAGTATAAAGTGCTACCAATCGGGGTGCTGAGTGTTTAATAAAGGTGCTCTATGGAAAGAGGCTCAAAAAGTACAAAAATGATTATGCCATGCCAATTTAAATTAAGGACCTTCGGATATCCTATCAATGTGAGAGATTACCTGTTTTCTCTGGCTCTTCTGGTGCAGTGCCAGCAATGCCACTGCTCTCCAGGCCGAAGGATGGATCCACCTTCCCCGTGTTTCTGGCTGCCTCCTGCACCTTCTTCACATGAGCCTCCACCAGCTCCGCCGGAACTTCCTCACGCACACGAGAAAACTCCTCTGCACGTACAAGTTGGACAGAGACGGCACGCAATCAGTCTCACGTTTAAATGCTATCAAATTTTTGTTTAGTACAATTAGGGGGAATTCCACCAATTTCTGAATATTTCTGCATAACAAATGGCTACGATAAACAAAGTCATTCAGACTGTTACACACTTAGTTCTAGAGAAACTTTTCACTTCTCATCATTGAAACTGAAACTCAATAAAACCCTCCTGTTATCTTTGAAGACAGTTTGATTGTATTCAATGTTTAACGTTTCTAAATAAATGACTTTTTTGCTTAATATTATTGGTTTTCTTAATTTAATGGGGACAACTGGGCAAACAAATTTTTACCAAAAAAACCAGTGTGTTATGTTTCAAGTTTTAACTGTACAAAACAACACAAAAAAAAACAAACAAACAAACAAACAAAAAAAAATCAACATTTTACAAACATTTGATTGATTCAACCCTCCAATTATCTTTAGGATCAATTTGACCGCACTTGATGTTTTTCAAACTCTAAATAAATGACTGACACCTTTTTTGCTTCATATTTATTGACTTTTCCTAATTTAATCGAGAAATCTGTGTAAACATAAAATTCGTACCAGAGGGGAAAAATATGCTGTCAATGTCATGTTTTAACTATATTTTAGCTATTTTGCAAACATTTGTTTTGATTGATCAGGATGATTGAGCTCACAATAACACTTTTATAATCTTCAAGTACTGACCAACAACATGCTGAGACAATTCATTGCGATACTCTCATCACCCATAACTAACACCCACATATTTCACACTCACTCACCTAAGGCAGCCTTGGCAGCAGCAGCGGCCACTCTGGGGTCCACCACAGAGGCGAGGAAGGCCACAGTGCTCATGACGGGGTTTCCTGATTGGCTGAAGGGGACTGGCTGGTAGGCCAGGGGTCCGAGGGTCGTCTCAGAGTTTTCTAGGTACGGGTCTTCAATAGGCAGCCGGAGGAAATGCAGAATACATTCGTCCTGTGTGCGGCTCCCCACGTGCTCTGAAACCTTGTTCCAGTCGTCCTTATACATCTCCAGAGCCTACAGCACATAGAGCAGAGGATTAAATCAATCCCCTCTGATTATTCTCAGAATAATCTTAACACCTTGTGTTATCAGTATCATTTGAACTTCGGCAAGAACGGGCAGGGCTAAGCTGAACCAGGCTAAATAGGTAGATATACGTAAATGCATTGTTTGTGATGGCACAAAATTCAAAACAGCTGTTTTTGCAGTGTTAACCCCTTAACAAATCAGGTTTATTTCATAGTAAGGGTTATTATTCATTTACTACAGGGACTTCAATGCAAACTAAGGGAGCTATTCTTAGGTCATAGAACTGTGTAATAAAACTTTGGGCCCGCTGGCTTGTTAAGGGGTTAATTGCCATTTATGAACATAAGTTAAAACAGTTTGCTGGCCAGTCCTTATCAATTAGCATATTTACTTAGTAGATGAAACTACTAAAAGACAGAGACAAAAAGGAAAATTCTGTTTGCCGTGACACGCACCTTAATTTAGAAAGATACTGACTGTATATCGCCACCCTCAGAAGAAAACCTTGTATCTCCATTTTTGGCGGTTTTCAGTTTTTTACATAATGTGAAAATGCATGTTGCTCTTTACATTCTGTGTAAATTTCATGATGAATGGACCAAAAGAAACAGCCCAAAATTACTTGGAAAAAAAGTCTGGTTCAATTGACTTACATTAAAAGTGAAGTATTTTTTTCCTTCTCCTGTAAAGTTACCATTTTGGAGAAACAAGGTTTTCTTCTGACAATAGCAATATGTTTGTTAAATGTCACACTGTTAGGGCAGTTTTTTTGTTTTTACCAAGCTACTGGTTTAAATGATGCACATTAGGAAATGTATGTTATTGTTATTTCTACCCTGCCAGTTACGATTAGCAACAACAAAGGCCAGTTTGGTAGCACAGCATATTAAACACTACATGATCTACTTCCAGTTGATGTGGGATGATTACTTACACTCATTAGGTTGAATGGGATTTTTTTTTACCAGCGTTCTGTAGCGTTCTAACAGTAGAAGCTTTGAAAGAACACCTTGCTCCAGTGCACCATGCAAAAGCTATTGGTTAACAGCACAAACAACCCACATTCTGGCTGGTCAGATGTCTTACCTCTAACAGCAGCAGAGTTTCCTGTTCAGTCCACTCTCTGGTACTGCCTCCTTTAGTCTGTAACACACAGACACTTCATTACAACTCCAGACTGTGGCAGTGACAGCCCATAAAACGACGGTCTTTATATTGCAGAAGGAGTCCTGGGTCAGTTTCTCACCTTCGGATTCTTCTTAGAGTACATGTCTGTCCGCAGGCCGAAGTTCTGCAGGTCTGTGGGCTTGTCTTTGCTTTTCTCTGGAAAGTTCAACATCTGCTGAGCAGGGGGAACCTGGTGGATAAAAAAGGAATTTGATCAGGACACAACTAGCAACTGCACTAAATAAGCCTTGATAAATACACAACTTTGATTTCACAGAAATGTTGCTTTAGCTAAGATACGCACACTATATGCCAAAGGCAGTTGATCAGCAAAGACATGTTTGGTGTCTGAAAATTTCTACTTTAGTTTTACCACTGGAGCTACGAGGCAGCTCATACCCCACCAATTAGCACAGTGCTAATTGTAGGTGTACATAAGTGAATACTTAACAATGCAACCCAAGTTAATGGGGACCCATAATGCTCATTTTCAATGTTCAACATTTTATTTTTGGTCTACTAGAACAGATTTACAGCTTCTATGTTCCAAAAACATTATTTTTCCCCTCATACTGTTCATCTCTATTCACCCTCTGTCTGAAACACACTGTTAGAGCGCCTATGTCTTTAAGCCCCACCTCTTGTTGAGCCCACTGTGCTCTGATTGGTCAGCTCACCCACTCTGTCCTGACTGGTCAACCGCCAGAGTGGTTTGAAGTGGCAGTGATCATTTAAAGCATTTAAATGAACTATTCGAGTTAACAGAGGCAAATCAGTGCCAAAGACTGACCTGCGGAGGGCGGTGGTGTAGCGGTACAAGGCCGGAGGGAGTATCGGCCAGGACATTGAAGTGGGATGTAGGAGGGGGTCCCATGGGCAGCGGCCTGCTCTCCGCGTCCACCTGATAATTAACGAGGCCCCACTGCTCCAGAAACGCATGCACCCTGACACACACACACACAAAATAAACACGCAATAAAAACCCACAAAACAAATGACAAGAAAATCAAAACAGAACCTAGATTAACTCAAATGTGTCTCCAGTGAACACTTAAGATCAGAAGTTGTGCCTGGAGCAACAGCACTGCACACGTTTACTACTTCGGTCTCTCTCTAGTAAAAAATGAAGCTGTGTTCAGGTTTTTCCAGGAGGTCCTTCGTCACCCTTCGAGACACTTAAGTGTTTAAACTGCCAATTTTACGGGGTCACCTCTGAAGGTGATCAGATTAAAATATACACAAATGGTTTGGACAAACCATATCCTGTCCTTTCATACCTAAAGAAAACAGACTCAGATTCCAGCAGGTCATAATGTGAAGAAAAGACGCACGTAAGTACCTCATCACAGCACACACGTCTCCGGCCAGGTTGCGCCTGCAGGAGGTGGAGGTGAGGTACTCCTGCGGGTTCAGCCGGTACGTATCAATCATGAAGTTACGATAAGCCAGATATCTGAGCAGAGAAAACAGCACAGTTACAGTTAGAAACAGAAAAACACAGCAATGACTTAGAAATACAGCACAAATTTAAACCCTTCAACAGTGTCCAACAGTGACCGCAGCACAGAGAGATGATTAAACAAACAATTAAAGGGATCAGATTTTCCAAATGTGCTGGGCTCGGGTCAGGGCCAAATTTCTGGTCAGGTTTCTCTCAGACCGCCTCCCACATACAACAAACTACACTCTGCACTTCTCCTACTTTCCTTTTATTCCATACTTTATTGTTTTTATCTACTTTCACTATTTTAAAGGAGTTTATGATGTGCCATACCAGACCTCACCAGAAAACTAATGCACTAGAGATAAAATGGCATATAACAGGAAAATTTATTCATTTGTTAACTGTATGCATCTATATATTTGTATATATATTGTATATAAATATTTTTGTTTAAAAACATACATATAGATACATATGCATATTTTATAGAAATCTGAAATTTCATTACACTTAATTCTATATAATTTTATATGAACATTTTATATACAAATACAAATGTATTTCATATATGATATAAATGTTATACAACTTCTATTGAGTTATTTTTAATATATTTTTATATATTTTCTAAGCTCATCTTTTTAAGTACATTTTTATTTATTAAGATTTATGAGCTTTGATATGCTTGATTAATACATTGGTTAAAGTGGAATCTAAACTCACTGGTGAAATCGAAAAAAGAGGAATCTAAAATTTTAGTCAGCTGACTATTTTCTCCTCTATTTTTTTTTATTTATCCATTATCTAAGGATGGTCATCACTGTCGTTATGCGTCTGCCGTTATCCTGATTTTTTTTTTTGTTTTATTCAGCAGTCTGGGTGATGGGCCTGTTTAGGTCAGTTTTGGACACAATTTATTTTATCAGTTTCATACTCAGTTGGGTTTGAACCAGCTTCAGCTGTCTGAATTCAGCTGAAGGTTAGCCTAAACAGAAAGTTGGTAAATACTGCAGCGAAGTACAGCTCATCTACTGGTGTGAACTTACATTTCTGGAGATTTTGATTTGTTCTTGCCATTGAAGAACTCTGGCAATGCCCGTCTTTCGATTTCATGGATACTAGAGAAAAGAGAGAAAAAAAAAGAGGAAAAAAAAAACAACAAAAAAAACACTTGAACACTTCAATACCAGCAGAGCAGGATTTCCATTAAAATCCCTCAAATTAAAATCACAGTGCTCCAATAAACTTTTATAACCATAAACACAGAATGAGAGAAGCTCTTACGAGTTGTAGTCGAACCAGGCGGAGTAGCTGGGGATGACGATGTGATGGGTTTGTTCGGTCACGTTGTCTTCACTAGAGTCGATCAGACGGTTCACCTCCATTTTACCCTGTTCTTCGTCATCCTGTCAAACAAGCAGAATATACATTAATAAACAGCTTCCTTCAATGAGAGTTTATAGAAAAAAACCCACTGTGAGCTCCAACTGAATTTGGCACTGAAGATGAAGAGTCTGTAGATTAAACACAAAACAACGATACATATTTAAATATCACAAATTCACCTACCACAGTAAACTGCTGTGGATTAGACCCAATTATACGAATGCTTGCAATAGGTCGTGCCTAATACCTCATGTCATGCCTTAACTTGTACATGTTATACACTCTGCACTTTTTATATCACATGAACTATTGTGTGAACTTCATTTAAAATACATAAAAAGTAAACTTATCATTTACTGGTACCAGAATGGAACAGGGGTGTATATATTCAGGTTCAATGCAATTTTCAATTCATAGTAACACTGAAATAGCATTGAAGTCAAAATTCAACTCCATTTTCGATACTGTGTTAAAACTGTCTTGAAACACAATGGAAACTCTTCCATCTAGCTCAGTCTCAGATTTAGGTTTTTATATGTAGTCTGAAAATGTTCTCAAATAGAACTTCAACAAAATAAAATGCAAAATCATAACCCCTATAAATTAATCCGTTAGAACGTCCACTGCATTTGCCACAACCCCTCCTCTTTACTCTGACCGTATTCAGACGTCTAGTTTTGATCACTGACAGTGGTTTCTGTGAAACACAGTAAATCATAAATGCTCGAAAGAGAGCAAGGGGTGTTTCACATTTAAATAAACTGTTTTGATCTCATTTTTACTGTTTTTCAAAATCATTACACCCACGGTATTGACTAAGGTGTTAGTTATTACCATCTCAGCCAAGAACTTGGTCAATGTCCTTGAAATTGCCGTTGACAGTCTGTTGATTTCTACATTTGAAATGTAAACTGTACGAACACCAGGCTTTGTTATTTTTCTGACTAATTTTGTGAACAATTTAAACTGCAATTATGTTCTATAAAGAGTCAAGATTTTTTTTTTTTGGCCAAGAAGGCCAGAATATCCATGTTGCCTCTGACTGAGCTGTGTGTTACTAGGTTCCCCACTTTTAAACTTAAGATAACACTGTTGATAATGTAGGATATATATATATATATATATATATATATATATATATATATATATATATATATATATATATATATATATATATATATATATATATATATACACATACACACACACATACATACACACACACACACACACATATATTTTTTTTTTTTAATTGCAGCTCTTGCGATTTGAAATTGCGCTCTCTTCAATTGCGATTGATATAAAAAACATACCTTTCAGCCCTACTTTCCAGCCACAGAACAGATCTTTTAATTTATGAAAAGAAACAGACACCACAAACTTGAAACAGATCAATGAAATTGATAACGCTTACCTTGCCACCAGATGCTACTGAGCCATCCTCCTGTTCATCTAAGAGAGACATTTCGGGGGGAGGTCAGCCAGGTAAAAAACAAAAAGATCTTTAAAAATAACACTATGCACACAGGGGTGCTCTTACCCAGATCAGCCACAGTTCCTCCTTTGACTGGTGCGTTCTCACTGTCTTTTTTCTGATTCACTGCAAGCAATCAGCAAACGTTAGCAGGATGTGGGGAAGACCAAAACCAACAGCAGCAACAAAGACACAGGCCTTAAGCAGAAAGCTAAGATGCAGACGGGCCATTTGAAAGAAAAAAAAAAAACGTTAAAGGCAAGAAGTGCCTGCACAACCCATCACATACCAAAAGGACCCATAAACATTAATTTATTGAAAATGTCTCCTAGCATTGCTAACTTAAAAATAAATATCCGTTCTATGTAACTTAATTCCTTATATACATACATATATATATATATATATATACATATAATATACATATATATATATATATATATATATATATATATATATATATACACACACACACACACACACACATACACACACAGGTTTGAGGCATGGAAAAAATGATCCCTGCGTTCCTCCCAATGTCCGTACAAAATTTGGTAAAGGTCATATTTTAAGATCTCTCATTATCACCATACAAAACGTTTAGTTGCTTCATGTTGTGTATGTGTGATGTGCACAATGACAAATATGATACATTAAATATAGAGTAAAAACCTCACCGTTTTTCGGCAGCGAGACCTCCTCCATTCCTGGCACAGGTGAAGGATCCTCCATGTCCTTGGTGAGATCTTCATCCTGCTCATCGTCATCACGGTGACCACGGCGTTTCCAGTGCGGCCCTGGATTCCTGACACCGCAGAGCAGGAAAGGTGAGCAAATCTTAATCTAAACCCTAAATCTAAAGTTTAAAACTACATACATAAAACAACGATCAGAGACATATTTTGTGTCAGAAGTTTGCTTCTGTAGATTTAGCACTGGAGCTATGAGGCTAAAGTAGCTAACAAGTAATGCAAGTCTATACCCCACCAATCACCATAGTGCTAAGTGCACATCTAAATCTCATACTCAAAGTGTGCTGTTCATCTAATCTACAAACATGGATTAAAGCACAAAATTCAATGTTCTTACCTGGGTTGGTAGGTTTGCTATATGTTTAATAAAACAGCTAAAACTCAGTCTTTATGCTACTGTTATTGTAGCTTGTCTTTGCTGTTAGTTTAACCGGTTATAAATATTATTATACTATTAGCTATAAACAGCTTTGTATTGTTTGTTTTTATTAACTTTAATGCAAACATAATGGCAAGCTGATTAAAACATGGATGAGAAATTAAAAAAAAAGATTGAGAAAAAATAATTACGTTTATCCATCTTAAACTGCGCACAGCGTGTTTGCTGATATTTAAATATCACCTAACTTGACTGGCGATTGCAATAGATGCAACAGACTTTAGCCTCGTAGCTCTGGAGCTAAAGCTGAAGCTTTAAAGCTAAAGTATCAAACAGACACTAAACCTGTCTTCGCTGTGGTAAAGAAGGGAAATCGTCTTTGGAAATTTCGCTGTTGTTGATGGGGGCTGAGGGTGCTTACCCTTTCTTGCCGCCCTTCTTGCGGGACTCAGCGGGGGTGCTCGGTGGAGACGGAGAGCGCCGCCTCTTCTTTCCTCCGGCCAGGGACTTTCGCTCCTTACGATCGGGCGTACGGGAAGACTGATCAGTAACCACGGTGACGGAGTGAGGGATGAGAGAAAGAGCGAGAGAATGCGAGAATGAGAGAATGGAACGGTTACACACACAGCCGGGAGGGGAAGGGGGAGCTGACGAAGGGACACAGAGGGGAGGAGGGGCAAGAGGATGAGGAAGGGTGGAGCGAGGAGGAAGAGCTATAGAGCGTGGGCGAACAAACATGGACATACACGGATGACGAACACACGTACAGGCCTGGGGGCTGCTTCACAAAGCGTGAGTTCAGAAAGGGTGGGCAACACCACAAAACATACATCACAATAGTTTGGAGAAACTATACATTAAAAGAGTCCTGATATGCTACAACAGACATAAAGCACAAGCAAAACACCAGAGCGTACGGGTGTAACGACTGTAATGCAGCACTGAAAATGGAGAAGCTTTGTATGAAGTTTAATTTGAATCAGCTCAGTTTTCTGTATTGTTTATAGCTCAATATGAGTTTCATAAGATCACTGTTTCACACAGGGACATGCGATTTCTCAATCTTCTGCTTTTTAAGAATGTTTTATATGAGCTAATAAACATAACTTTAACACATAATCCAATCTTGACCTCAGAAATCAAATCAAACCTGAAAAATGTTTACCGCTACACTCCCTGCAGTATGACATTTAAGAAATGGCACGAGTACCAGGGCTTTAAATCAAAACCTCCAGTTGAACAGCTGTGATTTTAATTATATATTATTAATAATAACATCTCGCATTCTAAAAGCAGAGCTTTAGCCCAATAGCAACAAGCGACATCATTTCATCTGATTCTTTTAATGAAAAACAAGATACCTTTGTAATTATGCTTGACTGAAGTTTAATATAACGTAGACGACTAATACAGGCTTGGAGCTTAATTTGCACAAAATAATTCATTAAAATCGCAAGTGCAATACTGGTCAGAAAAAGTGCAATTAGACATTTCCCCTAGACCACCATAATGAGTACACTGATTTTTCTTTAATTCAGTGTTCTGCCCCGCATAACAAACGAAACAGGACCGATCTCACGGACTCCTGGCATTGTCAAGATTTGAATCAGCAAACTACCTAACTGACAAATCCTGCTTTGTGAAATGCCCCACCGAGGGGCCGATAAGTCAACTGACTCACCTCCTCTTCTCTGGGGAAGATGCGCTGCCTGAAGCTCACCGGCTTCCTGTTCTCGTCTACCTCGTAGTCTTCCTCATTCATCCACTCGTTGAATGCGTCCGTGTCCAACACCCATTTGGCATGCACCTGAGACAAAACGTCTTTAATACTGTGGCCAATGTAGATCTTTGTTCAATATAGTAACTGTAATTAACAATTTTATTCTCATTAAGTAACATTTACCCTTACACTCAACTTATTACATGCATGCTATGCCGCTTATATGCAACAAAGGTAAACATAATTATCAAGTAAACTGTCTGAAACCCATATCTGCACATTTATAAACCACTGCACAAACACGCCAATAACCAGAATGGTCTGAGGTCTGAGCACTCTCACCCTCCAAGGTTTCTCTGAGCTCGGTGGGTCCTCGACCTCTCCATCCACGTCACTGGGGGACACCCAGGTATCGTAACTGAAAACAATAAAATGTCAGACTTATGAGAGATTTAAACACAGTGGAACCAAAAAGGGAACAGAAGGAACTAATTACACCAAACAATCTGAAAACAGGACCCTCAGATCCAGTAAGCCCAGGACCAGCTACCCTTTAGTCTGCAACTGAATGAGGCTTTTTTAGAGTTTGTTTCTCTATTTTCCAAGTCACACAATGTGTCAAACAATTCTACACACCTGTCTGGGTAATTGCCCCAGTGAACCAGCACCTGCTTGTCTTTCCGCATAACAGGACGCAGCCACTCCTCTGTGACAGAGAACATCACAGTACCATCAACATTAATAAATAAAATAGTGGTGCAACAATACATCACTATTAAAATATAGTGACACAGGACACACAGCCTATGACAAAAAGATTATGCTGTCACAACACAATATTACTGATATATAAAATCATTAGAACACAAAATATAGCATTATTAATAATAACAATAATAACTGTGATTGTTTCATACAAACATTATTCATTTTACAAAACCTCAAAGTCTGGCTGAAATGAAATGGCACAATTATAGATTTTAGGAAAAAAGAAAAAAAGTCCCTTTTGTACTGTACATCAAAACAAAAACCATGTATTTATTTTCTCCTACTATTTCATATTTTACATTACTGTGCAAAATTACAAACTAATTTTGAAATTTGTCTAAAAAAAAAAGAGTCATATACAGTCAATATGATGCCGAGCTGCACAGCTGCAGGACTGACCTTCCTCAGACTGTGATGGGGAGGGATAGATGAGGTGAGTTGCTTTGGACTTATCGTCAGTGATGGAGCCCTGGAGAAGAGCCAACAAGAGCGAATATTAGAGAAATTAAAACTGTAAAATCTGTCCCTGAAACTGAAAACTGATGTGTGGGGTAATGTCTGAATTTCGCTGATTATGGCATCACGGATGATTCCTTGAAATGGTTCGGACTGCGAAACGATTCTGAAACCAACACTTTATACAAACACAAAAACACAGCTGAGAAAGAAACTGTATATTGCCTTCTAGAATGACAAAAAAGTAGGTTGTAGAGCGGTGTGTTTGTGTGGTAAAATTTACACAGATAAAGCTATGCATGCACAGAAAATCAAAACAAGGAATTGTAATATGCAAAATAATTCAGTTTTAACTGAATTCAACCATTTTTCGATCTGTCTAACCTGATGTCTCTTGATGATGTCTTTGAGTTTGCTCGCTTGCTTTTGGTCCACATCAGATGAAATGTACACAACAGGTCGAGTCAGGCAGTTGTTCTGGAGAAAACAAAATTACAGAGCACAGCTAAAGAGCTGAAGTTCAAGTAAACTTTAAATCTGGAGCCTGGTGGTGTTTCAGGTGTGCAGACAATGGAAAGCCTACCTGAGCAAGCGTTTTCTCGATATTCATGAACATCTCCACATTCCTGTCCATTCTGGATGGATTCTGCAGATCAAATCTTCTCCTGAACACAGAAAACCACACACAGTGAGACCAGAGGAAAAGAGATTTCAGCCAGGTTCCTCAGAACTGATATAGCTCAAAACCCTTTTAAAACTTTTCAATAAATCAATTTTTAATTAATCAAAATAAAAACAAACTCAATGTAAATTTCTAGTAACCTATTTATAGAAATGGCTTCCTCAAAAATCTAACTTACACAATTTTCCATGCTTGGAGCCCGTGTTAGATTTCAGCCGGAGAGACCAACTCAACAGTCACCCTTACAGTTTCCGTAAAAATGCATCACCAAAACTTCTCTCAGCCCACATCCAGCTTTTTAAGCACTTCAGCTGATCTTAACATTACTATGCTTTTTGAAAACCAAGCTCAGCATAAAAACTGATCCACAAAGACAGCAGTTTCCAACCCTGGTCCTGGTCTTTTTAGTGTTCCTCCCAACACATCCGATTCAACTAATCAGCTCTTTAAGAAGCCCATCCTGAGTTGAAGTTGAGTGTTAGAGCAAGAAAAGGCAGGGGGTACTTCAGGACCAGGGTGGGAAACTGTACATAAAAAAAAAAAAAAAAAACAAATAGGACCTGGTCATAGCAATAACTTCAGCACATTTTTCTGTGCTGTGTTCACAAGTTTGCGTTGAATTAAAGTCACTCCGCACCTCACAGCAGTATGCAGCCGACGGCAGCATAAGGCCATGCAAATGTTAGCGTGGTGACCGGAGTGGTGGTGAAAATGGATGATCAGAGAGCTTTAGCAGTGTAGATTGATTATTCATAGTGAAAAAAGACAGGAGGACGCTCTGTACTCTTATTTTTGCTGTATAATACTACGTCTGGAATTGAACATTTGCTGTCCATGGCTCCCCAAAAACAAAAAATAAAATGAAAAACGATCTGCGGATTGTTTCCACTGGCGGTGACAGAAATTAGCATCAAGGTTCCATTGAAAACAATGAACTATCCAGTTTGCAGTCGTCAGTCTGCTGCAAACATGCAAACGCAGTGTCAGTCTTCACACTTATATCTACTTAAAACATTGTACTTAGTTGTAGAAATACTGGGATAAATCAAAACACTTACCAGCCCTGCTCACTCTTGAACTTGTAGGCTGAACCCAGAATATGACACAGTGCTCCAGCTGGCTTGAAGTCCAAGAAGCTCTTTGCCTAAAAAAACACAAGGCAAATGAGAAGGCATTTACAATTATTCTGACCCAACAATTCCAGTGTCAGTTTGGGTCCTTAATGTTCAGGGGTTATAAATGTTTTAACTTCTTAAAACTGAGATTTCTGTACGATTGAATGACTAAGGTGTAAACAGAGTGGTTTGGTGTGAAAAGCTCCGTTCTAGAAAAACGTAGAGCCAGAACTGTTCACAGTGGTGGTGATAGGAACCAGACGTCCACCTCTAAAAGCTCCCTCACAGAAAGTTCCTACATGAAATGGTTATGAATTCACTGCCTGATGACTGTTTTATGATAGCTTTGAAAAGACTATGGCCTTAAACATGTGTAAAAACCCCTTATTAGGAAGAAGCACATATTTGACGGTCCTTATCATTTCTGATTTTCCACTATTTTCCATCATCAACATTCCATATAAACTCAGAAGACTCGTGTAGGTTCACTGGTGGTTCTGGATAGTAAATAAAATGTCTATATTTGTGTTGTAGTCATGGCGACCCCTGGTTCCTATCACCACCACTGTAAAGACATCTGAACCATTTCACACCAAACCACTCTGAATAACTTTACATCTCGATCAGTGGAATTCCTATTTAAAAAAAAAGACCATTGAAACTACAAGTACAAAGATTCTTATTTAATGTGCACACTGCGCTAAAACAACAAAGAGGACCAATTATGTTTTTTTTGCAATGACTTATGCAGCTCTCTGAATGCTAATAACATCTACAATGTGCTCTGAAGAGTGCATTCCTCATGACAACGATAAATTACAATCATATTTCTCAGTCCTGTACACTTGTTTATGTGATGCTAAACAAAAACAACTGTACTTCTTAAAATGAATAGTGAAAGCGGCATCAGTGAAGCGGCACTTACAGGCAGTTTGGTGAGGGCCGGGTTGCTCACCCTGCGGCCAAACGCGTCCTCCTGAAACTGGAGCAGCTGCACCACCAGTCCTGCCAGAGACTTACATGACGGAGAGTCGGCCTGGACATACTGCAAAAAAAACAATCACTGTTTAAGTGCTCAACACACTGTGTAGTCTTAAAGCTCTTGTATCCTACATGTTTCTTGCATTTTAACTTCTTCCCTTAGATCCACTTAAGACACCTGTGCGGCTTTACGCGTCAAAAATAGTTCTAATAACTTGAAGGTCTTAGTTCTGAAAAGCATTACAGACCACTTTCAACCCCCCACTGACATATGATGTTGGGAGTGGGCTTTACAAAAATCAAAGTAGTATCAAAGCTATATTATAATTATCATCACTTTCACAAGAAGACAAAACATGATTCCATTATATATAAACTGTTATTACTTTTGAAAAGTTTATATTCAAAACTTTTACAAATTGACATACAACATTCTGGAGGTTTTAAACATTTTTTTACACAATCTTTGCCCTTAATTAAATACCCCAATTAGAGAATGATTTCATGTTTACAGACTATATCAAACTCAAAAGAAGGGAAATTTGGTTTTCCATAATATGGGCCCTTTAACCTGGGTGGATGTTTATTTCACCAGAACACATGAAACAGAAACAGCAGCTTAAACATACAAATATTAAACAAGCTAATGAAACTGAGGTATGCTAATGTGCATACCTACTTTAGTAGATTTTTAGATGAACACACCAAGGTTAGTATGAACTGCTGACTTGTCCTTGAGGTCTTCACAATCATTTCTGAACCATCTAACTGTTAAAACAGCCAAATATAAATCCACAACTGTCTAAAATCTACAACTGGGCCAAACCTTGGAACTGGAACTTTTATCATGAAACATTTGGCTTGTTTTTGGCCCATCTGGCTGCCCCTCAAAGCCTTGAAACAAAAAGCAAACAAAAAAACAACCTGCTGCTAAACAAATGAGTAAAGCTCGTAATTGATCAGATCAGCTGAACAGTCAGCAGTTTGACAGTTTTGCTTAGCTACAGCAATCCAAATTAAATGCTGAGTGAAAGCTGGCTTCCTATTACTATTCGCCAGCGTCTTGCTCGAATTGTCCCGTTCCACCTTAAATGGCGCAGGCGCCAGACTGTAACTACTGCACCATTTAAGGTGGAACGGGATAATTCGAACAAGAAGCTGGCGAGTAGAAATAGGAAGCTGACTCCAACTTTGCCCAGTCCGGCCAAAACAACTTAAAAATAGCTCACATTCAGAAATAAAACAGATATCTAACTCCCACTCTAATCACTTGTAAAAATATGCGTCCTAATAAGAGATAAACTACTACATATTAGGACTCGTTAGCATCGCCGGCTAACCTCCCATTCAGCATTGTAATCAAAACACTGAGTCTGTTAGCCTAGCTTGGCTAACTCACACTTCGGCCGATTTTTTACCGATAAAAGCGCACAAAATTACAAAAACCTGAAACAACTATGGGGTAAATGTAGTAGACTTTCGAGCTAAGTGAGCTCTGAAGGTCTGGATAAATGAAAAACGGTCTTTTCGATACAGAAGGCTCAGTGTTGTTGAACAGGAGATCACGCTGTTTCTGCCGAACTCTATTGTGTGTTGGCGCGGGCCGCGTTAGCTTTAGCATCAGCAGCAGCCCCAACGCTACCGTTGTCGTTAGCGTTAGCGTTAGCATTAGCTAACCTTTTTGTAGTGTTTTCCGATCCACAGCCGCACCGCCTCCAACTGCGACACCGTCTCTCCGCTCTCCCAGAACTTAGCGGACGGTCCTCCGTCCTTCTTTCTGCCGACCGAGGCTCCGGTGCCGGCCGCTCCAGTCCCGGTTCCCCCCGCTGTTCCACCGGCTGCTCCCGCTCCGGTCGCCGCCATCCTCGCGCCGCTCAACTGCAAGTCCGCGCCAGGCCGCGCACCGCGCTCCTTTACCAATCACGAGAAGCCTCGCGGCGTTAAAGCAGGCGGCGCCTCTAGCGGCGGCGCAGAGAAACAACAACTCTCACTGTTTTTCTTCGATGCTACAGACACTGGCCAGTCATAACATTACATTGTCCACTTTATCAGCTCTACAAACTGTAGTCCATCTATTCCTCTGCATACTCTATTACCCTGTTCTTCAGTGGTCAGGACCTCCATGGACCCTCACAGAGCAGGTACTTTTTGGGTGGTGGGTCATTCTCAGCACTGCAGTAACACTGACGTGGTGGTGATGTGTTAGGGTGTGTTGCGCTGGTCTGAGTGGATCAGACACAGCAGTGCTGCTGGAGTTTTTAAACACCTCAGTGTTGCTGCTGGACTAAGAACCAAAAATATCCAGCCAACAGCGTCCTGTGGGCAGCGTCCTGTGACCACTGATGAAGGACTAGAGGATGACCAACACAAACTGTGCAGCAGCAGATGAGCTATCGTCTCTGACTTTACATCTACAAGGTGGACTGACAAGGTAGGAGTGTCTAATAGAGTGGACAGTGAGTGGCCACAGTGTTCAAAACTCCAGCGGCACAGCTGTGTCTGATCCACTCGCACCAGCGCAACACACACTAACACACAATGTGAAACTATGTGTTGCGCTGTTTTAGTCATTAGTTATGGACTACTGATTGTTATTACCTCTAATCTTTGACTAAACAAGACTGACCTTCATAGTCTACTCTACTTTGGAGCAGATTTACTGAAAGAGGCACTGAAAGAAGCGCTACTGACAGCCTACTGACACAATGTGCTGGTAGGGGTCAATTTAATGATTTATCTACTAACAACTTCCACGCAAATGAACACAGGCCCAACTTTTTAGTTAACGCATGAGCAGCACAATATGATCCCCATTTGGCTCATTAACTTTTTGTGTCTGCCAGTTAGGAAAAAGGGGTTTTATCTTACTTTGATTCTCCTTTAAACTGTGACTGATTTTGTCAAAATAATGACTTTTTTTGGGCAGTCGTGGTCTGGAGGTTAGGGCACCAGCCTTGTGACCAGAAGGTTGCTGCTTCGATCCCCTGAGCCGACAGTACATGACTGAGGAGTCCCTGAGCAAGGCACCTAACCCCCAACGGCTTCCCGGGCACCGTGGATAGGGCTGCCCACCGCACCGGGCAAGTGTGCTCACTGCCCCCTAGTGTGTGTCTTCACTAGTGTGTATGTTAATGAAGCAGTGTTTTGTTTTTTGTTTTTTAATTTGAGGGTCCCATTTCATAGGGCATAGATTTCAACTACTACCCCTTGTAACTCAGTTCAAAGGGGTTAGAGTGACACTCGAAAACAAGGGGTAGGGGTAAAAAGAAGAAATGGGACTGGGCCTTAGCGTAAGGAGCTGGAGAACGAACTGCCGGCTGTGCAGTGAGTGGGCGGAGCTCGTTACTCTGACGTAGCAACAAGCTGCTCGTTAAGGAACTATAATTTGGTGAAGGAACTGCGAACATTAAAACATATTAAACGCCGCGTTCACGGCCCAGTTTATTAATTTATTACTGTATTTATTTAACAGTGGTATTAAAGCAACAGAACACAGAGGGAGTGTGTTATCATGAAATAACATCACGGCTGTGATTTGGTCGCCGTAGATCATCACAGCCGTGATGTTATTTCATGATAACACACTCCCTCTGTGTTCTACTGCTTAAATAGAGGAATACACTGAATCCTCAGTCGGTAAAAACTCAGTCGGGTCACTTTTGAGCCATGATGTGCATAAACGTTTTTTCATCATATAAAGTATGCAACATAAAGCGGAAGCAAACGTTGAAAAATTGTTTTAATCAAAATGTTTTCATTAAAATCCTTATTAATTTCATTTTATCACTGAAGGTTAAAACATAGATAACAAGGTTGCGAATTTAGCCTGAAATAATCTAGCAATCAGGAGCGGTTGGCTTGTCAGCGCGCACATACTGCATGCTAACTACTAATACAGTGTAATTTACATGAATAAAAAAATATAAACATATCTTCTCTTTAACATAATCATACATTTTTGTATCAATAGTTTTTGTTAACAGGGTTGAATAATCGAGCCAAATCATTTTTTTTTGTGTGTAAATTGAGAAAACAGAATAACAACACTGGCGTGTCTGATAGTCACTCTGCACAAAACAAGATGAGGCAAATTCCTGTATCTGTCATAATAAATGGAGAGTTCTGTTTTTAACGAGGGGAACAGGTTTGGATCACATGGTTTCACATAAAATGTGAGACACAGGCTGTAATGATTTTTTTTGGTCAAATGATATAAATGAATAGGGAAACATTCTTTTAACATTAAATTGGTAGGAAATGAACCAAATAACATCGTTAATTATGGTCTTACTGGAAGATTCTAATGAATGTATTTGATAGAAAGTTCAATTTCAGTGAGGTGGGACAAAAATCACCATATTAAAGGTGGGATAATTTGGTTATTAAATTCTAATTTTAATTATTCAGTTTTAAATTAAAGCACAGATCCCTTCATTTTTCACAGAAATAAAAACAACAGTCACTTTAATGCTTTAAAAAGGTTGGACATAAATGGAACTTATTAATGGGAAATAAATTAAACTCTATTCATGGAAAGTGGCAAATAAAATTGTGCCAGTGTGTAGTGTGTCCATTCCTAATTAGAGCTTCCATTACTTTCAGGAGACTTACTACAACATCAACACTTTTGTCTGGAAACTGAATAAATGAAACGTCTCTGTTTTTGTATTGTACAGTATAAAGATGCAATGCTTTATGCAAAATTCCAGGACTCAGCTATGGGGAAATAAATCTGCTATTAGGAAATAGATAAGCTTTACTTTTCCCCATTGACTTAGACATGAACTCAGCCTTTAGGCCTCAGCTGTGATGTTCTTCTCTTTATTTAGGCCTTTGATGTTTGTATATACAGTATTCAAAAAAGCATGTATATCCATCCCTTCAGAAACATTTCCTCAGCAGATAAATAGTAATTTTCAAGTTGACTATGTTTAATATAAAGAGCAAGTCTGTGCCAGCTGGTGAACTGCGCTCATTTACCAATCACGAGAATGCAGACAGCAGAGAAACAACAACTCTCACTCTTTTTCTTCTATACTGTACACACAGTCATACACAAATCACACATTGTGTTGATTTTTAAAGTGAAAATAAGTCAATGCATCTCCTCTATGTGGAATAAACCTAAATGTGGCATTTTTCTGCTAATTTTCTGAGTTTAGCACATTAAAAAACACATTAAAAATGCATCATCACTTTTTCACAGGCTGTTTTATTTGTTTATTTTTTTTTAAATATGTTAAATTCAGCAAATAAACAGTAACTGTGTTTTAAAATGTGCAGACGTGTGTTCTGTGTAGAGGATGTGTAACTTATTCACACTCAGAAAATCAACAACAACGCAGGATCTGATCGGGGGCGCGCGTGAAGTTTGAAATCACAGGTGTGGGACATGATTAAAAGTGGTATTTTGACCCAAAATGTGCCTCATAAGTTACATTGTCTTATTACATATGAAAATGACACTATGCATACCTAAAAGCACCCGCAGCAAACACCCCTACAAAGTTGTTTTGAATAGTGTAACATTTCCAACACAGCAGCGACACCTTGTGGTGAAATTAAGAAAGGACGCAACACATTTAATTTTCAAACCAAGTACTGTGTTCATTTTAAATGTAATTTCTTCAGTCCTGTTGGAAAAGCAACATATGGCTCCTCGTAATGGAATATATCAATAGCAAAATTAAAATTAAAATATAATATGTGAAATGGCAATGCATTGTACATTTCTGTATACATGTACACAGTGATGTGCTAAGGTCTTTACCTATTATATACCTATTATTTGAAGCCATTTATCTCTGCAGTGAGTGTATTTTTTGCATATAAAATCACCATATACTATAAGAATGTGCTCCGGTTTCCTCCCACAGTCCAAAAACATGCAGTCAGGCTGATTGGACGTGCTGAATTGCCCCTAGGTGTGAGTGTGTGTGTGAATGTGTATGTCTGTCTGTCTGCCCTGCGATGGACTGGCGACCTGTCCAGGGTGTATCCTGCCTTCCGCCCAATGACAGCTGGGATAGGCTCCAGCACCCCACCGCGACCCAGAAGGATAAGCGGTTTAGATGATGTATGTATGTATAAGAATGTGTGCAAAAAATCATGAATACTAAAGGTGGGTAATCCAGGTCCAAAAAGTAAAAACCCTCCCCAGGATTTTGTTCCAACTACCTGAACACCTTTGCTGCTGGTTTGAGCAAAATAGGGAAGTCAAGCAGTTGGAACAAAATCCTAAGGATCCTAAATCCTTACTTTTTGGACCTGGATTACCCACCTCTAATGAATAGAGTAAAAAGTGACTACGTGAAAAAAAAGTACAAAAGTAAAATTTCTTGTCTTCTGAAAAGTAGTCTTGTGAGCTAGTTCTTCTAGCTTCTCACTGCACTCCAGACATCACAAGGATTGTTCAGTTCTATCAGCAGCATTTGATTTAGTTTAATGAATTATGGATTAGATAAACCAGATATTGGATGAGAAATATAAATAATACTGGCCTTCCTCGAGGAAATGGTTAAAAAACACACTGACACATAAAATCACTGCTTGCACGAATATTGTAACAGAACACAAATTACACTGATACAGTAATACTGAGTGTATGTGTTTGTTTAACCATTTCCTGCCCTCTCCTGGTGGAAGTCCAGTATTATGCATAGCTATCATCCAATATCTGTTTACATAATCAATCCTTCATTGTATTAAATTGTATAAGTGCTGCTGACAGAATTGAACAAAGTAAGTCAGGGTCCAAACCTGTATTTTTCTAACTAGCTCACTCTTCACTACTTTTCTAATGTTATACAACATTTTATGGGCAAAAATACACTTATCGCCCAGGTAAATAGTTCTACAATTTGCGTATAAGTCTTAAATAAGCATGGTTAATCTCATCGTTGTCTGTAGTTCATCTCAATTAATCTCATTTGTCATATTTGCTCCAATTTAGTTAATTTAAATATACAGAATCTCATCTACGAAACTTAAACACTGAATTGAATTGATCTGACAAACAAAAATTGTCTCTTGGTAACAAAACAGCAATGATGCGGATCGAAAGATACACTGAAAATTCCAAAATCAGTGGTGAAAAATGTACTGGATGTGTTTAAAATGTACAGTTACGTGCATAACCCCAGTTCTCTGAAACGTTCATTCAGTAGCTTACTATGGGAAACGCCCTCTGTGTGACTGACCAAAGAAGCACCAATGGCAACGCTTCTGGCAGAGCCAGCTGAGAGATCAATCATACATACATCCATCATCTAAACCACTTATAGGATACACCCTGGACAGGTTGCCAGTCCATCGCAGGGCAGACAGACAGACATACACATTCACAGTCACACCTAGGGGCAATTCAGCATGTCCAATCAGCCTGACTGCATGTTTTTGGACTGTGGGAGGAAACCGGAGTACCCGGAGGAAACCCACGCAGACACGGGGAGAACAGGCAAACTCCACACAGAAAGGACCCTGGTCACCTGGCTGAGAATCGAACCCAGGCCATTCTTGCAGTGAGGCGACAGCGCTACCCACTGCGCCACCGTGCCACCCGAGATCTATCATGACCTATGGAAATCAAGGAGAGCACACCAAGGTGCAGCCTGAGCAACGAGACGGGCCACATGACTGGACCCAACAGCAAGGGGCTGGCGCCCTCTGCTGGGCTGAGGGAGAACTGGCTCATACTCATTTCTTTTTGAAAAAATAAAGTTGTGCAATGTGCACCATGTGCTCGAAACCTTTTGGGGAAAAGGTGCTTGGAGGCAACTGCGAGACACACCTACTGTGACAAAGATAAGCCTTTTAAAAATTTTTTTTGCAAGAATCTGGATCATATCTGAAACATATGTGGAATTTTTTAATACGCTTTATGCCAGGGACACCAAGCCAGCATTCGCCTCACATAGTATACTGTCCAGATTCATCTAATGCTTTATACATAAAAAATAAAATATCGAAATATTCCCTCATGTCATACATTGAAATACGTAGAATATTGTGGAATACAGTGTGCAGATAAAACAGAATGTCCAGGTAGATCAGGTGTTTAAGGTGCTAGTGTTTAACTCACAATGTCCAAATATGACCTCCTGACAAATATGATAGATATTCAAAACGTAATATTTGGCCTACAATACCAACCAGACCTGTGAATATTTCAGCAGCATTAATCATTCAAGCAAATATGACATATCATGAAATACAGATTATTTTGCCTATACAACCCCAATTATGTGTAAAATGTGTAAAATGTTAATAATATAAATAAAAACAGAATGCAATGATTTGAGAATCTCATAGACCCATATTTTATTCACAATAGAACATAGAACGCATATCAGATGTTGAAAGTGAGACATTCTACCATTTCATAAAAAACATTGACTCATTTAGAACTTGACGGCAGCAACACATCTCAAATAAGTTGGGACAGGGCCGTGTCCACCACTGTGTAGCATCCCCTCTTATTTAACAACAATCTGTAAATGTCTGGGAAGTGCGGAGACCAATTGCTGGAGTTTTAGGAGAGGAATGTTGTCCCATTCTTGCCTGAGGTAGGATTCTAGCTGTTCAGCAGTCCTGGGTCTTCTTTGCTGGATTTTTTGTTTCATGATGTGCCAAATGTTTTCTACTCGTGACAGGTCTGGACTGCAGGCAGGTCTGTTCAGTACCCGAACTCTTCTTCTGCGAAGCCATGCTGTTGTGATGGATGCAGTATGTGGTTTGACATTGTCTTGCTAAAATAATCAAGGCCTTCCCTGAAAAAGACGTTGTATGGATGGCAGTATATGTTGCCAGAACCTGTATATTTCATTCAGCATTAATGGTGCCCTCACAGATGTGCACGTCACTCATGCCATGTGCATTAATGCCCCCCTATACCGTCATGAATACTAGCTCTTGAACTGTGTGCTAATAACAAGCTGGAAGGTCTTTAGGCTGGAGGATGAAGTGTCCATTTCAAATTTTGATTCGTTGGACCACAGGACACTTTTCCCCTTCTCCTCAGTTCAAGCTTAAATTAGCTTGGGCCCAGAGAAGGTGGCGGCGTTGACATGTGGTTTCTTCTTTGCATGATACAGCTTTAACTTGCATTTGTGGACGGCATGGCCAACTGTGTTCACAGACAAGTGTTTCTGAGCCCATGCAGTGATTTCCAGTACAGAATCATGCCTGTTTTCAATGCAGTGCCACCTGAGGGTGCGAAGATATTGGATCACGAGTGTCCAATATTGACCGTCGGCCGTGTTCCTTGCGAACAGGGATTTCTCCAGATTTTCTGAATCTTTTTTATGATATTATGTACTGTAGATAGTGTTATATCCAAAGCAATTTTACACTGAGGAACATTTTTCCACAAATAGACACAGTTTTTCACAGATTGGTGAACCTCTGCGCATCTTTGCTTCTGAGAGCCTCTCTAAAGCACTCTTTTTATACCCAGTCATGTGAGGTAGCTGCAAATTGCTGTTTTTTATTAGTACTATTTACTTTTGCAGACTTTTGTTGCCCTGTCCCTGAGATGTGTTGCTGCCATCAAGTTCTAAATGAGTTAATGTTTTTCATGAAATGGTAAAAAGTCTCACTTTTAACATGTGATATGTATTCTATGTTCTATTGTAAATAAAAATATGGGTCATTCATTTACATTTTACACAGCGTCTCAACTTTTTTGGAACACTACGACAAGGTACCCGTCTATGTGTACCAGTACAGTTACAACTAAATCATTTTGTGAGCACATTTTTGTTAACAGATAAAGTGTAACACAACAGTATATCTACATCTGATGTTCAGCATGTAAGTTAGCAAATAACTTTACTAGAGAGTGAAAATGCGTATAAGAAAAATGACATATTATTATTTTTGTATAATCACATTAAGCATACATATGCAATTCTGGAAATTCTGGAAATTGAATAATGTTACTCATTAAGCATGACAATCTTTGTGTAAATAAAATGTCAATACTAGTGTACCAAATGCCAAATTTAAGTCTCAGTATTGAATGTGCAATTTTAATTTTGAGCTCAACATTGCATATATATGAGGGGGAAACAAACAGATACAATGACATTTTACACATTACAACCCCATTTCCAAAGAAGTTGGGATGCTGTGCAAAATGTAAATAAAAAAACAAAATGCAATGATGTGCAAATCATTTAAACCCTATATTTAATTTAAAATAGTACAAAGACAACATATCAAATGCTGAACTGAGAAATTTAATGTTTTTTGAAAAATATTTGCCCATTTTGAATTCGATGCCAACAACATGTTCCTAAAAAGTTGGGACGGGGGCAACAAAAGGCTGGTAAAGTTGTGTAAAGCTAAAAAAACACCTGGTGGTTGATTGGCAACAGGTCAGTAACATGATTGGGTATAAAAGAGCATCTCAGAGAGGCAAAGTTTTTCAGAAGTAAAGATGTGGAGGGGTTCACCACTCTGTGAAAGACTGCACGATCAAATAGTGCAACAATTCAAGAAGCAACATAAAATAGCAAAGAACTTTTGCTTTTCATCATCTACGGTACATAATATCATTAAAAGATTCAGAGAATCTGAAGAAATCTCTGTATGTAAAGGACAAAATACAGTATTTACTGGCCATGATCTTTGGGCCCTCAGACAGCACTGCATTAAAAACAGACATGATTCTGTAGTGGACATCACTGCATGGGCTCAGAAACACTTCTGAAAACCACTGCCTGTGAAAACAGTTCATCACTGCATCCACAAATGCTAATTAAAACTCTAAAATGCAAAGAAGAAACCAGATATATACAGGATCCAGAAATGCTGCCACCTTCTCTGGGCCTGAGCTTATTTAAAATTGACTGAGGGGAAGTGAAAAAGTGTCCTGTTGTCTAATGAATCAACATTTGAAATTTTTTTTGGAAATCATGGACACTGTGTCCTCCGGCCTAAAGAGCACTCAGCCTGTTATCAGTGCACAGTTCAAAAGCCAGTATTCATGATGGTATAGGGGGCATTAGTGCACATGGCATGGGTGATGCGCACATCTGTGAAGGCACCATTAATGCTGAGCAATATGCAGAGGTTTTTGGCAACATATGCTGCCATCCAGATGACGTCTTTTTCAGGGAAGGCCTTGATTATTTCAGCAAGACAATGTCAAACCACATTCTGCATGTATTACAACAACATGACTCTGTATTAAAAGAGTCCAGGCGCTAAACTGGCCTGCCTGGCCTTCACTTTCTAAACTACAGCAGTGTCTCCTCAGTTCCCAAACGCTCACAGAGTGTTGTTAAAGAAGAGGTGATGAAACACAGTGGTTAAAAATATGGTTCACATGTTTTGCATTCTATTTGATCATTTTTACGCATGTAGGCGAATTTAGTGTTAGGGGGCTTGCCCAACGATTCTTATTGGTGTAGTGTAGGGTGCCTGCCTAGGCAGGGGATTAAACCCCAGTCTACAGCATAGAAGGCAGAGGTCTTACCCACTACACTATACCAACTACTGTCCACCATGGGATTGTTTGAGTCCACTGGATCTTCTGCACTGGACATCACTACAGTAAAAGCGGAACCACAGAATAGTGCACAGTGAATAGGGCACAGTTTCGCACACAGCTAAAGAGAAAACTCAAACTATAGATAAGCATCAGAACAGGGAAACTAGGCTAGTAACAAAATGAGGAACTTGGAACAAGATACAAAATAACATCTAGGAGAAACATCTTAGATGTACAAGGAACTGTCACGTTATGCTTTGCACACAAAGAAACACAGGCTATAGATACACAGAAAAAGACACAGATGAACTCAACGGCAGGATGTGGATACAAGTAATACATTCATTCAAACAAGGATGAATTGCACCATTTCTGAAGTATTTCCATTTGGGACACAGGGCCCGGCCTACCAAAAAGCCATAGCTGTCTGAAGGCAAAGCCTGGGGGAGGGACAGGATCAAGTTCAAGTTCAGTGTTTTATTCGTCACATACATAGTCATACACGGTACAACCAGCAGTGAAATGCTTGGATAACTGCCCACTCACATGAAGCAATAAGGTAATAAGGGGATCAGAAACGGCAGTAAGATAAAAGAACAATACTGTACAGAATAAAATTGTAATTTCTAAATAGTAAAGCTTAAATGTATAAAAAATGCCCTTTATTAAAGTGAGTGTGCATTTTAAGGACATGTGGATTGTTTAAGGAAATTTTCCAAAACTGTGGAGTACAGAGGCAGGTAGCGTAAAAAAAATGATGCCTGATGTCCCAAACAATATGGAGGGCACCGAGTTCCTTTATAACAAATAGCTATAAAATATGCAGTCATGCTTACATTTGGAGGCCCTACGCATAGTTTGTGTATAGGAAGATCGGGAACTGATGAAGTGCTCCATAGTGGTAGACAGTACATATTTGGATCACCCAGGATGCTTGTTAATGACAAGTGTAAACGTGGCCTGTCTGATTTAACTGTATATGTCTGGCTTTACTATGACATTTTGAATGCATCGTGAAAGAATGTAAGTGGCAGGTAAACTGACTATCCACTGGAATCTCAGTCAGAAATACTTCTGCAATAAAATTGTGCTGGAACTCACTATATTTCCAGAGAGTCTTGTCCCCCCAAGGTCTTTGGGCACAACTCTCTGTAAATGATTAAAATGAGAGTGTATGTGCAAGATTACCTTTTAACTTCTTATGAACTGCTTATTTTTTCATTTGCATCTATTGCTTAGCCTAGTAAGGAGTCCTATACTTCTCCCTGGATTTATCTTGATTACTTTCAGGATCATCTGTGACTTTACCTGATGGTTTCACAGAGCATACACTGGCACTCTTATCTCCTTTTTTTCCTGGTCAAAACTAGAGAAAGCTCAAATACAGATAAGCATCAGAACAGGAAACCAAGGACAATTAAAAAAAACAAGGAACTTGGGACAAAAAGAAAGACCACAGCTGGAAGAAACACACATCAGATGTACAAAGAAATGTCACATGCTTTGCAAATACATGAGGAAACACAGACTATGGCCCAATTCCATCTCTTTATTTTTACCCCTACCCTTTGTTTTCGAGTATCACCTTGCCTTTAACTGAGTTACCAGCTTTAGTGGTTGAAATCTTCCTCTGAAATGGGACCCTCAAATAAATCACTTCATTAACAGCTACCAGCGCTGCTCTGTAGGCGACCCTGCCAGTCTGCAGTGACAGCAGAGGAGGGTAAAGTTCAGCTCCTCACTGCTGGGCTTTAGTTACATTTAGGGCATCATATGATCTTCAAAGAGGGGGCAATTATTTATTATCACCCACCCCTAATTCTTCAGTGATATGAAGCTGAAGTCAGATATCTCCAGCTTCTTGTCTGAATTTTCTCGTTCCACCTTAAATATCTTAAGCTGATCAGCTTATCAGTCTGTAGCTGTTGATGCTGCTCGTCCCTCTCCTCTCTCTCTGTTCCCTCTCGGCTCTTTTTAAAGGCACCCACGCTGCCAGCTGGATTTCATTAAGGGCAGCATGATCACCTGAGCGCTCCCATCTCGAACCACAGTGAGGCCTCCAGATTCAAACAAAAGGTCTATTAACATGGCCTCGCTGCAGGACTAAAGGTGGGGCTCAGGAGGCGCAGCTCAGGACTTGGACGCCATCACCCCAAACTTTGCGGTTATCATCCTTCCCCTGCTGTCATTGCAGGCAGTTGTGTGCACTCAAGGTTCAGGCTCTGCCTTCCTGCTAGCTATTGTGACCATCAAAGGAGCCCAGGGGACCTCCCTGAAAAAGACGTCATCTGGATGGCAGCACACGTTGCTCCAAATCCAAATTCAAAATGGGCGTATATTTTCAAAAAGCATAAGATTTTTCAGTTTCAACATTCAATATGTTGTTATATATTATATTTGCACATGATTGCATTCTGTTTTTATTTATATTTTGCACGTTCCAACTTTGTTGTATAGTTTGAGCTTTCTCTATGTTAGGAATGTACATCACTGACCTAGCAAAGTTAGCATGCTATACGTGCTGACCACTACAGTACAGGCTCGGTTTCGGTAACTGATGCTCAAAGAGCACCCATTTAAACTATAAACAGTCTCAGAGCACAATGTCGAGTGATCAGTGTTGGATCGACAGCCAGAATGAAATTTATCTTGTAGTGTATCTATAAGCCTGTTAGCAGATAGCCACTCTTTTGTCTATTTTTTTATTTTTTGTTTATTACTGGTCAGGGTCCAGGGGAGGAAAAATGGAGATGAGAGTGTCAGTGCATGCTCACCAACAGCCATTTATCAAAAGAACGACAGCAAGGCATATTTGGGAGGATGTATGAAATCATCAGATAAGGTCAGAGACAGAAATCAAAATCTATCCAGGGGAATGTTCTTGGGATTCCCTGTAGACCTGATCAGCAGATGTAAATAAGATAATAAGAAGTCCACTTATAACTTCCCAGTGTAAATGTATAAAAGGTACTCCTGCACTCTGGTAGTTTACAAGAACTTCAGTCGTGCCAAGTTACTTTGGGAGGACAAGACCCTTCGAAAGAGGAGGTGAGTACCAGCATTTTTATTGCAGTAGTATTTCTAACGGAGATATTTTTGAAGGGATCAGTGAACTGGAGGAGAATTCTTTCTGAGTGCTGTAGGGCCAACCAGGGATGCAGGAAGTAGGGGTGCTGATGGTGCAGCAACGTTCCCAGATTTCAGGGTCGGAAGGCAGGAAACCTTGGACAGGTTGCCAGTCACACACATTCACATACACACTCACATCTAGGGGCAATTTAGCATGTCCAATTGGCCTGATTGTGGGGGAAACCCATGCAGACATGGGGAGAACAAGCAAACTCAGAAACACAAGAAAGGACCCTGGGCGCCCAGCCGGGAATCAAACCCACCCCCTTCTTGCTGTGAGACGACAGCACTACCCACTGTGCCACTGTGCAGTAGCTGCACCGGTTATGTTAACGATGTATTTTCATTTAAGCGAGCCGAATAGCTTCTCTTACACACAGCTGGCAGGGACATGTGACTAAAACCCGCAGGTCAAGATGCACACATCAACCATCTGACTGGACATCACTCAACTAATTTGCATAAAGTTTGTCCAGAAAGAGAGAGAGCGTGAAATCAGTGTGTTTGTTGGCAGTTTAATGTGTCAAATCTGTTTGTATATTGTCGTCTCTCGCCACATTATGGCACGTCATGACACACTTTGGTGTAAACTATCAAACAAAATTAAGAAGAAAAAAAAGGCAACTAATTTTGCACGACGTCTCTGTTCACATCACGTACATACCGCTTAAAATCTCAAGGATTAGGATTTGGGTTGAGGTTAAGGTTAGGATTAGGTTTTGGGTTATGATTAAGGTTAGGGTTAGGATTAGGTCCAGGGTGAGGGTTAGGATTAGGCCCAGGGTTAGGGTTAGGTGTTGGGTAAAGTTGGGTAAGGTCTACTTAATGTAAGCAATGTATCAACAGAACATCTACAAGATATTTACTTCCGTGTATTCAGATTCTTCAATACTGCTACTTCACTGAGATGAGATTACTGCTACTTCACTGTTGATGTGTTACTGATACTCTGTTAAGAGTTTATTATCATCTACAAAGGACCACTCCAAATAATGTGTTACTAATAAACAGTGCAGTTGCAGTGTGTTTTGTGAAAATGTAAAGTACTGTAAGATGCATTAAGAGAGCCTGGCAACTTATAAGCAGTTAATAGAGTTAATGTACTGTATTTACTGTTTTTTATTATTTTATTTTATTTTTTTAAAGAAAAATGGGATATCACATATTGTACCTGCTGGGAGTGATTATGGTGGCTGGTTTCACTGATGCATCATCAATGAAAGGTACACATACATCTTTTATTTATATATATATATATATATATATAGATCTTAATGTTATCAGTAATCATGTAAAAAAAACTTTTCCTTTCTCTCCAGGATTGGTGTGATTTAGAGAATCCCCCAGGGAACAGTTACATATAACATTTATATATTTATATTTACAGCGACTTACAATGTGATCATTTTACACAGGTAGGCGAAGGTAGTGTTAGGAATCTTGCCCAAAGACTCTTACAGTATAGTGTAGGGTGTTTACCCAGGCAGGGATTGAGCCCCAGTCTACAGCATAGAAGGCAGAGGTCTTACCCACTACAGTGTATGAACCACATAATGTACTTGAGTTATAACCACAACTATACTTGATAGTTATAAAGATAATGAATTAATTATAATTATAATAATGACAACAGTAACCTGACACAATCAATCAGAACCACCTTTAAAATGATGTTTCTTTTGTTTATGTATTATTGAACAAATCTGCGTGGCTTTTTTCATTCCAGCCAAAAACCTCGCTCTCTATGGAAAAGCTACACAGTCAACCTTGGTTAATAACCCCTGGGCTCCATACGGTCATGCCTACAACGCTATAGATGGAAATACCAACTCCAACTATGACCACGGGTCATGCACTTCCACAGAGTGGCAGCAGAACCCCTGGTGGAGGGTGGACCTTCTGGACGAGTACACAGTGACCTCTGTCACCATCACTAACAGAGCAGACTGCTGTCCAGAGAGGATCAACGGAGCTGAGATACGCATCGGAAACTCTTCATGCAACAATGGAAACAACAATCCCATGTGAGAAAACTGTTTTTTTTTTTTAACAATGTAAAATCATAATAGTTGCTAATATTACTTAGCAAGTCATGGGCTGGAGGTTAGGGAACCAGCCTTGTGACCGGAAGGTCACCGGTTTGATCCCCTGAGCTGACAGTATGTGCCTTGAGGAAGGCACCCAACCCCCAACTGCTCCCCAGGCGCTGTGGATAGGGCTGCCCACCGCTCTGGGCAAGTGTGCTCACTGCCCCCTAGTGTGTGTGTTCACTAGTGTGTATGTGGTGTTTCACTGCATGGATGGGTTAAATGTGGAGGTGAAATTTCCCCGTTGTGGGACGAATAAGGGTCACTTAATCTAATCAGGTTAGCACCCTGCTGACTGTTTGCCATTGCTGGTCCACCCAGATTACTGTCCTGCATACAAGCTGTAAGTAGTTTTTAATCTACTCAAACAGACTTTAAAGGCACAGAGCCTTTTATTTTGGAGAATACAATAAGGCAAATATATAAAATGATTTATACAAAATGTTATGGTTGACACTTAAAATTATCTACTAAACTAATTTACAAAGTATAACTACAGAAAGGAGGGAAGGAAAATTGAGCCACCCAGAAAACACCAGTGGCCCACTATTCTCTTGCTATCAGAGATAGATAATTTAGAAACGCATCAGGTATATTTTCACATTTGTAGTGTTTCACTGGCAGAAAATGTGAATGTTTTTTTTTACCATATTTAAAGCCCTTGTGTGGGGTTTATTACTTTATTCCTGGCCTGTCAGATTCATCTGCTCCTGACTGTGGCCAATAGCAATCGTACAATCTCTCTTATATACACTGGATTCTCTGTTTTCTTCAGGGCTGGGGTGATCTCTAGCATCCCTGCAGGAAAATCCATCACCTTGATTTTCGAGAAAGGCTTCTCAGGTCGTTATGTTAACGTGATGATCCCTGGAGAAAATCGGCTCCTGACTCTCTGTGAGGTGGAGGTCTACGGCTATCCCACTCCAGATGGTGAGAAGGACACTCACACTGTACTCATTACACTTTATACTGTGAAAACAAGAGTGCTTTTCTAAACCAACTCAGTAATGTACACAGAGGTCTGATCCTAGATCGGCCTATAGGAATGTGAGGGGTCAGGCTACGACACCAGTCGCCACTAGGGGGCCTGGGCGTTCCAGGAGAGCTGCAAGGTGCAGCTCCCAGAACTCCAACTCCCAGAAGCCCTAGCGACAATCAGTGCTGACTGGTTGCACCTGGGGAACGCTGCATAAAAGCTCGCACAAATGGCAGTTTAGCATTACACCTTTGTGGAGGGGTAACCAGTGCAGTATTTCAGCCCAGGTGGGTAGAACGAAAGAAAGAAAGAAAGAAAGAAAGAAAGAAAGAAAGAAGGAAAGAACGGAAGAAAAGAAAGATAGAAAGATAGAAAGAAAGAAGAAAGAAGGAAGGAAGGAAAGAAAGAAGGAAAGAAAAGAAGAAAAGAAAGAAGGAAAGAAAAAAGAAAGAAAGAAAAGAAGGAAAGAAAGAAGGAAAGAAAAAAGAAAGAAGTAAGAAAAGAAGGAAAGAAAGAAAGAAAGAAAGAAAGAAGAAAAGAAAGAAAGAAAGAAAGAAAGAAAGAAAGAAAGAAAGAATAAAGAAGGAAGGAAAAAGAAAGAAAAGAAGGAAAGAATGAAGGAAAGAAAAAAGAAAGAAGGAAGGAAAGAAAGAAAAAAAGAATGAAAGAAGGAATATAAGTATTAATTTAGAATCATGAAAGAAAGAGACACTGGTCAAATAAACAGATAAACACCACAGAGTCGTAGAGTTTTAATGAAGCTCTGAGTTAAAGAGTCGTAGAGTTTTACTGAAGCTCTGAGTTAAAGAGCCGTAGAGTTTTACTGAAGCTCTGAGTTAAAGAGTCGTAGAGTTTTACTGAAGCTCTGAGTTAAAGAGTCGTAGAGTTTTAATGAAGCTCTGAGTTAAAGAGTCGTAGAGTTTTACTGAAGCTCTGAGTTAAAGAGTCGTAGAGTTTAATGAAGCTCTGAGTTAAAGAGTTGTAGAGTTTTACTGAAGCTCTGAGTTAAAGAGTCGTAGAGTTTTACTGAAGCTCTGAGTTAAAGAGTCGTAGAGTTTAACTGAAGCTCTGAGTTAAAGAGTCGTAGAGTTTTACTGAAGCTCTGAGTTAAAGAGTCGTAGAGTTTAATGAAGCTCTGAGTTAAAGAGTCGTAGAGTTTTACTGAAGCTCTGAGTTAAAGAGTCGTAGAGTTTAATGAAGCTCTGAGTTAAAGAGTCGTAGAGTTTAATGAAGCTCCGAGTTAAAGAGTCATAGAGTTTAATGAAGCTCTGAGTTAAAGAGTCGTAGAGTTTTACTGAAGCTCTGAGTTAAAGAGTCGTAGAGTTTTACTGAAGCTCTGAGTTAAAGAGCCGTAGAGTTTTACTGAAGCTCTGAGTTAAAGAGCCGTAGAGTTTTACTGAAGCTCTGAGTTAAAGAGTCGTAGAGTTTAACTGAAGCTCTGAGTTAAAGAGTCGTAGAGTTTTACTGAAGCTCCGAGTTAAAGAGCCGTAGAGTTTTACTGAAGCTCCGAGTTAAAGAGTCGTAGAGTTTTACTGAAGCTCCGAGTTAAAGAGTCGTAGAGTTTAATGAAGCTCCGAGTTAAAGAGTCGTAGAGTTTTACTGAAGCTCTGAGTTAAAGAGTCATAGAGTTTTAATGAAGCTCTGAGTTAAAGAGCCGTAGAGTTTTACTGAAGCTCTGAGTTAAAGAGTCGTAGAGTTTTACTGAAGCTCTGAGTTAAAGAGCCGTAGAGTTTATGAGCTCTGAGTTAAAGAGTCGTAGAGTTTTACTGAAGCTCTGAGTTAAAAGAGTCGTAGAGTTTTACTGAAGCTCTGAGTTAAAGAGTCGTAGAGTTTTACTGAAGCTCTGAGTTAAAGAGCCGTAGAGTTTTACTGAAGCTCTGAGTTAAAGAGTCGTAGAGTTTTACTGAAGCTCTGAGTTAAAGAGTCGTAGAGTTTTACTGAAGCTCTGAGTTAAAGAGTCGTAGAGTTTTACTGAAGCTCTGAGTTAAAGAGTCGTAGAGTTTAATGAAGCTCTGAGTTAAAGAGTCGTAGAGTTTTACTGAAGCTCTGAGTTAAAGAGTCGTAGAGTTTAACTGAAGCTCTGAGTTAAAGAGTCGTAGAGTTTTACTGAAGCTCCGAGTTAAAGAGCCGTAGAGTTTACTGAAGCTCCGAGTTAAAGAGTCGTAGAGTTTTACTGAAGTTCCGAGTTAAAGAGTCGTAGAGTTTAATGAAGCTCCGAGTTAAAGAGTCGTAGAGTTTTACTGAAGCTCTGAGTTAAAGAGTTGTAGAGTTTAATGAAGCTCTGAGTTAAAGAGCCGTAGAGTTTTACTGAAGCTCTGAGTTAAAGAGTCGTAGAGTTTTACTGAAGCTCTGAGTTAAAGAGCCGTAGAGTTTAATGAAGCTCTGAGTTAAAGAGTCGTAGAGTTTTACTGAAGCTCTGAGTTAAAGAGTCGTAGAGTTTAATGAAGCTCTGAGTTAAAGAGTCGTAGAGTTTTACTGAAGCTCTGAGTTAAAGAGTCGTAGAGTTTTACTGAAGCTCTGAGTTAAAGAGTCGTAGAGTTTTACTGAAGCTCCGAGTTAAAGAGTCGTAGAGTTTTACTGAAGCTCTGAGTTAAAGAGTCGTAGAGTTTTACTGAAGCTCCGAGTTAAAGAGTCGTAGAGTTTAATGAAGCTCTGAGTTAAAGAGTCGTAGAGTTTAACGAAGCTCTGAGTTAAAGAGCTGCGTTTTCAGATGTTTATTAAAAGTGAGCTCTGAGCTCGACTGTCTAATAAAAGCTGAACTGAGCTCCACAGTTTAGAAGCAGAACAACTGAAAGAGTCTCTCCACGTTTTCTGTGTTTTACTGAAGGTGATTGTAGGTCAGTATCTGCAGATCTAAGACCATAAACAGACAGACACTCTGTGATGTAAGCGGTGCTTTAAGGTCATTTAGAGCCTTAAAATCTAGTAGCAGAACTTTAAAATCTATCCTGAATGAAACAGGAATGTAGGTGTGATGGTCAGGTGTCCACATTCTGTTTGCCATATAGAGAATGTAGCGCTGAAAGGAACAGCTACACAGTCCAGCCTTTATGATCGTGGTTTTCCATCCAACGCCATTGATGGAAACCGAGATGGTTCATACAATCATGGCTCCTGCTCACACACTGAAAATGACCTCGGCCCATGGTGGAGGCTGGACCTGCTGAAACAGCACAAAGTGTTCACCATCAGCGTCACTAACAGGCAGGATGCTGTTTCTGACAGGCTGAATGGAGCTGAAATCAGAATCGGAGACAGTCTGGGCAACAACGGCAACAATAACCCGAGGTAAACTGCTTGCAGGGCTGAACAACAAAAGAGCAGATTTTCAGTGATACTTTTGATCTGCAATTATGTTATAATGACAGGTTCTGAATAATTTCTGAATAAGTACTAAAATACACTCAGAATCACTCTGAAAAGCCATATTTATGTTTCCTAATTAACTATAATTTCAAGTATCTTTGTTATTGCAGTTTAAAAAATATATATTAAAAGTTGAATAAACACAAAGCAGTAATTTGGAAGCTTCTGTTGGATTAAATTAAGTCAATTAAGGAAGACTTAGAGCGATCTCTTAGATTTAGTCTAGTCTGTTCATTAATAAGCAGTGTGAGATTGAGATGATCACATATTTCCTTGTGATCAGATACAACAGTCTGCCAGTCAAGAATACAATTGCCTAGCATCAGCATCTCTACATTAGAGCATTATGATAAAAGTCCAGTTATGTTGAGGGAGCAGGAGGAAGCCTGTAGAACTTCACAACAACAAATACATAATTTTGCCTAATTTTGCACACTTCTTAAAAACAAAAAAATCTTAAAAGCAAAATGTAACTGCATTTTTCCATTTATATTTTATTACTTTAGTTGAGAGTGTCTAGAAGCTTTCAAGCAGTAATCCATGACTTCCTTTTTCACTGGGGTATATATATATATATATACATATATACATATATATATATACATATATACATATATATGTATGTGTATATGAGGTGACACAGAGGTCCAATTCATGGAAAGGCAAGAGAACACACAATTAAAATAAGGGAAAATTATATTAACCTGATAAGTCCGTGACTAGGGCTATAAAAAATAGCTACTCACCTGAAAATGTCCACATCTATTTACAGGCAATAGAACAAATATAATGAAAAATTCCTATCAGCTGGAACTGTGACAAACTTGGCTGGACAAAGACCCAAGCTTATTTTGCCCCCACACACAGTGAGGAGGACTAAACACAGTCAGAAATAAATAAATTAATTAATTAATTAATCCCCAACATAACAAACAGGCCTTATCAAACAGGTATTTATTTAGGCCAGCCCTAATTAATATTAGCTCACACGTGCAATTCTTTTTTTGCAAATTTTCTGATTGTGATCATTTTTTTCACCTTTTGCTTCTTCAGGTGTGGAGTGATTCAACACTGCCAGTGCAGGGCCGACCTTTACCTTTGACTGTAAAGGGATGGAGGGACAGTACGTCAACATTGTGATTCCAGGAAGGAGCGAGTATCTCACTCTGTGTGAGGTGGAGGTGTACGGAGCTCCTCTGATCTGAAGAACCTCTCGGCCTTCATGATTACAGTGTGATGCTGTTACATCACATCACACGATGCAGTGTGATTACTGGTGATGTTACTGTGGTGATCTTGGCAGTTGGGTTCAGTTACAGTTATTACTGCATGCTGGTCTCTGAATTCAAGTCAGTTGTGGTCTCTTCGCCCCAAATGTGAGGCTGCCCTTCACGATCTTGATGTTACTTTATTACATGGTCTGTTATAAATCTAATGATTTGATTCTCGTTGGTTAACCTGGTACTGAATCAGCTGTGTTTTTACTCAGACTGCTTGAACGGGTTTAAAAGGTGGCCTTTCAGTGCTGATTATTTAGTTTTCTAATTTTTCTTATTTAGTTTTTTTAATTGCATTGTGTCGTGATTTGGGTGATTTCTTTTTCTCTATTGGGTAAATAATAAATTTTGTCAGCTCTGCACTTTGTCTATTGCTTTTTAACAGCGTGAGTCATCAGCTATAATTCCAAATATCACTTATGCCAGTCTTCAAAACCTGTGGCCACTTTATTGGAAACACCTATGTTGTGCTTTCACTCACTGGCCACTTTAATGGAAACACCTATGTTGTGCTTCGACTCACTGATGACTTTATTAGAAACACCTACCTTATAGCCCCACTATATAAGAGTATAATTACAGGCTGTCTATAACTACCATCTGTTGCTGCACAGTTAATGCTGGCGCCCTAAATCTGTGAAATAGTACACAGTTCAAATGCAGTTTTGTTTTGTGATAAGCAAAAAATGAAGACCTATAAAAGTGAAAACAGCTTAATGGTAATAATATAAAAACACGTTTATCAGTTAACAAGTTAAAATTGTCACAACTTTTGAATAAAAAACTGACACTCATACAAAGCTTTTACTGAAGTTGCTGAAAAAATGTTGAATAATAGTACATAAACAAAACATTTACACAGATTTTATGTCTTATAAGTTTTATATCCTTTTATGTAAATTTTGTAACTTCTGAAGCTACACAATCTTATATCTTGGATTAAAGGGGAGCTTGTCACTGCTGAAAGTTGGCAGCTTAGCTCTATATGAAAGCATCGTTCTCTTATAGAAAGTAACATATATGAATCATAATATTTAAGTAATTTACAAGAAATTACTTTTTTGTTTGCTCTATATGATTACAGGTCTTATTGGAAATGCAAATTCCAGTGGTATCAAAGGTCGCTTTTACACTATAGAGGTTCTCAGGGCAGTACTGGGCCGTTTCGCGCTGGTCCGGTTTCTTCTCCCATCTGTTGTACCACTAAATCAGAACCAGGAATATACCCAAGAAAACTACACAAACAAGTGGCTAACTGCTAACAATCAAAAAGCTACACACACACCACCCACCACAAAACACGGTTGATTCCGTCTGTAATCAAAACCGCCTGGTTTTTAAGCGTTCCGTGTCAAACCGCGTCTGTGTGGAAATGCCACTGGAACGGTTACCCTCCATGCTTAGAACCATTAGGCCCTGCAGTGGAAAAGAATTTTCCACATGGACACGGTTCGACACGGAACACTTAAAAAAGCTAAACATACTCAGGGCCACAGAACGGTTTGGTGGGATGACGTAATGTTGTAGCTATTCGCTGCCTGGCTCTACGTTTATATTGGTATTGTGCCACCGCATCCTGTTCGTGACCTAAAGCTCCGGCGGGCCTGGGTTATGCTGCAGGACGATGATCTGAAGCACACAAGCAAGTCCACCAGAAAATTCTTAATGTTACACCTTGTCCCAAATGTGGTACAATATTTTTTGAATAAAGGTTTTTTATTTAAAAATTAACCTCATGACAAATCGAAACAAATTTCACTTAAAAATAAATCAAAAAGAGAGTTTTACAAACAACACTGAAAAAAATACAGAAGTATTGTTTTCCCAAGTGTAAGTTTAGAGGTTAGTGTTTGGGACAGTCTCCTTTCAATAGAACCCTATAAATGATGGTTTTGTATATATTTAGCTTATTACTGTCTCTATTAGTGCCTGGTTTAAATTAGGGATGGCCTAATCTAGGAGACGCCACTGATTGTTTATTTGACCTGATACCAAGCAATACCAAGGCTAATATCCCGATACCGGTACCGGTACCAGTACTTTAAAGCATGTGATTTTTGACAATGACAAATGGTGAATGTGAAAAAATTATAACAAAGTCTGACATTAATATGAAATAAAGAGATCAGAGTTCTCTCATTGCTTCTTTTTAAATAACATCACATAACAAAATTCAGTTTAGTGTTCAGTAATGTTCACATTATATGTTCAGTATGTTCAGTTAAACTAGTCCTTTACATGTCAACTGAAAATTCAGTAACAAGAGCCAATACTTTTTCAGTACACAGCAGACCTGTTACGGTGAATACTATGTGTTATTGTTTTCAAGCTTCCCTATTAATAAAGGCCCCATAAATCATCTGCCTAGATTAAGAGGTTTTCTAGTTTATAGGTTTTTCTTCAAAAAACATGTTGATATTTTTTCCGTGCAGTCAGCTTCTTCTTTGTGTCACTAATTCTAGAAAAACTCTTCCAGAGGGTACAGATCATTTTTAATCAAATTTATGTTCCACCTTAAATTAATACGTATAACTGCTAAAAATTAGGATAAAAAGCTAGAGAATAAGAAGCTAACTGGGCTTCATCTTTTAACTCATTATTATCATTTAACTCAGTATTATTTGTTTGTTGGTTCCAAAGTTCAAACATGCCCTGAGAGCAGATCAGAATGTTATTATAACTATTCTCTCATTTAATAATAAAACTGGATGTAGTGTAGTTTAGTTTATGTTCATTTGACTTTAGCTGGTGATTCTGAATAAGTTTTAGAGAGGAAAGGAAGTAAGAATAACCACCTCAGTGCCCAGTTACAGTGCAAAGTTCAGATAATGAATAATTTTTAGGCTATACGTTATTTATTTGTTATATTGTACAAAACATATAAACAAAATAATATATATTTATGTACAAATTATATCAAATGAATGGTATAGAATGTGCAATGAACTACTCTATCTCTCTATCTCTCCCTCTGTATACATACATGTCGCTGGTGTCAGAAGAAAACCTTGTATCTCCGAAGCGATAACTTTACAGGAGAGGGAAAAAACATAATTTACTTTTAATGTAAGTCAATGGAACCAGACTTTTCTCCAAGTCACTTCAGGTCATTTCTTTTGGTCCATTCATCATGAAATTTACATACAATGTAAATAAAGACAGGTATTTTCAAATTATGTCAAAAACTGAAACGTCAAAAAGTGGAGATCCACCCGCACCAGCGCAACACAAACAAGACACACCACCACCACCATGTCAGTGTTACTGCAGTGCTGAGAATGATCTACCCCCAAATAGTACCTGCTCTGTGAGGGTCCATGGGGGTCCTGACCACTGAAGAACAGGGTAAAAGGGGGCTAACAAAGTATCAGAGAAACAGATGGACTACAGTCTGTAACTGTAGAACTACAAAGTGCACCTATATAGTAAGTGGAGCTGATAAAATGGACTATGAGCATAGAAACAAGGAGGTGGTCAGAACGTTATGTCTGATTGGTGTATGTATATATATATAAAACCCCATTTACAGTATTACAGCACTATACATGACGAATGAGAGAGCTTATAAATGTGTGGGTTTGTTTATTGATCATTCTGCTGAACTGGTTTTGAAATGTGTTGCTGGTATAAATTTAAAAAGGTCATATATTTTGCAAAGCACAATACAATTTCTCAATTTGAACATTTGATATATTGTCTTTGACAGTCAAAGTCCATGCATATTTGCGAGGATGAGTGGAGCCGTCAGATAAAGTCAGAGGCAGACTTGAACTACAGGTCAAAATCAAAGCAGGGCAACGTGCCAGGGATTTCTGGTAAAGCTGATCAATAAAGGCAAATATAGAAGATAATAAGAGTTACTTATCGCTCTAGCAACTTACAAAACTTCAGTTGTGCCAAATAAGACTCTCTGGAAACACTGCTGAGTGAGTACCAGTGCAACTTTATTATTGTAAGTATTTCTAACTGAGATTGTTTTTGAGGGGAACAGTGAACTGGGGGAGAGTTCTTTCTGAGTGCTGCAGGGTCAGTGAAATGCCTTCAGGGTCTCATAGTAAAGCCAGAGATAAAAGCTTAAATCAGACAAAACCTTTACACCTGGCATTAACATGTGTCCTGGGTGTTCTGAACATAAGTTGATGGAATTAACACTGGTGTGTTTTGTGAAAATGTAAAGTACAGTGAGGTGCCTTAAGACAGCCCAGCAATACCCAGAGAAAAGATAAGAGTTAATGTACTTTTGTAATGTCTTTGCTTTTTTTAAGAAAATGGAACATCACATATTTTACCTGCTGGGAGTGATTACAGTGACTGGTTTCACTGATGCATCATCTATGAAAGGTACACATCATCTTTACACATTATATACATCTGCGCTCATTGTCCATTTTATCCGCTCCACTTACTATATAGGTGCACTTTGTAGTTCTACAGTTACAGACTGTAGTCCATCTGTTTCTCTGATACTTTGTTAGCCCCCTTTTATTCTGTTCTTCAGTGGTCAGGACCCCCATAGACCCTCACAGAGCAGGTACTATTTGGGTGGTAGATCATATCCACTCCTACCTTGTCAGTCCACCTTGTAGATGTAAAGTCAGAGACGATAGCTCATCTGCTGCTGCACAGTTTGTGTTGGTCATCCTCTAGTCCTTCATCAGTGGTCACAGGACGCTGCCCACAGGACGCTGCCCACAGGACGCTGTTGGCTGGATATTTTTGGTTGGTGGACTATTCTCAGTCCAGCAGTGACACTGAGGTGTTTAAAAACTCCAGCAGCACTGCTGTGTCTGATCCACTCAGACCAGCGCAACACACACTAACACACCACCACCACGTCAGTGTTACTGCAGTGCTGAGAATGATCCACCACCCAAATAGTACCTGCTCTGTGAGGGTCCATGGGGGTCCTGACCACTGAAGAACAGGGTAAAAGGGGGCTAACAAAGTATCAGAGAAACAGATGGACTACAGTCTGTAACTGTAGAACTACAAAGTGCACCTATATGGTAAGTGGAGCTGATGTGTGTGTGTGTGTGTGTGTGTGTGTATATATATATATATATATATATATATATATATATATGGACATGAGGGTACATGCATTCATAGATATTAAAGAAGTTAATTGTTTACAACTACAATTTTTGTAGGCTCCAGATTTTGATGTGATCATTACATCATGTAAGAAAAATTCTAAACACCTTTGTGCTGTTTTTCTTTTCTCTCCAGGGCTGGTGTGATTAATAGATAGATGATATAAATGAATGATATAAAAACAAACAATAATCATGATTATAGTGATAACAACAGTAACTTGAGGAATGTTAACAGAATCACCTTTCAAATGATGTTTCTTTTGCTTATGTATTATTGAACACATCTGCATGGCTTTTTTCATTCCAGCCAAAAACCTCGCTCTCTATGGAAAAGCCACACAGTCATCCTTGGTTGAAAACCCCTATGCGGCATTCAGTCACGCCTACAACGCTATAGACGGAAATACTGAATCAAACTACAACCTTGGTTCTTGCACCGCCACCGAGTTCCAACAAAACCCCTGGTGGAGGGTGGACCTTCTGGACGAGTACACAGTGACCTCCATCACCATCTATAACAGAGGAGACTGCTGTCCAGAGAGGATCAACGGAGCTGAGATACTCATCGGAAACTCTTTAGTCAACAATGGAAACAGCAACACCAGGTGATAAAACAGTTTGTTTTTTATTACAATGTAAAATGTTAACAGTTGTTAGTATTGCTGGAAAAAACATCCAATTACAATGCAAAAGCAAAGGAGCATGGAAATTTTGACACTGTATATAATGGAACAGAATAAGTCAAACACTTACAGTAAAAAAAAACTTTGAGGCTCTAATTGCAAAAGAACAATCCAAACATGTAGTTAAAAAACAGGCCGGGTTCAAAACCAGAACAAAACGGGTACTTAATAACACAAACATCAAAAAGTGGTCAAAGAAAGAATGAGATCAAAAACAAGAGAGTACTAAGATAGCAAACATAGCCAAGAAAAGGGAAAAGCCAAAAAACAGTCATAAACACAGAGGAATAAACCTGAAAACAAACAATCTTTCTCAGGTGATAAGGATCTGTGATTGTATGATGGCTGTGGCATGTTGGTCACATGGTCTCCTGGGGGACTCTGGGAGTTTGGGTTTGGGGAGTGTAGTATTGGGGAGTACAGAGTGTACTATAGTGGCGTGACATCGTAAAACCACTACATTCATACTTTTTTTTTTTTAATACCATGAACAATATTTACAGTGTAAATTGAAAGTGCAAAACAACTTTATTCATAAAGCCAAAACTAGTTGTAGAACCTATACCCACAGAGTGTGCTTGTGCTTTATGATCTCCTTAGATGAACTTCTTATTTTACTGCAGTCATCGTTCACTATGTGGGCAAAGATTTGTATTCCCTTCATATATCACGATGAAACACATGGTACACTTGCAACACGCTAGCAACCACCTGAAACACAATAGCAACAACCAAACAGCTCCCTAGCAACCACCAGAGATATCAGACCTCCAATACTATAGCGACCACACAGAAGCACCTTAGCAACCCTTTTGAAAAAAATATAAACTGCCTAGCAATGCCTTAGCAAACACTTGCAATACTATAGCAACCACAAAGCACCCACTTGGAATATATAAATAACTCAAGTAACTTTAAATAACCCATAAACCTAAAAACCTAAATCTACACAAAACATAAACAACACACTAAATTCAACAAATAATTACAATATACATACATATAATTATCAACAATGATCAACAGCTGCTTTGTCAAGCCAACTTAGAGTTTGTTCGCAAACTGTTCCTGTCTAGTTTAGTTGAAGTGCACCTCCCATTGGCAGCTAGTAAGGGTACCTAGTTGTCGGCAGTGGATGAGTTGAATAGACCTCTGGATGTTTTTACCAAGATCTCATGGCTTATTCTTCTTTAAAGAACATACATTTGAATTTTACAGGTGAAAATAATAACCAGACACACTGCAGATTTTATGAGACATAATTTCATATTCAGCACAGTTTGTGTCTTCATGGTTATCAGTGGATAGTCTCGCTCAGTGGTCCCCAAACCTCCTTCTGAAGATCCACCCAGCTCTAACCCAGATCTGACACATATCATTTAGCTAATCAAAGACTTCTGGAGGCAGTAACTAAATGGATCAGGTGGGGTTGAATAGCTAAGATCTGCAGGAAGGCAGCTTTTCAGGTGCAAAGTTGGTGACCACCGGTCTAACCAGTTAAGATTAAACTTTGTCATCAGGGGTGGCAAACTGCAGTTCTGGAGGTTCAGTGTCCAGGACAAATTGGTCATTTTCCTGCTCTTAACACACCACATAAACCTGGCAATTACCTCTGAGTTGAATTAGGAGTGTTTGAGTAGGATAATCACCAAACTGTGCTGAACTCCGGCCTTCCAGGACTGGAGTTCACCACCAATGATTATATCATGGCTTATGTAATTGTGACGCGTCGATGTAAGTGAAAAATCGAACCAGTATGCATTGTACCAGGCCAGCTAACCAATCTGTGCTGGGCTGCGCCAAAGTTAAACAAGACTCTTATCTTTTTGTACCTTTGAATGCCTGACAGTCTGTATGTTTGTCCCTGTTTTATGTCCCTCATTTATTGCACAACAGTCGTCTACAGTCCTATGCAAATGTTTGCATGCACAACCGGTCAGAGTCCATGTTTTGTAAATGTAAAATTTAATATGTTTACACATTCCTGGCCTGTCAGTTTCATCTGCTCTTGACTGTGGCCTATAGAAATCGTACAATCTCTCTCATATGCACTGTATTTTGCTTTGTCCCCAGAGTTGGGGTGATCTCTAGCATCCCTGGAGGACAATCTATGACATTAACCTTCGAGAAAGGCTTCTCAGGTCGTTATGTCAACGTGATCATCCCAGGAGATAAGCGGCTCCTGACTCTCTGTGAGGTCGAGGTCTACGGCTATCCCACTCCAGATGGTGAGAAACACTGTATTCACTGTATGTGCTAACTTTAGCTTTATCTACCTTAGATGGTTGATTAGCTGAGCTGTTTGAAATGGTGGGCGGAGCAAGCGAGCTTGAGCTGGAAAAAGCAATGTTTTCCAGGTCTTCATCTCCCGTTTGGAAACACTTGGGTTTCTCAGTAGATTGCAACAGTGATGGGTAAAGAGTGGCAGACTGAATGGTGACATTCAGCCAGCACTGTCACACCAAATGCCCATGCTAATACCTCAACTATGCTAACTTATTTCTAAAGACTCACCCAAATGCCTCAGTTAGCAGAGCGAGGAGGGAACACGGGTCTCAGCAGCTACTCCCAGAATTCAAACAGCCGCCAAGTGGCGAATCTGAACAAGACAAACAAATAACAGAGATGTGTGTAGCTTCTAGTAGCTGTAGAAAGTCTTGGATTACGCATTTATATTATATTTATATTATTTTTCATTGATTTTTATCTTCTATGAAAATGATTAGGTCTTCAACAAGCACTGTCATCTTTGTAGGGAAAAAGCATTTTTGGATTTACCAAGATAGATAGACAGATACAGTGCCCTCCAAAAATATTGGCACCCCTGTTAATCTTGCGCAAAATGAGAAGTAAAAATTATTCTTAATTACTTATACTTTTGATCTTTCATCTAAAATATTAGAAAAAAAAACATTTATTTATTTATTTACATAGATGCAATAATTAAAAAAAAAAAAAACTTAATCTTGTCATGAAATAATTTTCCTAAATCTATGTGTACCACAATTATTGGTACCCCTTCAAATTCTTAAGAGTGAAATCCAACTGAAATTTTTTTCCCTTTAATATTTTAAGTTTTAAAGTTTGACTGAGTAATTAGGAACAGTTCAATGGTCAACCATGACTTCCTGATTCACTGGGGAATATGTATATATAAAACTACTAAACACAGGCCAAATTCCCTCAGTCATCCATCACTGTGAGAAAGACCAGAGAATACAGCAATGATAGTCAACAAAAGGTTGTTGAGTCGCACAAATCAGGAAATGGCTACAAGAAAAGAGCTAAACTGTTGAGAATGCCCATTTCCACTATCAGAGCAATAATTAAGAAGCTTAAAACGATGGGAGATGTTAAGAATCTGTCGGGAAGAAGATGCATGTCTGTACTGACCCCACACACAGTGAAGAGGATAGTTTTAGTGGACAAAGAATGTCCAGGGATCACAGATGGGGAATTGCAGAAATTAGACCTTGGGGACAGAATGTCTCCCAAACCACAATCGAACACCACCCGTATAACTGTAACAAGCTGTTTGGGGGTGTTGCTGTCAAGGACTAACAAACTCAAGCTCCTGTAGTTTGTCAAACGTTACTGGAACTTTCGGTGGGACTGTGTTCTGAGGTCAGATGAGACCAAAACAGAGGTTTTGACAACAAACACCAAAGGTGAGTTTGGCGTGGACACATAGACAGCCAGGCGGAAAACTGCCTCAACCAGGAAGCTTAAACTCGGCCATAGTTGGGATCTTCCAGCAGGACAATGATCCTCAGCACACCTCTAAATCAACACAAAAATGGTTCATTGGCCACAGAATTAAGGTTTCTCCATGGCCACCCCACTTTCCTGACCTAAACCCTATAGAAAACCTGGGGAATGAGCTGAAGAGGAGAGTCCATGGTGTGGACCTCAGAATAAGAAGGTTCTGTATGGAGGAATGGTCTCAGATCCTTTGTCATGTGTTTTCCAGTCTCATTAAGCATTATTGAAGACTCAGAGCTGCTATCTTTGCAAAGTGAGGCTGCGCAAAGCATTAAATGAAGGCGTGCAACAATTGTGGCACACACAGATTTGGGAAAAATATTTATTCCAGTATCCCAGTTAGATTTATTTATTTATTTATTCATTTATTTTTAATAATTGCACTTCAAGTAGGTAGGTAGGTAGGTAGGTAGATTGTTATTGTAAAATGGAAGCATCTAGCAGCAACAACAGCACTGAGCACTTTTAGGATGAATCAGAACATTGATTGCCAGCGAGGCCTGACCTCACAAACGCTCTTTTGACCTAATCGGCAAAAATTCCCCATTACAACATCTTGTGAAAAGCTTCCCAAAAGAGTGGAGGCTGTTATACTCCATGTTAATATTTATGGTTTTGAAATGGTCCACAAGCTCATCTAGGTGTGATGGTCAGGTGTCCATATTCTGTTTGCCATATAGTGTATTTGTATGATTACAGACTGTAACCCAGTGGTGTCCAATTATCTGCCGGTTTTCAATCCAAAATGCCAAAACTCATCTGTTTAATTGTTTGAAAACTTAGAATAACTGGTCAAACAATTAAAATCAGCAAAAATTTCTGACAGATCTTTTGATCTGTTATTGGATCTGTTATTGGACTGACATGCTTTCGGTACTGTTTCCTGTGCAGGAGAGAATGTAGCGCTGAAAGGAAGAGCTACACAGTCCAGCCTTTATGAGCGTGGTTTTCCATCCAACGCCATTGATGGAAACCGAGATGGTGTGTACAATCATGGCTCCTGCTCACACACTGAAAATGATCTCAGTCCATGGTGGAGACTGGACCTGCTGAAACAGCACAAAGTGTTTACCATTAGTGTCGCTTCCAGGCAGGAGGCTACTTCTGTAAGGCTGAATGGAGCTGAAATCAGAATCGGAGACAGTCTGGACAACAACGGCAACAATAACCCGAGGTAAACTGCTTGCAGGGCTGAACAACAAAAGAGCAGATTTTCAGTGATACGTTTGATCTGCAGTTATGTTATAATGACAGGTTCTGAATAATTTCTGAATAAGTACTAAAATACACTCAGAATCACTCTGAAAAGCCATATTTATGTTTCCTAATTAACTATTATTTCAAGTATCTTTGTTATTGCAGTTTAAATATATATATATATATATATATATATATATATATATATATATATATATATATATATATATACAGAGTTGAATAAACCTAAAGCAGTAATATTGTAGCGTCTGTTGGATTAAATTAAGTCAATTAAGGAAGACTTAGAGTGATCTCTTAGATTTAGTCTAGTCTGTTCATTAATAAGTGGTATTAATACTTAAGAGTGTCTAGAAACTTTCAAGCAGTAATCCATGACTTCCTTTTTCACTGGGGTATATATATATATATATATATATATATATATATATATAAGGTGATCCAGAGGTCAAGTTCATGAGAAAGACAAGAGAACACACAATTAAAATACCGAACAATTACACTGACCTTAATAAGTCATGGAAAGGCTGGACAAGGACCCAAGTTTATTTTGCCACAACACACAGTGAGGTGGACAGTAAGACAGAAAGAATGAGCACCTGCAGTTCACTAAATACTACTGGGACTGTAGTAACTGTGTTTATTTCTTGATGAGGGATTCTTTTTAATCTCAGAGTAAAATTACCTAAATTAATGGTTGGATTTTATGTTTTTTCAGTGTGAAATTATCTAATTAATAAATTTTAACCCTATTTACTTATTTTTACCCGGGTGTCAATAATTGTGGAGGGGGCTGTAGAAAGCTACCCATCCATCTTTGCTATGCTGTCAGTTCTATACAGATTATAACAATATAGTATCTCTTACAGATTCTGGTTGAGAGATCAGAATTTTTAGCTGGTGGAGTTTATCATGCACCCTCCGATATGCACATCAATAATCAATATTAGCTCACGTGTGCAATTCCTTTTCACAATTGTTTCCGATTGTGCTAATAATTTATAATATAAATTTTTCACCTTTTGCTTCTTCAGGTGTGGAGTGATCAACACTGCCAGCGCAGGTCAGATCTTTACCTTTGACTGTAAAGGGATGGAGGGCCGGTACATCAACATTGTGATTCCAGGAAGGAGCGAGTTCCTCACTCTGTGTGAGGTGGAGGTGTACGGAGCTCCTCTGATCTGAAGAACCTCTCGGCCTTCATGATTACAGTGTGATGATCAGTTTTATTTCATGTATTGGGGCTGTGCTTGAAGGGGTCACTGGAATGTGTAATAAAAACTGTCATGGGCTAAATTTATAGAGCTAAAAAACACGAAATGTTTATCTCTTAAAGGACGCCAATGTGCATATCTGAGGGTACAGGATCGGCCACACTGACCATTTCCCACAGCATTTAAAAATGAAACTATATTTGGATCTTTGAGTATATTTTCATTAGGCTTGGTCTTGGTCAGCGTATTTTAGGTTATGTTGATTACTGTGGTGATCTTGGTAGTTGGGTTCAGTTACAGTTATTACTCCATGCTGGTCTCGGAATTCAAGTCAGTTCCCCCAAATGTGAGGCTGTCTTGATCATCATGGTCTTTATCTGACTTGATGTTACTTTACTACATGGTCTGTTATAAATCTAATGATTTCTCACTGGTTAACCTGGCACAGCTGTGTTTTTATTCAAGGGTTATTATTAAAAGGTGGCCTTTCACTGCTGATTATTTAGTTTTCTATTCCTCGTAATTACATTGTATCGTGATTTGGTTGATCACTATTTCTCTATTGGGTAAATAATACATTTTGTCAGCTCTGCACTTTGTCTGTGTCATCTGTTAGAGCACCAGCTACAATTCTAAATATGACTCAAGCTTGTCTTCAATATATATGGCCACTTAGGAACACCTATGTTGTGCTTCCACTGACTGGCCATTTTAATAGAAACACCTGCCTTATATCCCCAATGTAGAAGTCAATGGTTACAGGCTGTCACCCATTAGTTGCTGCAGAGTTTATCAGCCCCTTCTACCTCATTCACCATTGGCCAGTTTCTAACTACATGGCTGCTGTTGGCCAGATGTTATTTGTGTGGTTATACATTCTCAGCATAGCAATGACACTGACATGGTAGTGTGTGGTGGTGGTATGATTGATGCTTAGGTTTTTACACATCAGTAACACTGCTAGGTTGATAGTAGACCACCCACCCAAAAAATTCAGCTAATAGTGACTATGAAACTGACCAATGTAGGTCTAGTGGATGGCCAACACAAACTGTGCAACAATAGATCAGCTACAGTCTGTAACTGTAAACAAGCAAGGAAGGATAGGAACTGGAAACTGGTCATTTAACTATTACTTTGATTTTACATGTCACATGACACAAGTAATACATGTACCTAGCAGTGAGTCCAAAGGTCATTAATCACTTGAAAGTGTTGATTATAAATACCAGTTCACAGCAAATAAATTTAGCTTTAGGCCCAATCCTTAGGTCATGGATTAAGATTTTACATATGGCACCACAGGGATCAGTTTGAACAAGCCACATAGTACCGAGCCTCCTCCCTACTTTTAGAAAAACGAGACAAGGGTGCCCCCTGTCCCCATTGCTTTTGATGTTGCCAACAATGCCAGCTCTTTGAGGAATAATACCTTCTCTTCTAAACAAATCCTATCGATGTACTCCCTTACCTCCATACAGGTGCTCTAAAATTATGTCTGATGTGCTTCATAAGTTACATTAACTTATTACATGTAGCAACTGTTGTATATATGAAAATGACGCCCATATTTAAGCATGTGTGAGCAATGTTATTTCAATTGCATTCTCAACACAACAGTGACACCTTCTGGTGAAATTAAGAAAGAACACAACACATTTACTTTCAAAACAAGTACAGTGTTTTTATTTAATGTACTTTCTTCAGTCCTGTTGGCAAAACATCACATGCGGCTCCTCAAAATGGAAGAAGATCAGTACAAAAATTTAAATTTAAATATATTATGTAAAATGGTACTGTAATATGTAAAAAAAAGTACCGTGCAAAAGTCTTGGCCATCTAAGCACATTATTTAAAACAATTTATCTCAGCAGTGAGTGTGTTTTTACTTGTCAAATCATCATATACTATTTGAATTTATACAACAAAAAAAAAAACATGAATACACTAAAAAGTAACAACAAGAAAGTAAGTACAAGAAAACAGATTTGGATCTTGACTTCTCGCTGCATTCTAGATGTCACATGGATTTTTTCAATTCATTTAACAGCACTTGCTTTAGTTCAACGAATTATTGATTAGATACATGAAATATTGAATGATAACTACAAATAATACTGGGCTTCCTCAAGGAGACCTTTGGAAGTGATTAAAGTAAACACACTAACATACAGAAAATCATTGCTTGCAAAAATCTAGGCAGTAATATTGCAATAAAATACAAATTATATTAATAGGTATGTAGTGATTTTATGTGTTTTCTGCCCACTCTTTGAGGAAGACCAGTATTATTTGTAATTATCCTCCAAGATATGTTTTTTCTATGATTATAATAAATTTACAACCGGAAAAGAAAAACTTCTTGTTGCTTTTTGCTTTCCTAATGTTATACAGCATTTTATGGCAAAAATACACTTAACATCCAGACAAATAGTTTTAAATAATTTAGTTATAAGTCTCAGACTTAAATAAGCAAGATTAATCACATTATTTTCAGTAGTTCGTCAGGATCAATCACATTAGTCGTATTTGCTCAAATTTAGCTAATTAAAAAATACAGTATTTAAAAGTAGCAGTGGGACACATACATCATTAATTATTTAATTTGTTAATGTTAATGTGGAAATTGTGCTTTAGCTTATTAAAAAGTGCATAATTTCAGCTATATTATAACATCAATCAAGTGTCACCTTCCTCGACAGGTGACTCAAAATCTCATTAACATTATGAAAGATATCATTAGAAATAATATCTTTCTACTAAAACACTGAATTGAATTAAGCTGTCAAACATATATTGCATCTTGGTGACAAAAACATTGAGACAGATCATAGATACTCTTCCAAAAAAAATTCTGTAATAGTGGACGTGTTCAAAACATACAGCTCCCTGTGTAACCTTGGTCCTCTGAAACCTTCATTCGGGATCTCACTATGGGAAAGATATAGCCAGCTCCCGTATTACATGCTTTCCATCTGTCTGGCAAGACTAATGTGTCAGGGAAGCAACCAGAGCACTGAAAGGAATTATAGTCCTGTCCAGTGTGACTGCATAATGCCTCCATATAGATAGTGAGTGATGACGAGCTGTCAGGACAGGCACCCTGATGAAAGCAGCCAGAGTGGAGGCTGCATAATGGTTGCATGCACTGAGGCGATTTTAGTGAAAAACTACAACCGTAAACATTATGTCTATGCGGTGCTCACATTGAGGATGGTATGGGCCAGTAACAGCGCAGTGATATCTAATGATAGAACTTGATGAATGTGTGCGGAAAAGCCCAGGTGGCAGTGGCACAAACTAACAACTAATTGCTTCCACCATCCAATGGAACAAGCACTAGGTTGAGATGGGCAACCCTGTATAGGCAGAACTGAACTGAGAACTGGAAGGCAACTCTCTAACTCACCAAGTGGACAGCAAGGTGAGTAGCAGAACTGTCTTAACCAAGAAAAATTTAATTTTCACACTCTCTAGCAGCTCAAACGGCGTCTGTGAGTGCAGGACCCTGCAAAACTTATCTGAGAGCTCAAATCTCTTGGGGTGCCCAAACTTTCACATGGTCTTCCTTTCCTTTCTTTCCACTCTAAAATTGTACAAAACAGAAATAATGCACTAATCTTGTTTAAAATGTTGAAAAGAATCTTTTATGCCTTTTAGAGATCAGTCCACATTCTACTCACTTAACTATTAATAGTAACAGAAATTTTTTCAGGGTGGCGAAACTTTTGCATGTCACTGTGTCTAAATTTGCATGAAGTTGAAACAGATAAATATTTACTTAATGTCTCTAAAGAGATGTAACCTCCCAGAGAAGCTGCATCTCAGTTTCTTATTAATGTTTACACTTTATCAATTGCATAACCATGCTAATATTTATCTTTGACTAAGTGCTTTCATGACTTGTCACGGATGACCAGTAATTGGTAAATATCAAACTTATGTTGATAAGTATGAAACACTTGTTGATAAATATTGAACCATGGACGCTTCTACTGAAAAAGCTCAAACAGCTCTCCCACAGTAAAAAAAATAAAAAAATAAAAAACAAAGAAGTATTCAGATCTCAGATATTTACAAACATTATGTTTGATCTATTTAAATCCAAGGCATTCATGAAAATAGTAATAAGTTAAATGGATACAATATCATCATCTATAGGGTATGACAATCTGACTTTACACTAACTCATAACTCTGTCAATTCATCTGGATCAACTCATACATGAGAAGAGCAAATAGTCTCAAGTGGACATCCTCATGTTTAGGAACACCATGTGATTCTAGCGATAACGTCTATGAGGAACCTATGCAATGTGATTCATCACGTCTGTCAAAGGAGGAGAGGCTCCATTGGCTGAGAAAAGGTCTGTGCATGTACTGTGGCAGTGCTGGTTATCATTGTCATGACTGTTGGGTCTGTCCACCGATGTGGTGAGTGTTCCCACAAAGGGATTGGTCTTTAAGTCTTTTGCTCTACCTGTAATTGTGTACTGTCATCAGGTTTCTTCTGTCGTTTCAGCCCTGATTGACTCTGATGCAGAGGGAAATTTTATCCACGCACAACTCGTTAAAGAACAGCAGATTGAAACTCTGAAGAACCCTTGGAGAGTAGCAGCAGTAGACGGGGGTCCTGTTGGAGCTGAAACTATCATGCTAAAAACCAAGCCAGTGTAATTGAACACGAGTGCTCCCCACCGTGAACTTTTCTCCTTTTTGGTTGTAAATTCAACAGAAGTCCCTAATATTTTGTGTTTGCCCTGGTTAGAAAAACACAACCCCAGCATCTCTTGGTTAGATAGATAGATAGATAGATAGATAGATAGATAGAACTTTATTGATCCCAGAGGGAAATTGCAGGTTGCATGGTTGGAACATGAACTATCATCATGATCAGAATTTTGCCAACAGACCTGTATTGCACTGCCCGTGTTAGCAGTGAGGTCCAGTTCAATAGAAAGTCCTAACGCCGGGCCCTTATTAAAATTCCCCCTGGGTATGCAGACCTCAAAGAAGTTTTCAGTAAAGGAAATGCCACCAAACTACCTTCTCATCACCTCTATGACTGTGCTATAAATCTTATTGACAGCCCAATCATCCTAAACCCAGAATTTACTCTTTAACACAGGAGGAGGAACATGCCATGGACACGTACATTCAAGAGGCCTCAGACCAAGGTTTCCTTAGACTCTCTACTTCTCCTGTGGCTGCTGGTTTCTTCTTTGTTAAGAAAAATGCACCCTTGCATAGATTACAGAGGACTTAACCAGATTACAAAGAAGTACCTACTTCCCCTCATCCCCATAGCATTAGAAGAGTTACATGGAGCCATATACTAACATTAGACCTAAGAAGCCATACAGCCTAGTTTGGATAAGAGAGGGAGATGAATGGAAGACTCTGTCAGTCTTCAAAGCATTCATCAATGATATTCTAAGAGACAGATTTTTGGTTTGTTAAAGGTAAAAAATGCAAGTTAGTCAGTCAGCCACTTTTTTACGATTTATCGGTTTCAACAGGGTGGTTATGAATGATCATAAAGTTGACTCAGTGGTAAACTGGCTCAGGTCTAACTGATAAGACATTAATAAATCAGGTATCTTAAATATTTTGGAGTCCCTAAAAACATTCTCAAGGATAGTGACCCACAGTTCACCTCACAAGCCTGGTCGGCCTTTTTTGAACACATAGGGGTACATTTACATTACATTTACCAGATGCTCTTATCCAGAGCAACTTACAAAAAGGGCTTTGTCTATCTAGAGAAAGTATCTTTGCTAGTTACAAATAGGTTTGAGAGAAAGCCAGTCCTGAGCTTAGATACTGCTAGAAACAAAAGTCCATGTTGATACCCAGAGAAAAAGGAACCGAGTTAAACACAGAGCAGTGCAATACATTTCAATAAGTGCAGCACAATACATTACAATGAATACTTAACTCAGTGCTCACTTAAGTGCTGAATAAAGAGACGGTCTTCAGTCTGTGTATGAAGACCGCGAGAGACTCTGCTGTTCGGACAGCCAGAGGGAGCTCGTTCCACCACCTGGGCTCCAGCACAGAGAAAAGTCTTGATGCTTGTCTTCCACGTGACTTGAAGGATGGCGGGTCAAGCCGAGCTGTACTTGAAGCTTGAAGGGCTTGAGATACAGTTCGAGTTTTGACCATTGCCGTCAGGTAGGGAGGGGCTGATCCGTTTTTGGCTTTGTAGGCATCAGGGTTTTAAATCTGATGTGTGCAGCTATAGGAAGCCAGTGAAGGGAATGCATCAGTGGAGTGACGTGACTGAACTTAGGAAGATTGATGACGAGCCGTGTTGCTGCATTCTGGATAAGTTGCAGAGGCTTGATGTCCTGCATAGAAAGACCAGCCAAGAGTGAGTTGCAGTAGTCAAGCCTTTAGATGACAAGAGATTGAACTTGCACCTGGGTGGCCTCTCGAATAAGGAAGGGTCAGATCCTCCGGATGTTGTACAGAAGAAACCTGCATGACCGAGTTAGGTTATATGAGCCAAGAATCATAACTGGCCATCCAGAATTACACCAAGACTTCTTGCCTCTTCAGACGAAATAATCAGAGAGTTCTCGAATGAGATGGCGAGATCATGATGAGGACCTGTAGTTGCAGGGATGAAAAGCAGCTCAGTCTTGCTAGGATTGAGCTTCAAGTGGTGAGCTGCTATTCATTAAGAGATGTCAGTCAGACATGCAGAGGTGTCAGTTAATTTGACAACAGGTTATAACCCTCAGTGTGAGCGCATTAACAAAGAACTAGTAAAGTTTTTGAGATTGTTCTATCACAACAACCATACAGATTGGCTACAGTTTCTCATGTGGGCTGAGATCGCCCGACACTAATTGATTAGTTTGGCTACTGAACTTACCTCTTTTCAATGTGTATTAGGCTACTAACCTCCTGTTGCACCATTGACTGGCATGACTTCTGATGTTCCAGCAGTAGATGCAGCAGAGTGAGAGGGTCTGGGACAAAACCCACCAGAGAATAGAAGCTGCTAGAAGGAACAAGCAGATCATCCTCACAGAATGACTCCTATCTATCAGTCTGGAGACCACATTTGGCTCTAAACAAGAGACTTCAGACTTGCTGAGGAAGCTTCAACCTAAGTATAAAAGTCCATTTAAGCTACTCAAAAAGATTAACAATGTCACTTATAAACTTGACTTGCCCCCAATTTCAGATCTCTCATTCCATGTCTCACTTCTCAAACCTGTTGTTCCAGGACCACTTCATGAGGCTATGCTGGACGTCACGCCACCCCCTCTGGAGGAGGTTAACGGAGCCCTGTCTACACTGTCCATCAGTTGCTGGATTCCACAAGATGTGGAGAAGAGGTCTAGTATCTGGTGGATTGGGAGGATACGGTTCAGAGGAGCAATGTTGGGTATCAGCATGTGATGTCCTGAATCCAGGGTTAATCGCTGACCTCCACAGTCAGAACCCAGAGAAACCTGCTTCTCGTCCTCAGGGTTGTCCTAGGAAGGGTCCCCCCCAGCTCACTCCCGAACCACATTCATGGTCGTCCTGTTCCAGCCTCTGGTCGCGTGAGTGGTGGTTGTCATGGTCTGCCTCGTCCCGTTTTTTTTGGGGGGGGGTGGTACTGTCACACATCCGTCCAGCCCTGACTCTTTGGTGGACTCCATTTCCCAGAACCCTCTCGGTGAACACATGACTGTGACATCAAATCAGCCAATGTATCAGAGATCTGTCTCACCTGATTACTGATTTGTCACATGTGTTTCTCATATTATGTGTTTAGTTCAGTTAGTATTTAAGCCCAGGCTTTAGGCTAGCTCAGTGCAAGGTATTTCTTCTGTTGTGAGCTACTGAGCATCCTTTGCCGTGTTTTGGATGTTTGATTCCAGTTCTGATCCCTGTTTGGATTTTGTCAGCTTGGTTAGATTTGTGTTATGTATTTCTGCTTTTGTATTTTGCTGCTTTTGGATCTGACCTTTGCCTGTTTTTTTGACAACGACTCTGGAAAATGAACCAACTAGTAAAGGCTCTTTTGTTACTTTTGAATGTGTCTGACTCATTCTGTCCTGTTACACAAAAACATTTGGTTTTGGTAATGTGTAGCAGGTATAAATGTAGTTTTATTAATTTAACCTAAAATCTTTCTGTAAGGGCTGGCTCCAGGGCTGCAGCACTCCCGTCCACCAGAGGGAGGCCACACGCACCTCCCAAGGCCAATTAAGCCCAACGTCCTACACCTGGGCAGAGGAATTCATAAGGGCAGAGAAGGAGACACACATTGCTGTGTCTTTGTCTCATTCTACGTCAACAGAAGCAGCTGGTAATTTGGGTAAGAGGGCTGAGAGTTTTGCACTCCCCCTTACTTCTCGAGTTGCTCCAGCCTCCTCTTAAGGCTATCTTCTCTGCACTCTGTCTCTAAGGAAAAAAAACAAAATAAAACAACAAAAAAACAAGGAATCCTCACTCCTTCTCTTTGGTTTTGTTTCAGTTGAGAAAGTTATTTGTCGTCTTTAGTTACTAATTTTTCTCTCTACTTTTGAGAAAGCCAGTTTTCCCATGGCGTCCTTTGTTCTCTTTTACCGCCTGAACCAAAATGGATGGGTTTAGAATTTGGATATATTTTTCCCACCCATTTTTGGGCGATTCCTCATAAGGTTTTTAGTTGCGCTCATCCTTCATGTTGTACTTTAGCTTGGCACTTGGGTCCTGTCTGCCTAAAACCTGTCATGGCTCACCTGGTAATCCTCTGGGATATAACTCAGGGGGCTTGCTTTCACATCCTCTGTCTGGTGAGCTGTTACAGAAAGACACAGCCAAACAATGGACCCAGCATGTCTATTGGGGAGGCTGTGACAATCTCATCCACTCCCCCCAGGGCCTATGTTCATTTAGGTGTTCCTAAATGCTGTCACCTCATGGGTGAAGAAAGTGAGGAGCACCTCAGGGCCTTTGTTGACTCAGGGGCAGCGGGGAATTCCATTGATACAGTGCCAGCCAGGGCTCTGAGGTTGCCTTTGATCATTCTAGACCAGCCCCTACCCGTCTTGGCCATCACTGGGCGGTCTCTCAAGTCATGGGCAGTCTCTCACAAAACCAAACCCCTCACTCTATGCATCAGACAGCACACTCCACAGGTCTCTGTATACCTGTGCCCCTGATGTGCAGTTAGAGCTGGGCTGTCCCTGGCTCCAACGACACAATCGTCGTGTTGACTAGCAGAACTGGTCCATCCTTTCATGGGGTCCCCTGTGCCAGACCTCCTATTTGCAGGTCCCAGTGCTCCAAGAGGTAAGTTCCCAACTCCCAGATCCAGAATCCCCTGGCCTCTCTTTTTTTTTTTTTTGATTTTTACCCAATTTTCTCCCCAATTTAATCGCCCCCAATTCCACCCACTAGTTAGGACTCCCCAGTCACACAATACTACCAATGCTAGGAGGGTGAAGGCTAGCACAAGCTTCCTCTGAGACCTGTGAAGCCAGCTACCGCATCCTTTCGAACTGCCGCTCACGCAATATCATTGGACAGCTGAATGTGCTTGGAGGAAAGTGCCAACCTCCAGTTATGTTACGTCAGCTAACAGACGCCTGTGCTGACTAGCATCGCGTTGAGTGATGATCTTGAATACCCTCAGAATACTGGGACCTCCAGGGGGTCTTTAGCAAGAAGAAGGCCCAGCTCCTGCCCCTCAATTGGCCTTACAATATTGCTATTAACCTGTTACCTGGCACCAGTCCTTCCGGGGGCCAACTGTTTTCCCTGTCTGCCACAGAACGTAAGACCATGGAGGATTACATCCAGGAGTCCTTGGCACTGGGTATCATCTGGCCATCAATCTCCCCTGCAGGAGCAGGTTTCTTCTTCGTAGTGAAGAAAGACAGGGGTCTTCACCCCTGCATTGATTACTGGGGACTCAATAAGATCATGGTTAAGGACCACAACCCTGTACCTCTCATGTCCTCTGCCTTTGAGGCATTGCAACAGGCATCCATCTTCACCAAGCTGCACATGCACAAATGGAAGATTGCCTTCATCACCCCTCTGCGAATACTTAGTTATGCCCTTTGGGCCGATGAATGCCACAGCTGTCTTACAGTGTTACATTACCAAGGTTCTGAGGGAGACATGATCATGACGTGTTTGTTTTGGATGACATTCTCATCCACAGCAAGAACCAAGATGAACACATACCCCATGTCCAGCTGCTCCAGGAGAACCACTTGTTTGTAAAGTTGAAGAAATCACTGTTCCATGTTCAGACAGCATTCTTTCTGGTATTTGTGGTGTCAAAGAACCACTTGAGCATGGATCCAGCCAGGTCCAGGCTATGGCCCAATGGCCACAACCCACCTGCCTCCGCTTGGTACAGCGCTTCCAGGGCTTTCCTAATTCTTCTGCCAATTTGTGAAGAACTTTAGCATGATAGTCGTGCTGCTGACTGCCTTCACAAAAAAGAGTTCAGGGTGGTTTCAGTGGACCCCTGAAGCCCAGGAGGCCTTTGAGGAACCAGAAGCTACACCCCTGTGCCTTCTTCTCTCACCACCTCTCCCCTTTGGAGCAAAACTATGATGTGGGTGATTGTGAGTTGTTGGCTGTCAAACTGGCCTTAGAGGAGTGAAGGTACTGACTTTAGGGAGCCAAACATCCTTTCCTGGTTTGGACAGATCACAAAAATTTGGCCTACATACAGCAGGCCAAATGGCTAAATCCATGTCAAGCCAGCTGGGTACTGATCTTTGCCCTATTCATTTTTGTGATGTCATACAGACCTGGGTTGAAGAATGCTAAGCCAGATGCTCTCTCCCAACAGTGTAACAGCCAACAACCATAGTCCCAGAGGGCCGCATAGTGGCTCCCATTCAGTAGGGGGTGGAAGTTGCTGTACAACGGGGCCTCAGAAATGAGCCAGATCCAGGTGCTGCAGTGGGGGCACACTTCCCCATTCATTGCACAACCGGGGGTGACCCACACATTAGAGTTCCTGCATAGATGGTTCTGGTGGCCATGCATGGACCAAGATGTATGGGCCTATGTGTCAGCTTGCAGGGTGTGCACCTGCAATAAGGAGCCCATGACTAAACCAGCAGGCCTGCCCATGGTCTCATGTTTCCCCTGACTTTATCATAGGGTTGCCCCTGTCCTGGGGTAACACTGTAATCTTGGTAATTGTTGATTGCTTCACTAAGGTGAGCAAGTTTGTTGTTTGTTAGCTTCCATCAGCCAGGGAGATGACCAAGCTATTCCTAGAGCAAGTAGTCTGAGTCCATGAGTTTTCTAGGTATGTTGTATCAGATAGAGGACCTCAATTTGCCAGCTGGTTCTGGGTAGTTTTTTTGCAAGCTACTGGGGGCTTCCACCCCCTGTCAAATGGCCAGATCTAGAGCACACCCTCCGGTGTCTGGCCTGCTCTAACCCTTCGCCCTGGTCAGAACACCTGATGTAAGTGGAGTACATGCACATTATTGCACTCGTCCCTGGGCATGTCCCCATTTGAGTGGCAGTTTGGGTATGCTCCACCCATGTTTGTGGAACTGGAGAAAGATGTCAGAGCCCCAGCAGTGGGAAGTCTCGTGGGCCGCTGCCATCAGGCCTGGCAGTGGGCACGTAGAGCCCTGCAGGCTGCCACCGCAACTCACAAGTAGGCGGTAGTCCGGAGACGGTTAACAGAAGCAGCCATTCATTTGGGTAAGAGGGCTGAGAGGTTTGCATTCCCCCTCACTTCTCAAGTTGCTCCAGCCTCCTATCAAGAAAAATAAAAAAGAAGGAACCTCCTTTCTTCTCTTCAGTTTTGGTTTTGTTTCTGTTGGGACAATTATTTGTTGTCTTTTGCTACTAATTTTTATATGGACTTGACATTGGGCTTTTATAATATCCCTATAAGTGAAGAATACAAGAAGTACACAGCTTTTCCTACCCCATTAGGTCTTCGTGAGTGCAATAGGATGCCTCAGGGTTTGTCTAATAGTCCTAGGCATTTCATGCGGATGATGTTGAGTATCTTTGGTGATCTGAATTTCAGCATTTTGCTCTGCTATTTGGATGACTTGTTAGTGTTTGTCCCTAAGGATCCTAAATCCTTTCTTGGAATGATACTTTACTACCATCACTTCATACTACAGTGTTCCTCTATCTCCAAGCCTCTATTCACTATCACTGCTGGTCAAAAAAGGAGAGGAAAAGCAAAGAATGCAAAGAAAGTAGGTAGCTTCACAAGACCATTACCCTCAGATTGGACAGCCCTCGCTACTCTCAAAGACAAACACTTGTGTTGTGTTGTTTTCGCCCATCCAGACTTTTCAAAACAAATGATTTTTTCTTTTGATGCCTTCTTTTAATGAACAACCACTAGCAGACCATTAATAGCTAGGAACATATCATTGTTTCATCAAAATGTGAAATTTGCAAATGTCCATAGGTAACAGCTTATGTATTTGTTGATGTATGTCTTCAGCTTTAGAAATGATGTACATGATGTTTTCCTGTACAATTACAGCTCATTGTTTCATTAATAAATAATGAGATGTACATCAGTAAACAACTCACTGCAGCAGATTTTAGAGATGTAGAAATTTCTAATAGCGAAGTTTATGCTTTTTGTACATATAATGACAAAATATATTGTTGGTAAATAATAAGTTATGTGTGAAATTAAAAGTCCTATTAACAGATATGTGCAAAATATGTATTCTTCTGTTTTGGACAGTTTAAAAGTAGCTAAAGTAAAGTTGAAACTCTTCAAAATTAGTTAGCGTTTGTCAGCTATGAATAATACATTTGTGAAGTTAAAAGTCATGGTAACAGATGTGTTTAAAGATATGTATGCAGTAAGTTCAGATCTTTTTGGGATATCTGAACTTACCTGAAGTTACTTTTTAAGAAATATTTAATTAATGTGTCTAAAGGTGTGTAAAGGATATTATCGCTTATGAATGTTTACATGTTAGCAAACGCATAACCATGCTAATATTTATCTTTGTCTTAGCGTTTACATTGCTTACTGTCACGGATGACCAGTAATTGTTAACTATTAAATGTGACTTGATAAATATGAAACATGAACATTAATTAGTTCAAACCGCATTCCCACAGCAAAGTAAATAAATAAACACATATATTTATCATCATCATCATCATCATCGTTAACCGCTTAGTCCAGATAGGGTCGCGGTAGCAGTTGGGAGAGCAGAGAATCCCAGGTGACCCTGTCCCCCGCAACTTCCTCCAGCTCATTCCTGGGGACCCCAAGCCGCTCCCAGGCCAACTTGGAGATATAATCCCTCCAGCGGGTCCTAGGACGACCCCGGGGTCTTATTCCGGTAGGCCGTGCCTGGTACACCCCCACCGGGAGGCGTCCCGGGGGCATCCGGATCAGATGCCCGAACCACCTCAGCTGGCTCCTCTCAATGCGGAGGAGTAGCGGCTCTACTCCGAGCTCCTCCCGGATGGCCGAGCTCCTCACCCTATCAAATAGAATGTAGCCCGCCACCCTGCGAAGAAAGCTCATTTCTGCCGCTTGTATTCGCGATCTCATTCTTTCGGTCATTACCCACAGCTCATGACCATAGGTGAGGGTCGGGATGTAGACCGATCGGTAAACAGAGAGCTTCGCCTTACGGCTCAGCTCCCTCTTCACCACTACAGTCCGGTACAGCGACCACATTACTGCTGCCGCTTGTCCCAGCCTGCGGTCGATCTCACGATCCTTCTTCCCATCACTCGTGAATAAGACCCCGAGATACTTAAACTCCTCCACCTGGGGCAAGTCCTTTCCCCCTACCTGGAGTGGGCATACCATCCTTTTCCGGGCTAAGACCACGGACTCAGACTTGGAGGTGCTGATCCGCATACCAACCGCTTCACACTCAGCTGCAAACCGCTCCAGTATGCGCTGGAGGCATCCATGTGATCCAGCCAAAAGAACAACATCATCTGCAAATAGCAGAGACGCCACCCTCCGGCCTCCACACATAATGCCCTCCTGACTCCGGCTACGCCTTGACACCCTGTCCATGAATATCACAAACAGGAGTGGAGACAGGGCACAACCCTGGCGGAGTCCAACGCTAACACTGAAAGAGTCCGACTTAATGCCGAGTATACGAACACAGCTCTCACTCCGGGCGTACAGAGATTGAATGGCCCGGAGTAGTAACCCCGGCACCCCATACTCCCGGAGGACCTCCCACAAGATATCTCGGGGAACACGGTCGTAAGCCTTCTCCAAATCCACAAAACACATGTAGACTGGGTTGGCAAACTCCCATGCCCCCTCAACAATCCGTGAGAGGGTGAAAAGCTGGTCCATTGTTCCACGGCCAGGACGGAATCCGCATAGTTCCTCCTCAATCTGAGATTCAACTATCGGCCGAAGTCTCCTTTCCAGCACCTTGGCATAGACTTTCCCAGGGAGGCTGAGCAGTGTGATACCCCGATAGTTGGCACACACCCTCCGGTCCCCTTTCTTGAAAATAGGGACCACCACCCCGGTCTGCCAGTCCAAGGGTACTGTTGCCGAGGTCCATGCACTATTGCAGAGGCGTGTCAGCCATGACAGCCCCACAATATCCAGAGCCTTAAGCATCTCCGGATGAATCTCATCCACCCCCGGTGCCTTGCCACTGAAGAGCTTGCCAACTACCTCAGTGACCTCCACCAGGGAAATGGAGCTTGACACGCCAGAGGGAGGCATGTCACCCGGATTAAGGAGTTCCTCAAAGTGCTCTTTCCACCGACCGACAATATCCTCATTTGAAGTCAGAGTTTCTCCACCCCTGCTGAATACAGCCTGGGCGCAGTCACCCCGACCACTCCTGAGTCGCCGGACAGTTGTCCAGAACCTCCTCGAGGCCGACCGAAAGTCTTTTTCCATGGCCTCACCAAACTCCTCCCACGCCCTGGATTTTGCTTCTGCCACCGTTGCAGCTGCCACCTTTTTTGCATGTTGGTACCTATCTGCTGAATCGGGAGTCCTTCGGGCCATCCAGTCCCTAAAGGCCTCTTTCTTCAGCTTGACGGCCTCCCTCACCACCGGTGTCCACCAGGGGGTTCTTGGGTTACCGCCATGACAGGCACCGACAAGCTTTTGGCCACAGCTGCGCCTGGCAGCTTCCACAATGGAGGTTTTGAACAGGGTCCATTCAGACTCTATGTCCCCTACCTCCTCCGGGACATGAGAAAAGCTCTCCCGGAGGTGGGAGTTAAAATCATTCCGAACAGGGGCCTCTGACAGTCGTTCCCAGCACACCCTCACTATTCGCTTGGGCCTACCAGGTCTAACCCTCAGTCTTCCCTGCCATCTGATCCAACTCACCACCAGATGATGATCAGTTGACAGCTCAGCACCTCTCTTCACCCGAGTGTCCAGAACATATGGTCCCAAGTCAGATGAAACGACAACAAAGTCGATCATTGACCTTTGACCCAAGGAGCTCTGGTACCATGTACACTTATGAACATCCTTGTGTTCGAATTTGGTGTTCGTTATGGACAATCCATGCCTGGCACAGAAGTCCAATAACAATTCACCATTCGGGTTTAGATCGGGCAGGCCGTTCTTCCCAATCACGCCTCTCCAGGTCTCCCAGTCATTGCCAACATGAGCATTGAAGTCTCCCAGTAAGACTATGGAGTCTGTAGTTGGGACCCTTTCCAGAACCCCGCCCACTTGCTCCAAGAAGGCCGAATACTCCGACCTGTTGTTTGGTGCATAAGCACACACAACAGTCAGAGTTTTCCTCTCTGTGATTTTAATACGCATTGAGGCGACCCTCTCGTCCACCGGGACAAACTCCAACTGTACTGCCGCCAGCCGGGGACTCGTGAGTATCCCCACACCCGCCCGGCGCCTCTCACCTTGTGCAACCCCGGAGTAGGAGAGGGACCAACCCCTATCCAGGAGTTTGGTTCCAGAGCCGATACTGTGGGTGGAGGTGAGCCCAACTATATCTAGTTGGTACCTCTCAACCTCCCGCACAAGCTCCGGCTCCTTCCCCCCCAGTGAGGTTACGTTCCACGTACCAAGAGCCAGTTTCTGCCGCAGGGGCCTAGGCCACCAAGGGCCCCCCTGCAATCTCCCACTGCCTGTACGGCACTGCACCACTCCCCCATGCTGGACCTTGCGGGTGGTGGGCCCACATGGTCCCCCCACGTTGCCTCTTCGGGCTGAGCCCGGCCGGGTTACGTGGGCTGCCCGGCCACCAGGCGCTCGCCGAGGGACGCTACCCCCAGGCCTGGCTCCAGGGGTAGGTCCCGGTGACCCTCTCCCGGGCAGGGTACACGATGTTTTGTGTCCGTTTTTCATGGAGGTTTTTGGATCGAGTTAGTCTGGGTCTTCACTCCAGACCTGTTCGCCCTGGGAGACCCTACCAGGAGCATGTTGCTCCCGACGACTTAGCTCTGAAGATCCCTAGACCACACAAGCCCTTCTGCCACGACAAGGCCCCGATCCAGGAAGGGACATATATTTATAATAAGTTTAATTTTTAAATAATAAAAAAAGACTTTTAAAAAATCTTAAAGATTTCTCACGTTTGGGACAGTGTGTAACATTATGAATTTTCTGGAAATAAGTAAACTTTTTTGTACAGTTTCAGTAGTGGTGTGATTGTTTTGGTAGTAACAAAATGGAATGTTCAATCATTTATTTTAATAAAACATGCATAATTAAGTTATAGGGTCATTCAAGTAAAATTTTACTCAAGTAAAATAATTTTGGTCTAAAGTCTAAATCAGCTCTGACTTTAAACCAATGTAAAATAATCCATAAACAAACAGTTAAACTATTTAAATAGTAAAATGAATCAGAGATCTTTAATTATAAACCATTAAAACAACCACAACATCTTTCACAACACTTTTAAGTTGACTACTTTTACTTGTATAGTACTGTAATACTCCAAACAAGGCAGTGGCACTAAGACTAAGGTAGAATTACTCCAGAATGGCAATCTGACATCTGACTTAACAATGACCACATAACACATTTTAGACATACGTCATCTCTTCCATGTTTTCTTGCTTATGCTTTAATGGAATTCTCACTTGATATAAGACTTCAGCTCCTCAGCAGTCCGTGGTCCTCTTCATGGCGCCCCAAACGTTTTCAATATGAGAGAGATCTGGTTTGCAGGCAGGCCAGTGAAGCATATGTACTCTGTGTCTAGAACGCCACGCTGTTTTAGTATGTGCAGAATGAGGCCTTGCATTGTCTTTCTGAAACAAGGAGTGACATATCAGGAAAAGACGTCATCTTGATAACAGTGTCTCTCTAAAATCCCAATATACATCTCTGTGTCAATGGTACCTTCACACATATTTCTTCATAGCATTCATGTATGGATTTCTCCTTGCTTGATAGAGTTTTAAAGTTTAATTTTTTGATGCAGTGATATACTGTGTTAAGTGACAACGATTTTCCAAACTACTCCCGAGTTAATGTATTTAACACAGTAGCATAGCGTTTTTTAATGTAGTGCCATCTGAGGGCTTGAAAGTCACGCAGATTCAACAGTGTGCATTATCTGTTGAGCAGTTGGGGCGGTATGTGAACTGTAATGGATGTAATGGTAAGTCAGTGAAGAGATGATGAAGTCTCTGACCAGGCTTTCAAGGCGCTTTATCACAACTGAGGTCAGGTCTGAAATCTTTCCTCATGTTATGTGCCATGATGGTGAAGGCATGCCCCTTTCTGATCAGCTGCACTGTTGACGCCATTTGCATCGTAATTCTGTTGGCTGCAGCCTCAAAGCGAGCATAAAAACCAGAATGCCAGAGACACATTCACATTCACAATTCTGGTGGCTGAGTTATAGTCTTTCATCATTCTTAGTACCCGCCACAGGTTCCTAGAGCCACACTGTTGGAACTGTGATTCTAGTTTCTTCCCATAGTGCTGCTTTGCCTCCTTCAACACTGCGCACAGTGTAGGATGCAGTCTTGTATAAGTCCCTTTTCCTGGTAGCGAGCCCTGCGTTGTAGGCAGTGGTGCAAGATGATTTTATCCACCCATGACTTCCTGTTGGGAAATTCCCCACAAATTCTACAAACATATTGATGTCATCAGAGCTGCACCTGAACATGTCCCAGTTTGTGTCATTTAGAGCATCCTGCAAAGCGACCACCAATTGGTGTGTTCAGCGCCCAACATCCCTACACAGGCTTGAGGAAGATGGTAGGATGGTCCAATTTCCAAAAAGGTGGATGAGACTGTGCCTTGTAGCCATCTTTGTACAGAGTGTACAGTGGTCAGTGGTCCAGTGTCCTGTCTGTGGGGCTGGGTGGTTCGAATGCTTCCCCTGCTTACTGGGGAGGCCCAACTGGCCACTAAAAACTCCCACTGCATTACCAGCCTGACTGATTTCAATCAAAAAAGGGTACCAGATCCGGTCCAGTGGACAGAGCAATGTCAACAGGTTTTTACTCAAGTTAAAGCAGTTCTTTGTAGAAGTCTGCTATTGCACTCACCTGACTTTGCTATCCCTTTTTATCTTGCAGACAAACATGTGGGACAGGGGGCTAGGGGGCTGTTTTCTCAGGTGGTGGATAGGGAGGACCTCATGGTGCAGTACATTAGTCGCAAGCTCTCTGTGAGGGAGACAAAATACAGCACCATTGAGAATGAGTTTCTTGCCATCAAGTGGCCGGTTCTCACCCTCTACTGTTATGTGTTTGGAAGGTCTTTCACTCTCTGTTCAGATAACACCCACTCCACTGGCTCCACTGCATGAAGCTGCAGAAAGATCCAACAATAAGTTCACCCCCTGGTATCTGGCCTTGCAGCCCTTTAAGTTTGAGATGGTCCACATGCTGGTGGTGGATTTCCTCTCCAACTTTGGTGGCTTAGTGGCTGCTGCTGGCTGAATGTAGGGGTATGTAGGAAGTAGGGGTATGTGGCAACGGGGGCCTGATCAGGTGCTCTATGTGAGGCAGAGGGCTGGTTTGAGTGAGGGGGCTGGATGATTGGTAAGTGCGTGCACCTGTGGATAACTCTCTCTCTCCCTACTAATATGCTCTTCTTTCCTCAATAGAGAGAGGAACAGAGGCAGCAGAGAAACCTGACGTCTGAATGACAAGCTTAGCCTGAATGACAAGATTGATGATGGAATCTTCATTTTATAATTGATGAGAGCTGCATGCTCCAAGCCTGTTTTTATTTTTGTTCCATTATGAGTGATATAATAAAATATCTCTGCACGTGCATGTGCCTCAGCCATACTCCTTTCTCATCCAACCACCAGGGTACCACAGCAAGATAAAGATGGAAATATCCATAACGTTAGATTGAAAGGATCTTCAGGCATGGTCCTCCTCTTACACTCTTTTTTATTAACTTAACAACCTAATTTTGTATTTCTGGCCCTGAATTTGTCTCTCATCTTAACACTGATCATGACTGACTATGCCCTTATATCTGACTCTGACTATGGCTCTGGCCCTAACCATGTCTCTGGTCTTTCTGGTCTATGAATTCCATGTTGGTCTAAGCTGGTTTATGCTGCTCTGCTGCTGGTTTAGCTGGTCACATAGTATAATTATGCTGGTTGACCAGCCTACCAGGAATAGAAAAAACAACATATGCTGGTCTATGCTGGTTATTCTAGCAGGGAATGATTCTGATTCTGAATTTTTTACGATGCATGCATTTACAAACAAAAAATCTGCATGCTTATTTTTAACTCATCAACAAAGATGACAAATAGAATCCATAAAATGTGTGTAACTGAGTGAAAGTGAGTCACTTGTGTTGTGTCAGTGAAGAAGCATGACATGTCAGGTTTACTTGATAAATGTTTGATCAGTGCATCTTGTTGTTGAGTAAATCTTTCCCATTAGTTTTGTGGTGCCATCTGTTTGCATACTGGGTGTGTCCACCCCTGTAGTTTTACTTACCGTCTGTGTGCTATCATTCCTCCAGGCCTGCCTTAGCTTGGATGTGTGCTGATCTTCTGTATATCGATTAGTCACAGGGATACACATTTGGTCTGACATGACCATCAAGAAGATGTATCCTACATACTAAATTAACAGTTAGAGATAACATGATACTACACTTTCTTTTCCAGTACTGACATTGAAACCTATAGCATCAGCCAATACTAATATGGATCCAGTATTTGTTCTTCGAAAACTACTATGCTTTCAAATGATCTGTTTTTAATTTGAGCACTTCAGATGGCATCTTCAGGAGGAACTATACAGTTAACATCACATTACACAATCTGTTTCCTGCTGATAACTGCCCTATAGTGATACCCATCAATATAAGTCAGTTTCAACATGACAATATGACAAATAGGATCCAATAAATGCGTGTGCCTGAGTGAAAGTGAGTCAGGTGTGTTGTATCAGTGAAATAGCATGCCGTCAGGTTTACTTGATAAATGATCGTTGCAAAATGTAAAAAGTTTAAACTCTGTAAGATTAGTTAATGTTTCTAAAGGCTTATCAACTATGAGTATATATGTGTTAAGCTAAAAATCATAGTAAAAGAGGTGTTTAAGGAAATGCATGCAGTAACATTAGCTGAAGTTGAACTTTTAACTATTTGATTAATTTTTCTAAAGGTGTAAACCTCCAGTAAATGTGCTACTCACATTTACTGTCTTTACTGGGCATGCCTGAAACCCCTCCTTCTTCCAAATTAATGCTGTATAAATTCACATCCTCACCCACAGACCTCGACTCTCTCTCTTGAATTCCCTTTGGCCATCTAACAGCTCCTTCTGCAGATACAGTCCAGGCAAAATCCTGCTGAAATCATTTTTCATCATACCTGCTGCCCTGGCTAGTGCGGCCTCGATAGGATCCGCTGGCCTGGCTGATATCCCTAGCCGCATGCTCTCACTGCACAGTTCCAATGCTTCCAGCGTGGCTGCTGTGTTCTGAAGCCTCAACAGCTCACGCTTTTGCCCTTGCCCTCCACAAGACCATCCAAATCCTTGTCTGGACTGTGACCACACACCAGCATGCCCTGATGGCTTCTTCTGTGCTGACATATTTCACTCCATCTCGGCTCTGCTGGATGTAAACAAAACCTGCCCTCTGCCCCCCACTAACCCTCAGCTTGTGTGGTTGCGCAAACCATGGGACAACACCATGCTCACCCTGTGCAATGTCGTCACAGCAGAGCGTGTATTCTGCTCGATGACGTCACCCCTTTATGCCGTTCCAACTGGCTTCACAAGCCACCATTTCTCTTCTCTCTTGCCATTGTCTCTTTCCACCTCCCTCATATTCTCCTCTTTTCTACCTGACATGGGGCCAAAATTCCTGTCCCTTACCATGCCTTGCATCTACTCAATTGGATGCAATGCCATATTTTGTTAAGCCTTTTTTGCTTTTTGCTGCATATTTGATCCTATTGTACTGTGTTCACTGCCTATGTAATGTTGATAGTGCCACTTGATTTTTTTTATGTTCCATTCCATGGAGTATTATGTAATTTAGTGATATTGCAATTGCTCAACCTACTGATCCAAACCCCCAGACTCATTTTCCATCCCAGTTCCACCCCTTTTTAATCCCACACCCACCTCTTTTCATCCCTTTCTCTCTCTTTTTCATCTCTTCAGGCCTTATTTCTCTCTTTCTCTCTCTCAACCTTTTCATCCTTCATCCTCCTCCCTTCCTTCCTGCATCCCCCCTGCCCCTTTTATTCCGCATCCTCCCCCACCCGTTTCTTCCCTCTACCTCAGCACTCCATCCCTTCTCAGCTCCATCCCTTCTGAGCTCCATCTTAACCCAGCTCCATCTCAGCCTGCTCCATTTCAGATCGGCTCCTGCAAACCAGCTCTGCAACTCCTTTCTGACTCTACTCGGCTCCATCTCAACAGAACTCTATCTCATGTTCCACACCTTCTTGGTCCAGCTCCAATATGCCTCAGTTGTGCAACTCTTTTCTGATTCCACTCAGCTCATCTTGGATTGGCTCCATCTCAGATAAGCTCCAACACAACTCACCATGCAACTCGTTATTGTCTTAATTCTGCTCCATATTGGATCAGCTCCAGTATAATCAACTCTGCAACTCACTTCTGACTCAACTCGGCTCCATCTCAGATTGGCTCCATCTCAGATCGGCTCCATCTCAGATCAGCTCCTATGCAACTCAGCTCTGCAACTCATCTCTGACTCACTTTTGCTTCATCTTGGATCAGCTCCAGTAGAATCAGCTTGCAACTCTTCTTGATTCCACTCGGCTTCATATGGATCAGCTCCATCTTGGATCAGCTCCAATGCAACTCTGCTCTGTAATTTATTTCTGAATCAACTTTGCTCCACCCTGGATCAGATGCATCTCAGATCAGCCCCAAGTACAAACAACTTTTCTAATCTAACTCGGCTCCATCTCAGATCAGCCCCATCTTGGATCTGTTCCATCTCAGTTCAGTTCCATCTCGGACCAGGTCCAACACCATCAGCTCTGCAACTCATCCCTGTCTTAACTCAGCTTCACCTCAGATCAGCTCCACCTTGGATCAGCTCCATCTCGACTTGACTCCAATTCTTTCTTTTCCCTCAGACTGGACTAATATTGGTTTGTGAAGATGCTGCCTGTGCCCCTGGGAACCTGGTGCTCACCTAGTCTTTTCAGCCGTTCTTCTGTCACTGCTGATTTGATTTCCCTCATGCTGTTGTCTTCACTCTCATCACATTCAGCTCTCAGTCCCTAAGGGCCAAGTCCTTTCACTATCGCTGTCCTTTTGGGGGCAAGTGGCTCTTATCCAATGTCATAACTGAACAACCATGCTGTTGCCTCCAGGATTTTCCACGCTAAACTACATCCTGCAGTGACCACAGCATCATCCAGCTGCCTCCGTCATCACACCCATCAACTCCCACATGTAGCAACTACCTTCTAATAGCCATTCCCGCTCCATTTTCATTCCATTCAGGAGGATATAATCTGCTTTACTCTCATCCAGCTTCTTTTGCCTGCTATGTTTAACACAATCTTCACAATCCGGTGTCAAGCAGAGGAAGATGGTTTCCTCTGTCAAGTCCTAGTTCCTATCAAGGTTTCTCCCTCATTGAGAGTTTTCCTTGCTGCTGTCACCCTTGGCTTGCTCATCAGGGGTTCAGACCTGGATGTCTGTTAAACAGCATGCCACTATCTCACAATGAATCAAATTAATCTGTTCTGTTTTTCGTCTCATTTTACAATTTTAACAGCAAAACTACTTACTTCAAGCACCATACAAGCGTCAATGTAACTAGACCTCTTTTCTGCGTAGGCTAAACTTCTCTACCTAACCATACTATGCCTCACTCAGATACCCAAATACTAGACTGTCTGATCAACACCAGATTCTGAATTCATACAAAGTTCTCCACCCCAGCTGCTACACTTCAGAATAAGCTCTTGCAGAACAGAGGTTTCTGGACATCTGTCCTACTCATTATGTGAAGCTCACTCAGTCCTAGACCTGAACAGTTTCTGAGTTCATCTTGGAATTTTTGGTGGTCCGGTCTTCTAGCTCCAGGCAGAAGCCACCCAGAACTCCAGCCTAAGTTCTGAGAGTTCTTCTCCCTTCCCTTAATTAATCTTTCCTCATACTGCCACCACATGTTGAAGGCATGGTCCGAACCACAAAAACAACATGTAAAATGCCAGAACTGTGAAATGTTGTTTTTTGAAAAGTATAAGATCATTTTGAATTTGATGCCAGCAACACGATTTTATTTTTTTTAGATTTTTACCCGATTTTCTCCCCAATTTAGTCATCTCCAATTTCACCCACTAATTCGGACTCCCCCAGTCACATGATACTACCAATGCTAGGAGGGCAAAGGCTAGCACAGGCTTCCTCCAAGACCTGTGAAGCCAGCCGCCGCATCTTTTCCAACTGCCGCTCATGCAACATCATTGTACAGGAAAGCACCAACCGCCAGTTCTGTTACGTCAGCTAACAGATGCCTGCTCTGACTAGCGTTGCGCTGAGTGATGGAGGGAGAAGGGGGGCCATCCTACCCACTCAGAGAGTGCGGCCAATTGTGCTCTCTTGGACTCCCGGCCGTGGACGGCTGTAGCATCAACAGGGATTGAACTTGCGATTTCCTGATGATAGGGCCAACGCTTAGACGTTTGCGCCACTCTAACCCTAGCATGCTACTAGCTCTGACCAGAAAACAGTTTAGATTCTGACGCACAGCACAGCCCTGGGCACCCTTTGACCACAGTGGAAAAGGCCTATGCCTCTTTGTCTTTGGCTCCTTACCTTGTCTCTGACCTTGTTTGTGCCCCTGACCCTGTTCCTAACCATGGCCTCTTTTCCACTACAGGGCTGAACAGATGGAGAGTAACCATTGCAGTGGCATTTCCACAAGGGCACGGTTTGACACAGAACGCTCAAGATGGTTTTGCAATTCTGCCAATCCCTGAATTTAAACTGGACTCGGTGGGAAATAAAGAGTTGCTCTGGAATCATCATAGTGGCGGGTTTGTAAAGGGAGCACAGGGATGTGTCAAGCTCTGAAGCATAACAGCTTTCAGGTGGTCTTGGCTCCTAACGGATTTTCTTTGCAGCTTAGCTCCATGAGTGTTTTCTGCCAGCATGCAGATCCCCCTGCTTCCTCGCCCTTGGGGCTCGGTGGCCACCAAAAATAAAATCTTTATTGCATTGACGTATTATACACTTTTGTGCTGGCCTCGTCATCTTAAATCCATTGGGTGGTCGCTGTTAAATTGCCACTTTCAATTCTTGATTGTGATGATATGTTTTGGTTTTGTATGTTTACTTATGATGTCAAGAGTGCTGTGGCATTGTACTCATTAATTGTTTTATTCTGGCCATGTTGTTGAATACTATTTTAACTGTTTTAAGTGCTTTTTGTTCCTCACTCTTAGCTACTGCTTTCAATGGACCTGCTCATTGTTATTGGGGTTGAGAGTTCTTAGTAGCTCTTTCTTTATGAAAGACATGGCACAGTCTGCTACATTTGCCCCCGATGGCTGAGAGGAGTAGTGCAAGTAATTTCTATAGATTTAAGAATTACACATACATCTGGCCCTGACTCTGTACCTATCTATGTCTCTGGCCCTGACCTTTCATCTTGCCTTGACACTGTGCCCCATCTATATCTCTAGTCCTGATTCTAAGATCTACCTCTGGCCATGACCATGTATCTGGCCCAGAACCTTGCCTGACCTTGTCTCTTGTCTCCCTGATTTTGTCTTTACCCTAGGGCTTGTCTCAAGATGACTGTGGCTTTTCGGCAGGCTCGACCCTGTGTTTTAAATTTACATACTTCCAAAATGGTGCAGTTCATCATTGTTTGCACATACGTATTAATTGTACTGTCACTGAGATCATCTGTTTTTTACTGTGACACTGTGACAGTCTGTGGTTCTTTGTGTGCAAAGCATAGCATGTGATACTTATTTGTACATCTGAGTTGTGTTTGTCCTTAGCTGTGGGTTTGTTTCTTGTTCCAAGTTCCTTGTTTTGTTAATAACCGGCTTGCTACTGTGATGCTTATCTGGATGATGGGCTTTCTCTTTATTAGGAATATAATTATTAAACCTTCCTATGTTCTGTCCCCTTCTTCTTCAAGTCCCAGTAAAAGATGACCTGGGCATGTAACTGTCTTCCTTCATCCTCCCTGGAGATTGATAAGTCTCTCAGCACAATATTAAGGAGTCAGTATGCTTTTCAGGGGAAATGTACATCATCATACGATGACCTAGTCACTGGACTGGGTCTTAAGTATGGAGAAAGACTAGAAAAGCTGCACAGGTAGTTCACATCTTCAGGTCAGGGTCCAGTGCAAGAAAAATGGAGATGAGACTGTCAGTGCATGCTCATCAAGAGCCATTTATCACTAGAGTGGCATATTTGGGAGGATGTGTGGAGCCATCAGATAAAGTCTGAGATGGACTTGTGCCAAAACAAATTCAAATTAGAGGAAGGTTCCCATAATTCCTTGTAAAGCTGATTAATATATGTAAACAATATGATGAGGCGTTCCCTTAGAACTTCTGAGTGTACATGTATAAAAGACACTCCTGCACAATCTTTCTCACTCTAGTAATTTACAAGAACTTCAGTTGTGCCAGGTTACTTTGGGAGGACGAGATTCTCTGCAAGCAGCTGTGTGAGTACCAGTATATTTATTGCAGTAGTTTTTCTAACTGAGATTCAGTGATCAGTGAACTGGAGGAGATTTCTTTGAGTGCTGCAGGATCAACCAGGCATGCAGGAAGTGGGGGTGCCGTTGGTGCGGCAGCGTCCCCAGATTTCAGGGTTGGTTAAATAATAAAGAAAGGCTTGAACTCGAACTTTTATTTATGTATTTTATAAACCTGCAACAGCCTTACACTGTTTACGTCAAGAATATATGTCATTTAAGTGAGCCGAATTGCTTCCCTCTCGCACTTGGTGGGGACAGGTCACTAAAACAGAGAGCTGTGGGCCGTTTCTGAGCCCCAACGTGGCCTAATATGTTTTTTTTTAGTCAAAAAACACAATAATGTCCCGTGCTTTGAATTTATTCTTTTTTTAATCAACTGTCATATCTCTCAGTTAGTGTGTATTAGTTTGTGTGACTGTGGACCTGACACAATCAGTTTCCGTGCCACACATCAAAAATCTGGACGTCACTGGATGTCACTGGATTGGACGTCACTCAACTAATTTGCTTAAAATTCGTCCAGAAGGAGAGAGAGTGGAATCATTTTGTGCATTTATTGTGTGAGTTATGTGGGTACATTGTCATCTCTCACCATTATAGCACATCATGACACATCATGATGTGTTATGATATGAATTTGGCATGAATTATCTAACTAAATTAAAAAGAAAAAAAGGCAAATAATTTTGCATAACATTACTATTCACATCACATATATACTGCTTAAAATCTCAGCACCCCCAACTTACAACACCTTCCGGCATCCCTGGGATCAGCAAAATACCTTCAAGTCTCAGAGTACAGCCAGAGAGAAACGGCTACATCCATTTACGCCTGTCATTAACATGTGCTGGGTGCTCAGATCATAAGTGAACAGCACTAATGTAATGTTTACCACTAAGAACTGCATACTGTCTTTCAGCATTACATTAGAAAAACTGCTGCAGTGTGTTTTGTGAAAATGTAAAGTACGGTGAGGTGCATTAAGATAGCCCAGCAATAACCAGATACAAGTTAATAGAGTTAATGTACTATATTTACTTGTTTTTTGTTGTTTTTATGTTTTTTTGTTGTTGTTTTTTGGGGTTTTTTAGAAAAATGAAACATCACATATTTTACCTGCTGGGAGTGATTACAGTGGCTGGTTTCACTGATGCATCTTTAAGAGGTAAACATACATCTTTACACACACACACATTAGTTTTGTAGCCTCTAGATTCTGATGTAATCAGTACATCATGCAGAAAAAAAGACTTTAGAATTCTAAAACACCTTTGTGCTGTTTTCTTTTCTCTCCAGGGCTGGTGTGATTTATAGACTCCCCCAGGGGTTATAAATGATATTTAAATGTAATGAAAGTTACAATGATGACAAGAGTAACCTGACACAATTAGACAGAATCACCTTTAAAATGATGTTTCTTTTGCTTATGTATTATTGAACAAATCTGCGTGGCTTTTTTTCATTCCAGCCAAAAACCTCGCTCTCTATGGAAAAGCCACACAGTCATCCTTGGTTAATAATTCCTATGCGGCATTCAGTCACGCCTACAATGCTATAGATGGAAATAGTGAATCAAACTACAACCGTGGTTCTTGCACCGCCACTGAGGCACAGCAGAACCCCTGGTGGAGGGTGGACCTTCTGGGTGAGTACACAGTGACCTCTGTCACCATCTATAACAGAGGAGACTGCTGTGCAGAGAGGATCAACGGAGCTGAGATACACATCGGAAACTCTTTAGCCAACAATGGAAACAACAACACCAGGTGATTTCCATTTCCATTTCAATGTAAAATGGTAATAGCTAATTGCTAGTATCACTTGAAAGCTACTAGTTATGCACAGCAAAACTTGAACCACATGTCTAAAACCACAAGCCAAATTAGTCCGTTTCCTGGTCAGGCTCCGCCCCTTTCTGTGTGTTGTAATGCTGCATTCGGGTGATTCTTGGAAAGTTGTACACACCAGATGCCACCTCGTAAAGATAGCATAGCAACATTTTAACAAACACTTGAGATAACGGAGCAACCATGTCGCAACACCCTAGCAACCATGTTATTAAGTGTTGTTAGCTGGCTTTGTAAAGCCAACTTAAAGTTTATTGACAAACTTTACCTGTCTAGTTTAGTTGAAGTGCACCTCCCACTGGTAGGTACTGAGGGTACCTAGCTGTAGTCGGAGGACGAGTGGAAAAGACCATCAAGCCAGGGAGTTTTTACCAGCAACAGGTTTCACCTCTAAACCAGATCTGACACATATCATTTAGCTAATCAAAGACTTCTGGAGGCAGTAATTAAATGGATCAGGTGAAATTTAATAGGGCTAAAACCTGCAGGAAGGAAAATCTCCAGGAACAAAGTTGACAAACAATGAAGATTAAGCTCTGTCGTCATCAAGAGCAGGAGTAGCAAACTGCAGTCCTGGAGGTCCAGTGTCCAGTACAGATTAGTAATTGTCTTGCTCTTAACACACAACCTGGCAATTAACTGCTGAGCTGAATTAGGAGTGTTTGAGTAAGATAATCACCAAAGTGTGCTGGACTCCGGCATTCCAGGTCTGGAGTTCACCACCAATTATCAAGACGCATCTCAACTCGTCCTGCTTGTTAAAAATCAACTGCCGTGCCTGGCGCTGACCACTGCTACGGCCTCCATCCCATGAGAATATCATGGTTTATGTAATTGTGACTCCTCAATCAAAAATCTAACTAGCATGCATTGTACCAGGCCAAGAGCTCCAGGGCTATGTTGAGTTGACTCTTGTCTCTTGTCTTTTTATACTCTGTCAGTTTCAGCTATTCCTGACTGTGGCCTATAGAAATGTGCACATCCTCTCATATATGTACTGTTTTCTCTCCAGGGTTGGGGTGATCTCTAGCATCCCTGCAGGAAAATCCAGCACCTTGATCTTGAAAGGCTTCTCAGGTCGTTACGTCAACGTGATCATCCCTGGAAATAACCGGATCCTGACTCTCTGTGAGGTCGAGGTCTATGGCTATCCCACTCCATCTGGTGAGAAGGACACTTATCACTCTTTATACTGTTAAAATAAAACTGCTTTTCTACTCATCTAAACTAGAACAGTAAAGTACGCACAACGTTTGATCCTAGATCAAGTGACTTAAGTGACTAAAGGAATTAGTCCAGTGTAGCTTCAAAGCCACATATCTGATCTTTACTCCCTGTAACCATATTTAGTAAACAGTACATGTGTATAATAGGGGTGTCATGATACAAATGTTAATATGAATTTTTTTCTGTATGGGGGCTGTGAGATGATACGCGCTGTTTATCGGATACAGTTAGATTCCATATTAGAAAAGGTGTTATATCAGGAATGATTTCTATATTTGTATGTTATAGAATTGTATATTATACTATTATATACAAAATATAATATCATGTAACTTGATGATAGTCCTGAAACGTTTAACCATGAACAGAAAAAAAACAGGAAAAAACTGGTTTGGTTTTGGTTGGACATTTCTGTTCCACCTTAAATGTTGCAGCAGTTACATTCAGGTGCCTGAGGAAAATTTAAAGATGTAGCTGGCGAATAAGAAGCTAACTTTAGCTTTATCTACCCTGGATGGTTGATTAGCTGAGCTGTTTGAAATGACGAACAAAGAGAGCAAACTTAAGCTGAAAGAAGTGAAGCTTTCCAGGTCTTTCAGGTGCAACAGTGATGGGCAAAGAGTGGCAGACTGAACGGTGACAGTGTGTCGGCACTGTCACACCAAATGCCCATGCTAATACCTCAACTATGCTAACTTATTTGTAGTCTCTCTCAAAAGCTTCAGTTAGCAGAGGGAGGAGAGAACATGAGTCACAGCAGCTACTCCTCACACAGGATTTAAACAGCCGCCAAGTGGTGAATCTGCATGGGCAAAAAAAATAACCCAAAAGAGATGTGTGTAGCTTCGAATAGTCAGAAGTAGAGAGTCTTGGGTTAAACACTCATTTAAGCCCTTCAACAAGCACTGTTGTCTTTTTGGTGAAAAAAAAACATTTTTGGAATTACAAATAGATAGATGACAAATAGAGAGATAGACAAAAAATTTGTCACCTGTGACTGAAACATACCTAATAGCTTGTAATACCAACACAAGCACGAATATCAGCTGCAATTTGATTTGGCACAGACTGGACAAGCTTCTGAAAGTAGGCCATCAGTGCTCAGCCACTCTTGCATCTAAGAATTGCACAGTTTGGCCAGATTTTGTGGATTTCCCTGGCATATTACTCATTGTTCCTGGTTGTCCCATAGATGTTCTTTAATAAGATGATGAGCAAAAGGCAAAACCTGGTTGTCCAGCAGCTCAGTGTCAGCACTGTGGTTCAAATTTACTGTCACATCAACCAAAGTGTTGCAACCAACCGGAGTGTTCTTTCAGAAATTGGTTGTGAAGAACCTGCGTTGTATTCTAGAAGCAATTCTTGCCTGGAAGTGAAGCAATTTTTATTCACAAGCCGTGAAACATGCTGGCAGTCCCTGTCCATCAGTTACATCTTTCAGCCACAATTCTATTGAGAATTTCCTGTAGGCTGGGATTTTTGCCACTGTTGGTCGACTCGTATGACCGTAAGCTTCGATACACCTGCAAATTCAGCTACTTCCTTCACTCTGGCCCAAATGCAATCACTTCTTTTAGCCAATCATTAACATCTGCTTTGCGATCCATTTTTTTTACACATCGAATGAGACATTCACTGCACTGTACCACCTCTTCTCAATCTATGAATCCTTTCACACACCCCGCAAGTAGTTACAGCCCAATCATCCTCATGCCTTCCCATCTGCAGGAGCCTGAAGTTACTACCACCTTAAATACACAAGGTGACCTTTTTTTTTTGTCTGGCGAGTATAGCTTATCAACAAATTTGTGTGTTGTTGCACCCCAAGTATACACCCTGACAGGAACAGCAAAACAGCAAAAGTATTAAATCAAAAACATAACCATGCATGCGACACATTTCTGATAAAGTGAGGATACTTAGATTTACAGGCAAACTTCAGTATTGATCTTTTATTGGATCAGCAGATTTCCTTTTCACCAGACTGATTGTTTCCTGTGCAGGACAAAGCATAGCGCTGAAAGGAACAGCTACACAGTCCAGCCTTTATGATCGTGGTTTTCCTTCCAACGCCATTGATGGGAACCGAGATGGTGTGTACTATCGCGGCTCCTGCACACACACTGAAAAAAACCTCGGCCCTTGGTGGAGACTGGACCTGCTGAAACAGCACAAAGTGTTCACCATCAGCGTCACTAACAGGCAGGATGCTGTTTCTGACAGGCTGAATGGAGCTGAAATCAGAATCGGAGACAGTCTGGGCAACAACGGCAACAATAACCCGAGGTAAACTGCTTGCAGGGCTGAACAACAAAAGAGCAGATTTTCAGTGATACTTTTGATCTGCAATTATGTTACAATGACAGGTCCAACCTGAGTTTTACAGGCTAAAAATACTGATTGGTATTTCTGGATCAGTCCTAAAATATTAACTCTTATAATCACTCTTAAAAGTAATAATATTAATATTTCATAATTTACCATTGTTTAAAGTGTCTTTTCTTACTGCAGTTTAAAAACATATCTACCTTAGATCACTTAGATTTGGCCTACTCTGTTCATTAATAAGTAGTGTGTGAGTGAGATTATCACATATTTCCTTGTGATCAGATGCATTAGTCTGCCAGTTAAGATTAAAATCACCTTCCATCAGCATCTCTATATCAGTATTAAATAGGTAGCACATATACAGTATTGTGATAAAAGTCCAGCTATACTGTAAACTGCATAGGAGAGAGCAGGAGGGTCTACAGATCCTCACAACAGCAAGACCCACTTTTAGGGCTAAAAATCCAAAACATTTTCTTCAGAGACTGAATTAAGGGTTATAGCTTGGATACTGTATCTATGACAGCTACTCCTCCATTTTTGCTATGCTGTCAGTTCAATACATGCATACATACATCATCTAAACCGCTTATCCTTCTGGGTCGCGGTGGGGTCAGTTCTATACAGATTATAACAATATAGTATCTCTTACAGATTTTCTCAGCCAGGTTTCCATCAGCACCACAAAATCTGAGTTTGGTTAAGAGATCAGAATTTTTAGCTGGTGGAGTTTTTCATGTTGTAGTAGGCTCCATTTATTTAAGTGAATTATTTCTAGCGCTCTTCTGTTTCTGAAAATAATTAGATCTTTTACACAGTTTACTCTACTTAACTTTTGAAGCCTGTGAAGTACGGTGATGACAGAGGGGAGGCACAATAGGCTCAGTGTGGATAAGTTTACCTGGATTAATCAAACATGCTTACATATTTGAGATGATTCATCACACTTGTCATGCCTTCTGAACATACGAATTTCTTATTGTAAATTTTAAAATTTAGTTTTAATGGCCATTTGAGAAGCGGTGAAGACGAGGGGGTAACACGAATTTATAATGTACGTAACTAAAAGAGCTGTAATTTATTTATTTTAACATTTCACACATATTAAGAATAGCTTCTTCGTATTATTAAAGGCATTTTTTTGTGGCTTGAAAAAAGAAAAAGTAGTACTTTGAGTATTTATTCTGGCCAGCCCTAATCAATATTAGCTTACCTATGCAGTTTTTTTTCACAAGTTTGAAAATTCATTTTTTGCTTTAACAGGTGTGGAGTGATCAGCACTAAGAACAAAGTGCCGACCTTTACCTTTGACTGTAAAGGGATGGAGGGACGGTACGTCAACATTGTGATTCCAGGAAGATGGGAGTTCCTCACTCTGTGTGAGGTGGAGGTGTACGGAGTTCCTCTGATCTGAAGAACCTCTTGGCCTTTATGATTACAATGTGATGCTGGTGGTTGTTGGCCATGATTGTACCCTGACAGAAATTAAATAGAATTTGGATTAAAATGAATTTGTCATATGGTGGGGCAGTGATTGAAGGGGTCGCTGGAATTTGTAATAAAAACTGTCATGGGCTAAATTTACAATACTGAAAACACAAAATGTTTATCTCTGAAAGGACACCAATGTGCATATCTGAGGGTACAGGATTGGCCACACTGACCATTTCCCACAGCATTTATCATCACTTATTATCAAATGATACTATATTTGGATCTTTGGGTATATTTTCATTAGACTTTGTCTTGTTTTGCGGCATATTTTTGGTTATGTTGATCACTCAGGTGATTTTGATAGTTGGGTTAATTTAGGAGGAGTTAATAATAATAATAATAATAATAATAATAGTAATAATAATAATGTTACATTTATATACCACCTTTCACAATCCCAAGGTAGCGTTACATAACAAAGAACACAAAAACCCTAAGACTAAGCAGTGAAGGAGGAAGAGAAATGCTCATGAAAAGAAACGTCTTTAAATTAGATTTAAAAGTAGAAAAGAACAGCAGTCATGGAGGGATTGGAGAACAGAGGTCCAGAGTTTGTGGGCATTGGCACTGAAGGACTTCCGTCCCAAGGTGGAAAGTCTGGTGTGTAGGGACAGCAAGTTATTACAAGAAGACCTGCGAGAGTGAGAGGGAGTGTAAGAGGTCAGGAGTTCTCTGAGGTAGAGGAGAGAAAGGTTATGCAGGGCTTTGAAAGTGAAGAGTAAAATTTTAAACTTTATACCGGACAGGACAGGTAGCCAGTGTAGCTGAGAGAGAATGAGAGTGACATGAGCTGAACGCTTAGTATGGGTGAGAACTCTCTGAATGGGTTCTGAATGTACTGTAGCTTTTGTATAGACTTTACAGGGAGACCAACAATGCGGGAGGTACGATAATCAACACGAGACACAATGAAGTTTATGTGTCATTATCAGTCAGGAACAGGCGAAGATGAGCAATATAATGTAAGTTAAAGAATGCAGTCTTATTGAGGGACGTAGATCAAAAATGTGCAGTGAAAGTTAAGGCCATGGCTATGAATAATCTGGCTAAGTGGTAGGATGTAGATTAGGAAAAGAAGGGGTCCAAGAACTGAGCCCTGAGGAACACCACATGTAACAGGACAGGTGGAGGACTTGTGTGGACTCTTCGTCTCTTTGTAAGATACAAGCTGAAGGCTGAATCAGTGCCAAAAGAGGAAAGACAAGAAACAAGAACATCATCATTAACATTATCAAAAGCTGCATGTAAGTCGAGGAGAAGGAGAATATTGAGAGTATTACTATCAGCAGATCAGAGAAGATCATTAGATTCATTTACAGATTATTACTCTGTACTGGTCTCTGAATTCAAGTCAGTTGTGGTCTCTCCCCTCAAATGTGAGGCTGCCCTGATCGTCATGATCCATATCCGATTTGATGCTACTTTTCTACGTGGTCTGTAATAAATTTAATGATTTGGTTCTCACTGGTTAACCTGGAACTGTAACAACTGCGTTTTGATTCAAATTGCTTGAATGGGTTTTAAAGATTGCCTTTTGCTGCTGATATTTGATGACTGTATGATGACAATTTACACCATTGCGCATAACCTCATGCATTTCTGGGTACATGCTTCGTTTTCTACTTTTTGTAATCACAGTCTATTGTTCTTTGGTTGATTTCTATTTCTCTATTGGGTAAATAAATTTTGTCAGCTCTGCACTTTGTGAATTGCTCATTGACTGTACGAGTCTGTTAGAGCATCAGCTGCAATTCTAAATACACACACTCACTGACCACTATATTAGAAAAATCTACTGTGAACTTTATTAGAAACACCTATCTTCTACTTCCATTCACTGGCCACTTTAAGCTTACCTTGCACTGTCGTCTCACGCAACCTTATAGCACGTTATGACACATTCTAATTTAAATTAACAAAGGCAAATAATTTTGCATGACGTCACCGCTCATGTGCTTCTATAAATATCATCACCCTAAACTGAAAACACCTTCCTGCGTCCTTGATATGAATGGTGGACTTGTTTGTCTCAGTTTGAGATCAGCTCACTTTGGGATATAATAGTTCTGCCAGAAAGGCTCAGGAGGCTCAAGAGCGACAGAGGACAATTTTTAAATCCTCAATCCAGTTTTACAAGTTGAAAGATAACAATTAACTAGAAATTAAAGGGTCTTTGGCGTAGGCGCCGTCCTCCGTCCAGGTCTTGGCGCATCGAGACCCTCGCTGATCCAGGAGGCAAGAGTGAATTATGGTAAGGTAATTTGCAGGTTCGCAGTTAGTTTTCACTGTTATGCAGACGACACGCAGCTCTACATATCTGCTAAACCAAATGAGGCTCTGAATCTAAATAAACTTGAAGAATGTGTTAAAAATATCAAAAGCTGGATGACCAACAGTGTCCTTCTTCTTAATCCTAACAAAACTGAGGTCCTACTACTTGGACCCAAAGCAGAGAGACCTCAGCTCTGCATAACCTTAAACTATCTATTTAACTATTGCTCCACCTGTTTTTCCCCCGTTTTGTATTCTAATATTTTATATTAATGCTGTTTGCTATCTGGTGTCGACCAGAGGAGGATGGGTTCTCCTTTTGAGTCTTGGTTCCTCTCAGTGTCTCTTCCTCATACTCTTAGGGAGTTTTTTCCTGCCACTGTTGCGACGCTCATGGGGGCTCGGACCCAGATTTTTCTGTAAAGCTGCTTTGTGACGACACCTGCTGTAAAAGCGCTACATAAATAAACTTTGACTTGACTTGATCCTGCCGGATAGAGACGGCAGGGGCGGAGCCTACCCCCGGACAACCAGACAGGGACCCAACTGGTGGTGGGGAGGAAGGAGGGGAACGTCAAAACGTAGGCACCTGAAAGCAGCAGGATAGGTACATAAGTCGAGTCATTTTAAAGACAGGTGAAGGCCCGTGATTGGTCAGGACCAATGAATGAATGAATGACATTCAATAACATCAGAGTCTTCGTGGCAGAACTTTCACTAAAGCTTCCATTTCATTTTTGTAAGTTACAGCACAGATTCCTCTGAAAGTCTGGACCGCCGCCCTGACACAGACGAGCGACTCACTAAAAGAAATGTTAGTATTAGAAGATTTATTGATTGCAATTGGACTGCAGTTTAAAAAATAAAGCCTTGTGAAACCATCCCGCTGTAACTTCCCCTTCTACATCTGTGTAAAGCAGATGCTACTTTCATTTGCTTATGAACATAATTAAGACAAAAAAGAATATCTTACTTACAGTGCCAGGAAAAAGAAATTTCCCCTTCCTAATTTTCCATTATTGCATGTTTGCCTCACTGAATGCTTTCATATCCTTTAATAAAATGTAATAATAGACCGAAAACAGTCTCAATTAAAAAAATACAATTTTTAAATTATTATTTAATTTATTTAAGAAGCAAAGTTATCCAACATGCAAATTACCCATATGAAAATCTACAATTTCATGTCATCCGTCCTCATTGTTGTGGAGAAATTTGAGCCCAATCTTCTTCGTAGAGCTACTTAAATTCAGGCACATTGGTAGGTTTTTGAGCATAAACTGCTCTTTGAGGCCCTGCCACAGCATCTCTATTGGGTCCAAGTCAGGACTTAGACTAGTCCAGGTCCTTAGGCAGCAAAATATGCCCTCACCTTCCCACCACCAGACATTCCGGTCTTCACCACAGCGTTCGAATGTCATGCTACGAAACAAAGCAACCTTTTTTCAATTGTATTAGATGAACTGAATCATAATTATTCATATATAAGTATTATATGGTGGATGAGCAGTTTGGCTGTGTGTGTGTCTGTGAGTGGCCTTGAGGTGTCGGCTGTGGCTTGATGGGACACACACATACAGCTGGAGTCTGTTTATATCAGGAGACATTAAAAATTATCATTGGGAAAAAAAAAGGAAAAGTACATATGTAGCAGAAATAAATCAAAAACATGAAACCAAATGTAACTAATGAAGCAAATAAAGCTTGAAGGCTTGGGCCTGAAAGCAGCCTTGGCCTGCAACAATTAAAAAAATATATATTACTTTTGGAAGTAAAGGTGGTAAAAATAGCCGTGACTTTTGGAGATAAGGGTCTGCAAATCAAAAAGTTTGAAATATTTAGGAGGTATTGACCAAAAATAGTAGAAAAAGCGTGGATTTGCGTGGGTTCGTCAGTTGATTCCCGGGCCAACTCAAGATTAACGCTTGATTCTGGAAAGACTTAATCTTCAATAAAGGAATTGTGCCTTTTCCTGCCGAGCCTGGTGTTTTGAGGTTTATTTTTAGTTTTGTGTCAAGAGCAAAGCTGTGGAAATATTTTTTTCCCACGACAGTCTCTAGCCCAGAGATCACTAATAGGCGGACCGCGGTCCGAGTCCGGACCCAGACGCTGTCCTATGCGCTCCTGGACCTACAACCAATAAACTATGGAGAATTATTATGGTCCTATTTTAATCTGCGTAACATTTCTAGCCTTTATGGTGCCGCTTTAGTGCCCGGAGACTCACAGACCAATCGTATGTGTTGTAAACATCACACGTGACGCTACTCAGCCAATTAGATCTGTGCATTACGATGAGCACTGAGACTCGAATGAGTGACGCCACGCACAGGGCAGGGACGAGGCGAGACACAGCAATCGGAGAAGAAAGTGAGTCAGAGGGAAGTTATTTCACATGTTGTGCTCTAAAAAGAGAAAACTGACAATAAATATTGTTGAAATATTACAGAACTGTACTTTATTTGATTTGACATTCAGTCGACTGTATAATGTTGATATACCTACTAGGCTACTTCAGTAAACAGTATATGGCACTGAATCATGATGTAAGTTAGACATTATGATGTTCTGGACCTTTGCTTCAGGATATTTTCTCTAACTGGCCCTTACTGAGTTTTAATTAAAGACCCCTGCTCTATCCTAATGACTATCTGTTGCAATTACCCAGCATGTAAGTAAGGTGTAAAATGTGTCTGTGTAAGTAACCCATCTCACCTGAAGATCCCCAGCCAACCCAAGCAGTGGCTCAGTTGCTGGATAGCCTGAGCATTCAGATGAGTAAGTTCAAGAGGGAAGAACAATAAGGGCACATTAGTAGGACATAACAACGTCTGGCAGTTTGTTGAGGGATTTGGGTGCTTCTTGGCTCCACTATGTGCTACATCCAGACTCCACTCCTGCATCCACACAGGGTTCAAATCCAGAAGCCATCTTCTTAAAGACACATTCCTTCCTGTATATAGGGATCTCGGGGAACAAAGACACCCCCTAGTGGATGGAGTGTGTACTGTGGAAGTGTAGTGTCCATCTGAATGCACCGAGCACTTGGTATGATGTTCCTGTTATGAAATGCAGAACTTGCTTTATGGCAAAAAGGGACATGCGTTGTCCAGAAAGTCAATACGGACTGGTCTGCCCATAGAACATCATCCCAAAAGGCTTAACGATTGTCCAGGTGCTTTTTTGCTAATGGGAGACGAGCACTGATGTTTCTTTTAGATATTAGTGTTTGTGCCTTACTGTCCCTTCTGTACTGTGAATTCATGAGCACAGATTTTTTCTGCAGTTCCCTGAATGTTCTTCCAGAACAGTTGGCGACTTCCTGGTTGAACTGTATCTGAGCCCTTGGGGAAATTTTGGACAGCCTTTATATACCGAGTTTGGGGAGTTACTTTCCCAGGTATTGTCCCTGGGATTAACCGTTGTCTGCACCTATTATCTGTGTTTCCCATTCTGTCATTGATATCATCTCTGTCTTTTTCTGTGTATCTATAGTCTGTCTTTGTGAAATGTAACACTGATACTTTCTTTTTAATGTGAGATGTTTATCCTAGCTGTCGTGTTTCTTGTTCCATGTTCCTTGTTCTTTTATTAGACCCCCATAATTTAAAATATGATAACTGATCCTTTAACAGGACAGAAGCGAGTGTTGTGGGTATTGATACTCTGTGAAAATGCAGTTATGATCTAAAATCTTGTTTATTTGAAATACATTGTGTGTGAGTGTCTTAATGCAGACGTACATGGTTAATGCAGTACCATTCATTCAATTTGTGTATATTTAGTCCTAAATGTAAGCTTTGTTAAAACTATATAAAATTAAAAAAAAAAATCAAATACAAACAAATGCATTTTAACTCTCTACTGCACGCATTATGAGAGCAATAAAAACAAATACTTGCCTTAAATCAACCTGATTATTAAATTGCACAGAGAGCCATTTATTGTGAGCCATTTATTGTGGGAATGACGGGTAATGCACATACGGGAGGATATGTGAAACCATCCGATGAAATCAGAGATGAATCTGAGCCTAAAAGAGTCAAAATCAATGGGGCTCATTTTAGGTCACAGCTTTGTTTTGTTTGGGAAAATATTCCCTGCTGAGTGAACGTGATGTAAACGGAGTACTAGAGAAGAATCAATCTTCCTCATGTAAAAGTATAAAAGGGCTGATCCTGCAGCCTGTGCACAGTGCACAGTGCACTCACACGCATACTTGCTTTGATAATTCACATGAACATCGCACCAAAAGTTCTTGGACACAGAGACTCTCTAAAAACACAGCTGAGTGAGTACCAGTAAAGTTTTCCTGACTGAGGTGTTTCTAAAAGGAGTCGTGAGCTGGGTGATAATTGCACTAATACAGAGCGACTGCATGGAGGCCGTTCAGGGTCTCTTAATAAAGCTAGAGATAACCAGTAAAATCAGACAGTGATGGTTGATTGACACCTTTACTGGAAAAGGTGGTGGTTGGAAAGGGTCGATGCATTGTGTCTAAAAACATCAACTTGTTGGATGTGTTGTTGTTGTCCAGCCACTGGGGTGAGAAAAGCCTACTTTTTCCACACCTGTCTGACCCCTTGTGAAAAAGGGTGCATGTTTCAAAAGTTACATACTTTAATTTAATGTGTACTCTGGCAGTATACTTTAATACATACTACATGTATTGTTTTGAAACATTTTATGACAACGTGGGTATATTGGCTATGATTGAGTGCTGATTGGTTAGCATTACTGCTATTGAGTGCTGACTGGTTAGCATTACTGCTACTGAGTGCTGATTGGTTAGCATTACTGCTACTGAGTGCTTATTGGTTAGTATTACTGCTACTGAGTGCTGATTGGTTAGCATTACTGCTACTGAGTGCTGAATGGTTAGTATTACTGCTACTTAGTGCTTATTGGTTAGCATTACTGCTATTGAGTGCTGATTGGTTAGCATTACTGCTACTTAGTGCTGATTGGTTAGTATTACTGCTACTGAGTGCTGATTGGTTAGCATTACTGCTACTGAGTGCTGAGTGGTTAGTATTACTGCTACTGAGTGCTGATTGGTTAGCATTACTGCTACTGAGTGCTGAGTGGTTAGCATTACTGCTACTGAGTGCTGATTGGTTAGCATTACTGCTACTGAGTGCTGAGTGGTTAGCATTACTGCTACTGAGTGCTGAGTGGTTAGTATTACTGCTACTGCGTGCTGATTGGTTAGCATTACTGCTACTGAGTGCTGATTGGTTAGCATTACTGCTACTGAGTGCTGAGTGGTTAGTATTACTGCTACTGAGTGCTGAGTGGTTAGCATTACTGCTATTGAGTGCTGATTGGTTAGCATTACTGCTACTTAGTGCTGATTGGTTAGTATTACTGCTATTGAATGCTGATTGGTTAGCATTACTGCTACTTAGTGCTGATTGGTTAGTATTACTGCTATTGAATGCTGATTGGTTAGCATTACTGCTACTGAGAAAATCTCTGATAACTGAAAGACTCAGTGGACTCACCATGTGCTTTTCTTCATAGATCCTCAGAAAACAGGTAAAAGGAAGTCAAGTGATGTCATCTGTGTGACTTTTATTTCAAAATAAGAGATTTTTTGTTACGCAGTAACACCAGTGACACGACTCCTGGGGACCACAGCTTTCATTATATATTTTATAATATTTATTTGGTGTTTGTTTTCTTTTTCTTATGTCATTTAATTGATATATTCCATAGTCATGTATAGATTATTGCAGTTAAAATTGCAGAAAAACATTTTTTACCTCAAAATATGGCCTCAGCCTTCACACATGACTGTGGGGATGAGCTCTTCTGTGGTGCTTGGAATTCTGTATGATTGATTTAAAAACCAATATTGCTAAATTGGTGGATCAAGAATTTGTAATTGTTAAAATAACTTATTGTTTTATTTTAAATATAAATAAATTGTAACCCAAACCTTTTTTAAGTGTAATATATCTGTAAACGCTAGGGACACAAAAATGGACGTTTCTGTAGAATGACTCACAACCTACATTCGAAAACACTATCATAAGAAACAGAATTTGCGATGGTTGTAAACAGTTTTGGACACTAACGTTATACAGATTTGCCCATTACATACAAACAATGCAGTGCATTATGAGTGTACCCTGTCCGGTAGGGTACATCGGTTGTACACTATTTATTGCAGTGCATTGTGAGATTGTCTAAATGCACTGAATATTCTGCACAATATTTTCAGACATCACCCCACAATATTGCACTATATAGTGAACAGGGCATAGTTTCAAACAGATTGAGTGCCAACTATTTTCATTACACTGGAAATATTGTGTTTAGCAGATTAGCACAAATGAACACCACCACAATATTGTAATCAGCAGTGCGGAAACTCTGATTTTTTTACTGACTCATTATACCAACAGTTGCATTTTGAAGAAAGCTATAAATCATAAGTTTAACAAAGGAATACAGTTATTGTAGGGAGAATAAGAATGAGGAAAACAGAAAAGGAGACGTGTCAAATTAAATCATTTGCAGATTCATTACTAAGAATTCTGTGTAAATTTCATGATGAATGGACCAAAAGAAACGACCCAAAATGACTTGGAAAAAAGTCTGGTTCCATTGACTTACATTAAAAGTAAAGTAGGTTTTTTTCCTTCTCCTGTAAAGTTACCATTTTGGAGATACGAGGTTTTCTTCCCACAACAGCGCTACTCAAAAAGCTCTTATCAATGCATGGCATTTATGAATGTAATTTCATTCCCATAGCAATAGCATCAAACATATCTTTACATCCAGTATTTCAAAATAAAAGCCACACCACAGAGCCATTAATATTCACAAGTTTGTTGAAGGTTGAAAAGATAATAAGTGTGACTCATCTCTAAAAACATGAAACAAAATCACGATTTAACCAAAGTAAATTTAAAGTATGTGTAATCAATATTATTTGGATGGTGGAGCATTATTAACACAGCAGTGGCACCTTGTGGTGAAATTAAGAACAGACATAAAATTAAATTTTCTTCAGTCATACCGGAAAAGCACACCAGGTGGCTCCTCATGAAGCTGCTTGAAAAAACATAACTCATTATTGTTTTATTTTATTTTATTTTATTTTATTTAATCCTTGGCTAAGCTCTTTCTTCCATCTTCCTATGCTCACTAACAGCTTAGGCTGATTATTTTATGAATAACATTTAATAGGTACATTTGGGAGGATATGTGAAAACATCAGATGAATTCAAAGATTAACCTAAATCTAATCAAAAGCATTTGGGCTGGTTTTAGTTCAAATTGCATTGAAAGCCCCAATGGGCTAAAGTGAACACATCAATTTGTTGGGTGTCTGTTTGTCCAGACATTGGGCTGAGAGATGCTGACTTTGTCTCCACCTGTCTGACCACCTGGATTTGCAGTATTAGTTGTTACACAAACAGCTTAATTTTTTATTTTTCTGGTTCTTCCAGAAAAAAAACATTTTTTCCTAGACCTCTCAGTGGTAACCCACTCGGAAAGAGTGAATAAAAGCAAGAACTGAGATGGTACCTGTCTATGAGTCCTATAAGGAAACAAAGATTAAGCTGATTTTTGATTTTATATATATCGCTGTTGGTGGAACAAAACCTCGTATCTCCAAAATGGTAACTTTACAGGAGGAGGAAAAAACCTATTGTACTTCTAATGTAAGTCAATGGAACCAGACTTTTTCCAAGTAAATTTTGGGCCGTTTCTTTTGGTCCCATCATCATGAAATTTGTAGACAGTGTAAAGGGCCACAGGCATTTTCAAATGTCAAAAACTGAAAAATGACAAATGACATTACTCCATTGACTTACATAGAAGTACAGTATGTTTTTTCCTGCTCTTGTAAATTTTCTTATTTTGGAGATACAAGGTTCTGTTCCAACAACAGTGATATATAGGCAATGTATGTATATATATATATATATATATATATATATATATATATATATATATATATATATATATATATATATATATATGTGTGTGTGTGTGTGTGTGTGTGTGTGTATGTATATTACCAGGGAACCTCTGTGTTCTGCCTGTCAGCTGTATTAGAATAACTGAACAATAACAAAAGAGTTAAGAGTTAATGTACTTCATTTCCTCCATCAGAAAATGAACCTTCACACGTTTTACCTGCTGGCAGTTTTTACAGCAGCTGCTTCCACTGATGCATCTATGAAAGGTACACATCATGTTTACATACATATGGACACAAACATACTTTATTACAACATAAACAAGGCACAAAACACCACAATTCCACCACACGGTTCCTTACACTATGCTTTTCTTTTTATGATTTATAATAGAAAGGCAATAAATTGTTCAGTAACACTAATTAATACTAAAATTACAGTTTATTTAAGTAGAAAAAGTTATTGTTCCTCTCCATGTACCTGCCTGCTTGATTGTTTAGCACGTATATTTTGTTTCTGTGGGCTACAACTTAACATAATGAAGACATAGTACCCAACAACACGTTGTGTATAATAAAAAGTAAACAATTATTATTTTGAAACATATGTGTGCTGTTTTTTGGGTGAAGGAATGATTTATAGATTTCTTAGTATTATATAATAGTTAGCTATTAATTTAGACTTTTGGTGTTTTTAGAATGATTTATACTTTATACAGTTACATTTATTGGATTTTAGCATGACATGACTGTATAATGATAATAAGAACAAAAATAATAACAATAATTACAGGCAAAATGTTCAGTTAGTGTTAAAGTACATCAGCTTATTTAAATGGACGTTTTTATGGGACTATGTGATAGCAGTGGTGTTCAAGGCCTGCAGTCAGTGCCATTTTAAGGCTCACTAGGAATTCTCTGATCCAGGAAAAATTCCAACTGAATTCACACAGTTTAAACTCAAACAGAACCACTCACTGCGGTGTTATTTCACCACTTATTAGGTTGTCATTATCGCAAGACTCATGAATGCAGTTCTTCTGTCTTTAAATCAATTTTAGCTATATCGGTTACTTATATTTGCAATGAAGTTGGAAGGTTGTGACATTTAGTGGTGTTTAGCGCCACCTGCTGCTTGTCTCAAGTGGGCTTGTTTCAACGACGCTGATCAGTCAGTCAGTCACTCAGTAAGACGCATTAACTTTCGTAGGTTGTCCCGCTGGGCAGTCCAGCAATATGAATTACAACTAATTATAACTAATTATAGAGAACATTAATAGAATAGTTAATGAAGTTCATAAATTAATTCAAACATAATAAATTATGAAAAAAAAAAAACATTTCTGGAAAGTAACCTAAAACTTTCAAACAAAATTATTTTCATAAAACACAGATCACAGAATGATGCTGTTTATGTTGATGTATAACCGACCAAATCTGCACTGCTCTGTTCATTCCAGCCAAAAACCTCGCTCTCTATGGAAAAGCCACACAGTCAAGTTTGATTGGAAACCCCTGGGGGGCATTAGGCCACGCTTACAACGCTATAGATGGAAATACTGACTCAAATTACAACCACGGGTCGTGCACCGCCACCGAGACGCAACAAAACCCCTGGTGGAGGGTGGACCTTCTGGACGAGTACACAGTGATCTCCATCACCATCACTAACAGAGCAGACTGCTGTCCAGAGAGGATCAACGGAGCTGAGATACACATCGGAAACTCTTTACTCGATGATGGAAACAGCAACCCACTGTGAGGGAACTGGCTGTTTGACAGTTGTAGGAGTTGGCTTTGCATGGCAATATTAACACTGCATTTCTAAATCCTTGTCTCAAGATATTTCTCCATTGTTTGTTTTATATGACATAACCCACTTCACACAACAATGAACCACAACCAAAATGCCATTGAGCATGTGAATTTGAACACAATCCATTGAACACTAATTCTTCACATTTTCTATTTTCTCATATTGAATGATAAATAGTAGTGACAGCGACTGATAGCCCAACAAATGTGAGTGACACTTGCAACAAACTCAGAGCTGAGCTTGGCCGATTAAAACACTTTACAAATCCAAAGTTGAGGCAGTATGTGATATGGCAATAAAACCAGAAAGCAGTTACTATAAATTCTGTTTGACCTGTACTAAACTGGAAAAAGTACAAAACATGATCTATGATGTTTCACCTTAGAACTTTATTGTTTTTTGTAAAATTATGCTCATTCCAAATATGAATCCTGCAGCACATTCCAATAAAGTTGGGACAGTGGCCTGTTTACTACTTTGTTACCTCACTTTTCCTTTTAAAGCACTTAAATCTTAAGCAGTGCAACAGTACCGTGCTTTTGTTGTTGTATTTTGTGCTTCATAATGCACCACAAGTTTTCAACAGGAGACTAGTCTAGCACCCACACTGTCTGGTTGAAATAGCATCTATGAAACCGATGGCGTCTTACGTTGCTCCAAAATGTGTGTATACTACATAGACAAAGTATTGGGACACACCCACTAATTATTGAGTTCAGGTGTTTCTGCCACACCCATTGCCAAGAGGTGGATACAATTAAGCACATAGCCTTGTGGTCTCTATAGACAAACACTGGCAGTAAAATGGGACGTACTGATGAGACCTTAAACATGGCTCTGTCTTTGGATGCCACCTCTGACATAAGTCAGTGTGTGAAATTTCTGTCCTGCTAGAGCTGCCCCTGTCAACTGTAAGTGCTCTTATTGTGAAATGGAAGCATTTAGGAAAAACAACAGCTTAGCTGAAGCGGTAGACCACGCAAACTCTCAGAGTGGGCCACTGAGTTCTGAAGTGCACAGTGTGTATCCTCTGTTGACTCACTCACTAAAAAGTTCCAAATTGTCTCTGGAAGAAACAACAACAACAGAACTGTGCATTAGGAGCTTCACGAAATGGATTACCATGGCCAAACAGCTGCACACAAGCCTAAGATCAAAATGCACAATGCCAAGCACTGGGTGGAGTGGGGTAAAGCGCCGCCACTGGACTCGGGAGCAGAGGAAACATATTTTGTGGAGTGACAATCACTTTTCTCTATCAGTCAGTCTGATGTTGAGTCTGGGTTTGGCGAATGCCAGGAGAACGTTACCTGCCTGACTGCACTGTGCCAGCTGTAGAGTTTAGTGGAAGGGGGGATGATGATATGGGGCTGTTTTTCAGGGGTTGATCTAGAACCCTTAGTTCCAGTGAAGGGGAATCTTAATGCTTCAGCAGAACAAGACATTTTGGACAATTGTACACTTCCGACTTTGTGGGACAGTTTGGGGAAGAACCTCTCCTGTTCCAGCATGACTGAGCCCCAGTGCACAAAGCAGCTCCATAAAGGCCTGACTGGGTGAGTTTGGTGTGGAAGAACTTGACTGGCCCTCACAGAGCCCTGACCTCAACCCCATCGAACACCTTTGGGATGAACTAGAATGGAGATTGCAAGCCAAAACCTCTCGTCCAACATCAGTGTCTGACCTCACAAATGCTCTTCCGGATGAATAGGCATTTCCACAGACGCTCTCCAAAATCTTGTAGAAAGCTTCCCAGAAGAGTCGAAGCTGTTAGAGCTGCAAAGGGGGACCAACTTCCTATTAATGCCTATGGATTTAGAATTGGATTTATAAAAGCTCCTGTAGGTGTAATGTGTAGGTGTCCCAATACTTTTGTCCATATAGCATATATCAGTGTCATTGCTGCCTTCACAGATGTGCAGGGTATTCACTACCCAATAATACCCCCCCACACCATGACAGATGCTGGATTTTCAACTTTGCGCTTAACAGTCTGGATGGTCCTTTACTCCTTTGGCTTGGAGAACACGACATCCATTATTTGCATAATCTGAAAGGCTGACTTGTTAGACCACAATACACGTTTCCACTGAGCATCAGTCCATTTCAGATGCGCTCCAGTCCAGAGACGTTTTTATGCCAGAAGAGGTGTTAAATGATGACAGTTTGTATTCCAGAGCCCATGCGGATGTATTGAATGTCGTGAAGCTTAAAAACTCATATAAGGAACACAGTTGGACATTAAAGAGTAGCTACACCCTAAGACCTTTTTTTCCATTAACAGCTGAAATGCACTGCTCTGTAACAATAAAATATACTGGCCTTGCTTGAAATGTGAACACATCTTTCCAAACTGTAATCATTTTTATCGTGGTCAGTTCCACCTCTGCAGGGCCCCTCTGGTTCAACCCTGCTATAGGCATGGGTGACTTATCTTCATACCAAATCTGATTCACATTTCCCTTCACAAATCAAACTCCGGTGCCACACTCACTGAAAATAAATCAACAGCAAGCAACACTGGAACTACAGAAAATGAAACTGTTCAGGAAAGCTTAACGTTAAATGGCCATTGTTACTGAGTGTGTCAACCTTTCGTCCGTACAGCCTTTCTCAAACTTTTTTTCCCACTTTCCGTAGTTCCACTGTCCCTTGCTGTTGATTTCTGTTCAGTGAGTGTGGCGACCGAGCGTTCAATTTATGAAGGGGAACATGAATTTGAGTGGGAACTGAATCGGATGTAACACTGCTAAGTGCCATGAACAGCTTGCAGAACATAAGGGCCCATTAAAAATGCCAAAACTCATTTCAAAACCACCATGAACCAACAGAAACACATTGGTTTCTATGAGTTTTTCATTAGGGATGTGTACACTGACTCTCTTGTGTCTGTGCCATTTTCTTTTCTCTCCAGGGCTGGGGTGATCTCTGGCATCCCTGCAGGATTTTCCAAGATCTTCAAATTTGAGAGAGGCATCCCAGGTCGTTACATTAACGTGTTCCTCCCCGGAAAGAACCTGTCGCTGATGCTCTGTGAGGTAGAGGTCTTTGGCTACCCCACTCCGCATGGTGAGAAGAGACGACTCGCACTGTGCTCGTAACACTTAATACAGATAGAACAAGTTTTCCAAGCTCATTCATTCAAATCAATACAGTAGTTCCAGTATTACTCAAGTTACTTTCAGAACTGTCAAGTATATATACTGGGATATTTGTCATTTTGCTAATTGAGTTAGCTCAGAGTAGTTTTGTTTGCATGTTTGGCTAAATGCAATGCATTAGTTAGACTAAATGCTCAATTGCATACAGTGGAGTTTTTCGCCTCATGGTGAGACAGTGACTTTGACATGGTAGTGGTATGGTGCTGGTATGAGTGTATCAGACACAATGATGTTACTTATAATCAAACTAATAATCAAAAACCAAGAACACAGAGCAAGTGTCTGAAACACTATAACAGAAAAGCACTGAAACATTGGCAGGACTTCACCAAGAGCAGATCTATGCTGTAACATCAACGTGAGGAAGAAAATACCAGAAGCATAGTGCTCCATCAGGACCCACAAGGTGCCCTGCCCAAATCCTTCACACTGCCTTGTTGAACACTGAGCATACCCGCTGAGCCATAGCACTCAGCTCTGCTGTCAGCTCAAAGCGTCACTATCATCAGAACGCATGCTTCATTTACTCTAACTGACTGTTTGACTGTTTCCTGTGCAGGAGAGAATGTAGCACTGGAAGGAACAGCTACACAGTCCAGCCTTTATTCATATTATTTTGCATCTAATGCTATTGATGGAAACCGAGATGGTATAGTGCCTCGCGGTTCCTGCTCTATGGTTAACAATGACCTCAGTCCATGGTGGAAGCTGGACCTGCTGAAACGACACAAAGTGTTTTCCGTCATCGTCACCAACAGGCAAGATGCTGCTCCTGAAAGGCTGCTTGGAGCTGAAATCAGGATTGGAGACACTCTGGACAACAACGGCAACAACAACCCAATGTAAACTGTCTTCAGGTTTAAGCTACAAAAAGAATGAATTTTCATTAAAAGCCACTTTAGATATGCATTTATGTATAAATAATAGTTGAAATGTGCAATTTTCCCAGTCAGTTTTACGACCTCATTTCCAAAATGTTGGGACGCTGTGCAGAATGTAAGTAAAAATAGGATGCAATGATGTGCAAATCATGTAAACCATATATTAAAGTAAAATACTGCAAAGACAACATGCCAAATGTTGAAACCGAGAAATTTTATTGTTTTTTGAAAAATATATCCATTTTGAATTTGATACCAACAACACGGTTCAAAAAATTTGGGACGGGGGCAACAAAAGACTGGTAAAGTTGTGTAATGCTAAAAAAACACCTGGTGGTTAATTGGCAACAGGTCAGTAATATGATTGGTTATAAAAAGAGCATCTCAGAGAGGCGGAGTCTTTCAGAAGTAAAGATGAGAAAGACAGCATGAGCAAATAGTGCAACAATTCAAGAATAATGTTTCTCAACGTAAAATAGCAAAGAACTTTTGCTTTTCATCATCTATGGTACATAATATCATTAAAAGATTCAGAGAATCTGGAGAAATCTCTGTGTTTAAGGGACAAGGCCAAAAACCAGAATTTACTGGCTGTGATCTTTGGACCCTCAGACAGCACTGCATTAAAAACAGACATGATTCTGTAGAGGAAATCACTGCATGGGCTCAGAAACACTTCTGAAAACCAATGTCTGTGAAATCAGTTCATCACTGCATCCACAAATGCAGGTTAAAACTCTAAAAACAAACATAAACAGGATCCAGAAATGCTGCCACCTTCTCTGGGCCTGAGCTCATTTAAAATGGACTGAGGGGAAGTGGAAAAGTGTCATGTGGTCCGACGAATCAACATTTGAAATTCTTTTTGAAAATCATGGACACTGTGTCCTCCGGGCTGAAGACCACTCAGCTTGTTATCAGTGCACAGTTCAAAAGCCAGTATTCATGATGGTATAGGGGTGAATTAGCGCACATGGCATGGGTGACGTGCACATCTATGAAGGGACTATTAATGCTGAACGATATATTCATGTTTTGGCAACATATGCTGCCATCCAGATGACGTCTTTTTCAGGGAAGGCCTTGATTACCTCAGCAAGACAATCTCAAACCACATTCTGCATGTATTACAACAGCATTGCTACGCTGTAATACAATACGTGCTAAACTGACCTGCCTGCAGTTCCCAAACACTTACAGAGTGTTGTTAAATGAAGAGGTGATGAAACTCAGTGGTAAACAGGCCCCCGTCCCAACTTCTATGGAACGTGTTGTTGACATAAAATTCAAAATGGGCAAATATTTTTCAAAAAACAATAAAATTTCTCAGTTTCAACATTTGATACGTTGTACTATCTTCCTTTAAAAATATGGTTTACATGATTTGCATATCATTGCGATCTATTTTTATTTACATTCTGCACAGCGTCTCAACTTTTTTGAAAATGGGGTTGTACCTTTACAAAATATTTATGGTAATAATTTCTCACTTTCTGTCTCATCAGTTGTGCAGTGATCAACTCCGTCACTGGAGATCCTACCAAGTCCTATGAATGTAACGGGATGGATGGACGGTATGTCAACATTGTGATCCCAGGAAGGAACGAGTATCTCACTCTGTGTGAGGTGGAGGTTTACGGAGTTCCTCTGATCTGAAGAACCTCTTGGCCTTCATGATTACAGTGTGAGGCTGATCAGTTTTATTTCTCTGGTGGTTGTTGGCCATGACTGTACCCTGACAGAAATGAAATAGAATTTGGATTAAAATGAAATTTAAGTCGGCAGTGATTGAAGGGGTCACTGGAATGTGTAATAAAAACTTTCATGGGCTAAATTTACAACCCTGAAAGTAGCAAATGGTCACATCTTCATCTCTGAAAGGACACCGATGTGCATATCTGAGGGGACAGGACCGATCATTTCCCACAGCAATTAAAGCTGATATTATATTTGGCTCTGTGGGTATATTTTCATTAGGCTTTGTCTTATTTTGCAGCGTAGTTTATGCTATGTTATGATTTTAACAGTTGGGTTCATTTAGTAGTTTAATGTTTACAGTTATTACTCTGTGCTTTTCTCTGAATTCAAGTCAACCGTGATCTCTCCCCTCAAATGTGAGGCCGCCCTGATCATCATGGTCCTTGTCTGACTTGATGTTACTTTACTACATGGTCTGTGATAAACCCATTGATTTGTTTCTTATTGGTTAACCTGGTACTGTAACAACTGGGTTTTGTTTCAAACTGCTTGAATGGATTTAAAAGATTGCCTTTTGCTGCTGATATTTTTGGGGATTGTAAACAATCTACACCATTGTGCATAACCTCATGCATTTCTGATTACATGCTTAGTTTTCTACTTTTTGTAATCGCAGTCTATTTTTCTTTGATTGATTTCTATTTCTCTATTGGGTCAATAAATTTTGTCAGCTCTGCACTTTGTGAATGGCTTATTAACCGCACAAGTTGTCTGTTAGAGCATCAGCTACAATTCTTAATATCACTTATGCCAGTCTTCAGTACATACACTCACTGGCCACTTTATTAGAAACACCTACCTTGAACTTCCACTCACTTGCCACTTTATTAGAAACACCTACCTTGAACTTCCACTCACTGGCCACTTTATTAGAAACACCTACCTTGAACTTCCACTCACTGGCCACTTTATTAGAAACATCTAACTTATAGCTCCAATATTTAAGTGTACAATTTCAGGCTGTAGCCCATCTAGTGCCAGCACCCCCTCTACCCCATTCAGCATTGGTCAGTTTCTGACCACAGCACCACTGTTGTCCAGATGTTATTTGGGTGGTGGTTCACTGTCAGCACAGCAGTGACACTTACATGATAGTGTTTGTGGTGCTGGTGAGTGATGCTGGGGTTTTTACACATCGGTGTCACTGCTAGGTTGCATCAACATATGAGCTGCAGTCTCCCCATGCAAGTTGGGGCTAAGAAAGAGGGGTTTGTGAATTGGTTGACAAAGTTTCTGTAGCACGCCGTGTGCTATCCTGGGCTCAGGAAGGACACTGGAGGCAGGGTTCAGGACTCACATGCCATCCCCCACTCCCTCATGGATTTCATCCTCTCCCCACTGTCCCCACGGGGTTTGGGCCCCACCCTCCTGCCGGTTGTTGGGGACGGGCACATGCCACAGTTTCTGTACACAGTACACCTTTGTTTGTCCCATTAAACCATAAAAGAGCCATGTTACTGGACTAGGGAAAGCTAACAAAACCACCTTACAGCCTCAGTCCTTCATGACCCTGCACAATTTGAGAAATGCTTTGAGCAAGTAAGGACAGGAACTGGAAACTCTTCATCCAGTTTGATATATCTACCTAGCAGTAAAGATAGTCTAGAAGCCATGGTATACTTAGATGCTTAGACCTTTAGGTTCTGGATTAAGAATTCATACGCAGCACCACACACATCTGTTCTAACAAGCCACATAATACCTAGCCTTTCCCTATGTTTAGAGAGAAAAGACAAGGGTGCCCCCCGTCACCCTTGCTTTTTGATGTTACCTTCTCTTGTCTTTTATGAGAAGTGTCATGTAAATCCATTCTTAGTAAACAAGGATGAGTGTACATATCTAGAGGTGTCTGTAACTTATGTGTGATAAATCTGCACTGGATAATACCAAACAGGATATGGTGCGATGGTCAGTCTGTCCTTCACCAAGAAAATTAACCCATAAAGATTAAATATTATTTTTGTTTCAAACCATTACAATCTTTGTTCCTCAGGTTCCTCAGAAATGTACATTCACCTTTATTTGGAATGTGATTTTGCCTTGAATAAGATTTTCTGGAAAGACAGAGGGAGGAGGGTGGACGCAAATAACCAGTTGGTCAGCTGGTCACTGAAAAATTGTTTTAGTTGAGTGTACATTTGAACAAAAATCAGGCTCTTCCCTCTGTCTGTATTCATGGCAGAATGTCCTATTAACTTCTGCCACTTTATATATGTAGAACATAAACACTGACTGCACTTTTTGAGGTTGACACACGAGGGACTTCAGATCAGGTAAGTTATAACTTTCTCTACAAGAACCAATTTTGGTGTTATATTGAACCCTTTTCCAAAAGGTTCTATATAGAACCATATAAAACACACTCTCTGTCATTCTAAAGAACCCTTTTACAATGTAAAGAACCCTTAATGCAAAGGGTTCTTTGAGTGTTCATGGTTCCATACAGCATCATTTTCTTTACTAGATAACCTTTGAGAACCATCTTTTTTAAATGTCTAGATTACAAATGTTAAATGGGTTTGTTCATTGCTTATAAACAACACAGTGCACTATGAGTGTACCCTATCCACTAGGGTACATCGGTTGTACACTACTTATTGCAGTGCATTGTGGGATTGTTTAAGTGCACTGGATATTCTCCACTATATTTTCAGACATCACTACAAAATTGCAGAACCACATAATATTGCCCTACATAGTGAAGAGGGCACAGTTTTGGACAGAACGAGTGGGCACCTCCTGATTTTGCCAAATCACAACTGTCCAAGAAAAGACATCAGCCAATCAACGTCTCTTAGTGTCTATGGCATCATCAGTGTGAGCCTGTTTTCTTTACAAAATAAATTTGACAGAAGACGCCATCCTGTCATCCTGACTCTGTCTCTGATCCGGACTCCGTCTCTGGTTTTGACTCCATCTCTGGTCTTGACTCTGTCTCAGGTTTTGACTCCGTCTCTGGTCTTGACTTTGTCTTTAGTCCTGACTCTGTCTCTGGCCCTAACTCTGTCTCTGGTCTTGACTCTGTCTTTAGTCCTGACTCTGTCTCTGGCCCTAACTCTGTCTCTGGGCTTGACTCTGTGTTTAGTCCTGACTCTGTCTCTGGCAATAACTCTGTCTCTGGTCCTGACTCTGTCTCTGGTCCAGACACCATCTCACATTGTGACTCTGTCTCTAGGCCTGACTTTGGTCTATGTTTCTTTGTGTTTTTGCAACATAGCATGTGATACATCTTTGCACATGACAGGGATGTTTGTCTTAGCTGCGACTTTGATTCATTTTTTGATTTCCTTGTTTTTTTACCAGACACTGGTTCCCTGTTTTGAGGCATAAATGAACTCAGAGAGCTGAATTTCTGCATTCCTGTTTTGTGCCATGTCCCAGAGCAAATTCTTACAGTGATTCAGTTTCTGTCACCTGATCTTGTTCCTGATTCTAACCTCCATATATTTTTAATAATATTTAATTTTTTTTATTAAAGTAAATTACACATCACTGCTACAAATGGAAATTTAAGCCATGTTTTAAACAACCACCATTTGTGAACAATTTAGCTCAAAGCAACGCAAGTGCAAACATCCCTAACCCTAATTTTAATCCTGACCCTGATTTTCATCTCTGGCCCTGACTCTGTCTCTGACCTGACTCTGTCTCTCATCCTGACTATCTCTGGTCCTGACTCTGCCTCTGGTCCTACTTTTGTCTTGTGGACCTGACTGTCTCTGGCCCTGACTCAGATTCTGGTCCTGACTCCAGCTCTTGTCCTGGCTATGTCTCTGACCTTAACTCTGTCTCTGGTCCTGACACCATCTCTCATCATCACTCTGTCTCTAAGCCTGACTTTGGTCTATGTTTCTTTGTGTTTTTGTAACATAGCGTGTGATACTTCTTTGCCCATGAGAGGGATGTTTGTTTTAGCTGCGACTTTGAGTTGTTTTTAAACTTCCTTGCTTTGTTACTAGACACTGGTTCCCTGTTTCTGCATTCCTGTTTTGTGCCATGCCCCAGAGCAAATTCCTACAGTGATTCAGTTTCTATCACTTCGTTAACTCTCTGTGCTGATCTTGTTCCTGATTTCAACCTCTACATATTTTTAATAACTATTTCATTTTTTTAAATATAGAATAAAAGAATGACATCACTGCTACACATGAAAATGTAAACTGTGTTTTGAACAACAACCATTTGTGAACAGTTTAGCTTAAAGCAGCGCAAGTGCAAACATCCCTAAACTTAATTTTAATCCTGACCCTGATTCTGACCCTGACTCTGTCTCATCCTGACTCTGTCTCTGCCCTGACTTTGTCTCTGGTCCTGACTCCATCTCTAGTCCTGACTTCTGTTGCTGACCCTGACTCAGCCTCTGGTCCTGATCGTCTCTTATCCTGACTCTATCTTTTGTCCTGACTCTGTGTGTCATCCTGACTCTGTCTCTCATATTGACTCCATTTCTGGTCCTGATTCTGTCTTTATTTTGCCTAAAACAGTGTTATGCCAAATGACCCGAATACTCTGCACTGAACATTTATTGGGTTCTGCTGTTGAACAGCGCTGGTATTTGACTGTTTCTGCTGTAAGACGTGAACTTGCATTTCCTTTGGACAATAAAGGCTTTTGTGACAAACATATTTCAAGGTTCAGAAAGTGCTATATGTTATGAATAAACCACTACAGGTAGCCTGTTTTTTAGGTGTTTGTTTTTTGCAAATAAACTTGTCAAATATGTGTCTGCCTCTTTCCTCCCCTTATCTCAATGACTATGCCTAGAGAAAAACGAGATTCTCACAGCACACCATGAAGGTAACTGATTAGAGTCAGTCTGCATGTCTTGGGAAATGAGCATCATCACGTGATGACATTGGGATTGAATCCTTAATCCAGCAAGAATGGAAATTCAAAGTTAGATCTAGATCTTCAAGTCTGGGTCCAGCAGAGGTAAAATGGAGACCAGAGTGCCCAGTACCTTGCTCACTAACAGCCTTGGCCATTTATTTTGGGAATGACAATTAAAGCATATAGAAGGATATGTGAAAACACTGGATGATTGAAACTTCAAGAGAAAGCAAAAGTGATGGAGCTGGTGTTCGGCCGCAGGAATGAGGAAATTGCGGTTTTAGGACTCTCAGTAAAAGCCCCTAAAATCCTTTGCTAAACTGAGGCCTGAATGGAATGTTCAGTCAGATTTCCTCATGTAGCTGTATAAAAGGGCCTTCAGCGTGTGCACAGCGCACTTGCATTCTCACTTTGGTGTTTCACACGAAGGGGAGCCAAAAGATCTTGAAGACTGAGGCTCTCTGGGAACACAGCTGAGTGAGTACCAGTAAAGTTTTATTTCTTTAAAGGTAATTGTACACTGGGTGAGAATCTTTCACAACAGCTCAAGACTCTGCAGAGTCAAAGCCAGAGATCAAACAGTTAAATCAGACAGTGATCATTTGATAGACACCTTTACTGGTAGTTGGATGAGGGCTAATGTGACATCTGGTGGCCAAAAATATAAATTTGTTTTTTTTCTGTTTGCCTAGCCATTGGGTTGGGAAATGCTGATTTTGTCTTTATCTGTCTGACCACGTGGAATTGCAGTATTAGTTATTAGAACAAACAGCTTAATTTTTCATTTTTTTTTAGTTCTTACAGAAAAATGTGATTTCTAGACTTCACAGTGGGAACCCATTTGGAAAGAGAGAACTGAGAGAGTACCTGTCTATGAGTGCTATAAAGAAACAAAGATTAAGCTGATTTTTGATTTTACGTCATTGCACAGTTAAAGTTTTACGCAAAATACAATACCTACAAGCGGCAATTCAGGGGTCCAAGCATGTTTTCAAACAAATGACATGAGACTAAAGTAATGTTTTAGTGTCCCCTATTAACCTGTGTCAACCAAACTTTGCAAGTTATTTCAACAGTAGGCATTGAGCAGGTATACCAAGTTTTATGGTGATTGGCTGACTCGAATACCTGGCTGATAGCAGCCATGGTTTTTGAATATGACTTGAGCCTCAATGATCCTTAACTAGGACAGCACACGGTAGCAGCAAATTTTCACAACAATTGCAAAATCTTCAGGTGCACAACACTTTTTGCTTGTTGTAGTGCCACCTAGCAATGCAGTTCCACCAAACTTTGAAGACTGCTTTCAACTCCCCTAGGGTACATGCCTGTGAGGTTTCATAACAATTGGCCAAAGCATTTCTGAGTTAGGCTGTATATGCATGATTTTAGCAATATGAGCTCCACCCATATTTTTGGGAGTGGCCAGTATGCTGTTTGGAAATTCCTTTTTTTTTGATAATGATTAAATTTCAGGTTTTGACCTCTTTGAGACCAGATTTGTGCAGACTGGGATTAGTTTGCACTCAAAAGTGTGTGCGATTTTGCACAAAATGCAAATAATGTCAAAATCTTAGGGGGTGGAGCTACATGCTACTTTTGGCTTTTTGTGGGCCGTAAGACAACTAATGAGGAGAATTTTGACCCAAAAAGTTTGAAGCTTTGCTGTAGCGCTCCCATCTGGCAGATCAAGCTTGTGCACCTGAGTAGCAGGAAGGACGACTACCCAAGTTTCATGCCTGTACAACTTATGGAGCGGCCTGCACGATTCACTTTAGTGCAACCGAACAATAACAAAACACGTAAAAAGTTAATGTACTGAATTTCCTCCCTCCCCCAGAAAATGAACCTTCACACGTTTTACCTGCTGGCAGTTTTTACAGTGGCTGCTTTCACTGATGCATCTATGAAAGGTACGCATCATGTTTACATACATATGGACACAAACATACTATATTCCAATATAAACAAGGCACAAAACACCATAATTCCACAGCACAGTTCCTTGTACTATGCCCAGGGTAGGCAGTCAACAAATTGTTCATGAACCCCAATTAACAATTGCAATTTAAGTTGCAAAATCAAAAGTATTGTTCCATTTGAACCAGCCTACTTAGTTGTTTAGCACATACATTTTATTTTTGTAGGCTACAACTTTATGTAATCAAGACTGTTCATCATCCGGCATAGTACCTCACAACACCTCAAGTATAATAAAAATATAAATATTTACTATTTTAAAATATGTGTGCTGTTTTTTCACATTTGGGTGGAGGAATTGTTTATAGATTTATTAAAAATATCTTAATATTATTGCTTATTTTAAAATGATTATACAGTTACATTTATTGGCCTTACAGCATGACATGACTGCATATAATAATAAGAACAATAATAATAATTCGAATAAGAATAATAATAGGCAAAATGTTCAATAAGTGTTGAAGTAAATCAGGTAACCTTCCTTATACATGTGCCAGTTTACGGTTCACTAGAAATTCTCTGATCCAGGAAAAATTCCAACTAAAGTCACACAGTTTAAACTCGAACCACTCACTGCTGTGTTATTTCACCACTCATTAGGTTTTCATAATCGCGAGACCCATGGATGCATTTTTTCTCTCCTCTAATCATTTTTAGCTGTATTTATTTGTTATATTGGCATTAGTGTTGGAAAGGTGTGGCATTTAATGGTATATAGCGCCACCTAGTGCTTTTCTCAGGTGAGCACATTTTAACAATGCTGATCAGTCAGTCACTCAGTAAGAGGGTTGGCCTGCTGGGAAGTCCAGCAATAGTTTTTGATTCCCTCCAGGAACAGTCACACATTACAAAGAAATGAAAATAACTATAGAAAACATTTATGAATTAGTGAATAAGGTTCACAAACAAATTCAAGTATAATAGATCATAAAAAAATAAACTAATTTATGGAAAGTAACCTGAAATATTAAAGCAGAATTATTGGGTTGATGTACAACTGAACACATCTGCACTGCTTTGTTCATTCCAGCCAAAAACCTCGCTCTCTATGGAAAAGCCACACAGTCATCCTTGGTTAATAACCCCTATGCAGCATTCGGTCATGCCTACAACGCTATAGATGGAAATATTGATTCAAACTATAGCCACGGGTCGTGCACTGCCACCGAGATGCAACAAAACCCCTGGTGGAGGGTGGACCTTCTGGACGAGTACACAGTGACCTCCATCACCATCACTAACAGAGGAGACTGCTGTCCAGAGAGGATCAATGGAGCTGAGATACACATCGGAAACTCTTTACTCGACAACGGAAACAGCAACTCACTGTGAGGGAACTGACTGTCTGAGTCAGCTTTGCATGGAAAAAACATTACATTTCTAAATCCTTGTCTCAAGATGTTCCTCCACTGTTTGCTTTATATAAGAATTCACATTAAGAAAATGTCTAAAAAGTCGTTTATCTAATAATGAATTATAGACAGTAATGACAGTGACATGGTAGACGTTTTAGTACAGTGTTGCCAGTTTCAGTTTTCCAAACTGTTTCATGTGTACACTGACTCTCTTGTGCTGTTTTCTTTTCTCTCCAGGGCTGGGGTGATCTCTGGCATCCCTGCAGGTATTTCCAAAAACTTTAAATTTGAGAGAGGCATCCCAGGTCGTTATGTTAACGTGTTCCTTCCTGGAGATAACCATCTTCTGACTCTCTGTGAAGTCGAGGTCTACGGCTACCCTACTCCACATGGTGAGAAGGGACGACTTGCACTGTACTTATAAGGGTCATTCTTCAGAAACGTCCATTTTTGTGTCCTTAGCGTTTACAGATATATTACACTTGAAAAACATGTTAGAGTTACAATTTATTTATATTTAAAAATAAAACAATACGTTATTTTAACAATTACAAATTCTTGAGCCTCAATTCAGCAATATTGGTTTTTAAATTCCAAGCACCACAGAAGAGCATGTCCTCACAGTCATGTGTGAAGGCTGAGGCCATATTTTGAAGAAAAAAAAAACACATTTTTCTGCAATTTTAACTACAATAATCTATACATGACTATGAAATATAGGATTTAAATTACATAAAGAAAACAAATGCCAAAGAAATATTATAAAATATATAATGAAGGTCCCCAGGAGTCGTGTCACTGGTGTTACTGCGTAACAAAAAACTCTTATTTTGAAATAAAAGTCACACTGATGACATCACTCGACTTCCTTTTACCTGTTTTCTGAGCATCTATGAAGAAAAGCTCATGGTGAGTCCACTGTGTGTTTCAGTTAGCAGAGATTTTCTCATTTAGCTCATGATTTCATATGAAGCTTTTAGCTGAAGTCACTGGTGTGACCGACTTTATTCTGAGGTAATTGTGAGAAAATAGAACACAAATGGATTAAATTCCATATTTTAGTGGATATTCCATGATTGACAACATGTGGTTTGATGCTCTGTAGCAGCTGTTTAGTAAAATGCATTTTTCATTAAAATGTCTCTGGTGTTCCTTTATTATGTGGAACACCAATGAGGATCAGTAACACCAGTGACACGTGACACCTATGGAGAGATAGAAAAGTGGACATTTCTGTAGAATGACCCATAACACTTAATACTGTCAGAACAAGTGTACCTGCTGACTCATTCAAACCAATACAGTAGTTCAAGTACTAATCTCGTTCTAATCAAATTACTCACGCTACTTTCAGAACTGCCAAGAGGGAAACCCGTCACTGTGAAATTTGAGTTAGCTCAGTGTAGTTTTGGTAACAGCAAGTCCGAGAGGGGAGCAGTATTCTAAATAAGATCTCCTCTTGATCTCAGGTTCTTCTCCTGGACACAGTTCAGTCCAGTTTGAAATCAGACTGAGACTGAAGCCGTTTTCTCCTGCTTCTGAAATTCGGCTCCTGAGAAATAAACCTCAGATTTTCTTACTTTGGTCAAAATGTTGTCACACATGTGGATTGACTTTTTAGGGTCTGATTCGTCTCAGCCCAGTCTCAGCAGAACAATATCTCCATGAGAAAAGTGTGAGATCTCATCATTTTCTTTTACAGCTCAGTTCTAGATCACAGAACTCTCTCAGCAGTCTGTCAGTGCAGAAGGAGAACTGATGCTTGTAATGACAGTACTGACAAGCTCTGTATGATTTAAATTTTGCTTTCCCACTCAAATCATGTACATTTTCAATCAAATATCTTCCTTCAAAATCTTCACTGTCACCAATTCTGTAAAAAAACTGATATTTTCAGTATTATGTTAAACTGGGATTCAGCAACAAGAAACCTACTTTCAGAGAAAGTTGTATTTGCTCAGTTGGCTAAATGCAAAGCAGCAGTGCATTCATTTGCATTCAGTAGAAATCTGCTAAAGCTTTTGAGACCATGACACCGACATGGTGCTGGTATGAGTCTGTCGGACACAGTGGTGTTAGTGTTTTTTTTTTACAAGTGTAGGAAGTGACGAGGCAAACTGATAATCAAAAACTAAGAACACAAAGCAAGGGTCTAAAATACTATAACCAAGAAGCGCTGAAAAATGGCAAGATTTTACAAATAGTGGCGCTAAACAAATGTGTGCAGATGTATAAATGCATGTGATAGAGTGGGTGGAGCCAAAGTGGAGCAGGAGCCCCCTGCCCTGCACAGTTTAGGGTGTTTTGACTTGTGTCCCGAATACTTGAGTCCACTTGAATCTGTACCCAGGACAGGTTTGCAGAATGGTCAGCACAGCTTCATCTGTTTGCTCCTTTTTATTATTTTCTTTGAATGCAAACACTATGAGCTGTTTCGTCTCCTCCGCCATCCGCAGCAGTCCTCTCCCCGCCATCACAAAACTTGAAAAGGGAAGTAACACGATACGTTTAAGCAGTCACATTACAAATAAAACAATCCACACGTGGTGCCAGGAGCGGATAGCTTCCGCACGTGTAGCGGGCCGCAGACCCCAGACCAGTAATTTCAAGTAGACCAGAGATCGGTTCTCTGTTCAACTCCCAAACTCCAAAACAGCTTTTGCACTCGACCAAACGTACCGAACTCACAGAACAAGTCTAACTAGGCAGTTATTTATCAAGCCTTTTCTGAGTTAAACTGGGTGTTTTAGAACAGAAAAACACTAAAAGGTGCAGCAGCCAGTTGCAGCAGCTAGACGTAAGTAAGTTCGTAGCCTAGTTCGAACATAAACTTGAATGTAGTGGCACTAGAGCTACTAGAATTTAACCGGTTGCACCAAGTAACGTAGTTTCAATGTAGCTTTAAGTTATAGCTTAAAATTTACACATATCCTATAGTCGGTGTAAGTTCTGCCATAAAAAATCAGTTATAATGGTTGGTCGAACCAAATACATCTCGATTTGTGTCGGCAACCTGTTCTGCAAGATAGATTAGACCCATTTTCGGTGGAAAAGATCACAGACCTCCTGCTACAGATTTACAACACAGGAACAGAGCCCTGGGTCCTGCTTTGTGTCTGACACTGAGATATTTTTCTATAGGGTCGTTCCAAAACCTGGTGGCCGACTGTTCAAGTACACAAGCCAACTGCATTCAGAGTAATAAGATCAGCTCCATCAGTGCTCAGGCTGTGTGAGACGATGAATTGTGCATGAGAGCCCAGTTTGAACATCGAAAAAATTCCAGCAGAATAGAATAAACACACATACAAGGGACGGACGCTTTGAAGACACAGTCTCTTTTTGAATTGTAGCTAGTATGACTGACCTTCCTTAAGCCAAGTAAATGTACCACAAAAAGAAATGCGAGCGATTTTACTGCGTGCAATGCTTCCTGTTTATGTCGGGTAGCGTTACTGATCGGCTGCAGAGTGAAAACGTCATTCTGTGCCACCGTGTTTTGATCTACGATCACTTTACGCTCTACTAGTTAAGACATACCATAAGTGTCTGTGGTGCGACCGAAATTCTGTGTGTCGCTAGTTTAAACCAACTACTCTCAGCATGAGGTTTAGGATGGACTTTACACCCCAACTTATGATCGAACTTACGTTCAGCTGGTGCAACTGACTGCAGGGCAGGAGGTACTCCAGCATCAGGGTTGGGAGCCTGTGGGCTCAAGGATGACTAACATGAACTGTGTGTCAACAGACAGAGTATCTAACTGTACACCAGCAAGGTGGACCTACAAGAGAGGGGTTTCTGACGAAGTGAAGTGTATTTTTCAAATTCAAAGGATGACTTACACAAATCACTGATCATCAGAATGCATGCTTCATTTACTCTAACCGACTCTTTGACTGTTTCCTGTGCAGGAGAGAATGTAGCACCGGAAGGAACAGCTACACAGTCCAGCCTTTATTCATATTATTTTGCATCTAATGCTGTTGATGGAAACCGAGATGGTATACCGTCTCGCGGTTCCTGCTCCATGGTTAACTATGACTATAGTCCTTGGTGGAAGCTGGACCTGCTGAAACGACACAAAGTGTTTTCCGTCATCATCACTAACAGGCAGGATGGCTCTCCTGAAAGGCTGCTTGGAGCTGAAATCAGGATTGGAGACACTCTGGACAACAACGGCAACAACAACCCTATGTAAACTCTCTTCAGGTTTAAGCTACAAAAAGAATGAATTTTCAATAAAAGCCACTTTAGATGTGCATTTACGTATAAATAATAGTTGAAATGTACAATCTTCCCAGTCAATTTTACCATTACGAAATGTTTATTGTAATAATTTCTCACCTTCTGTCTCATCAGTTGTGCAGTGATCAACTCCGTCACTGGAGATCCTACCAAGTCCTATGAATGTAACGAGATGGAGGGCCAGTACGTCAACATTGTGATTCCAGGAAGGAACGAGTATCTCGCTCTGTGTGAGGTGGAGGTTTACGGAGTTCCTCTGATCTGAAGAACCTCTTGGCCTTCATGATTACAGTGTGATGCTGGATCAGTTTTATTTCTCTGGTGGTTGTTGGCCATGACTGTACCCTGACAGAAATTAAATAGAATTTGGATTAAAATGAAATTTAAGTCATATAGTTGGGCAGTGATTGAAGGGGTCACTGGAATATGTAATAAAAACTTTCATGGGCTAAATTTACAGCCCTGGAAGCAGCAAATGGTCACATCTTTATCTCTGAAAGGACATTGATGTGCATATCTGAGGGTACAGGACTGACCTCACCGACCATTTCCCATAGCAATGAAAGCTGATACTATATTTGGATATTTGAGTATAATTTTATTAGGCTTTGTCTTACTTTGCAGCGTTGTTTATGTTATGTTGATTTGTAACAATCTGATCAACTCAGCAGTTACTAATAAAATCCGATCACTAATTTGGTGAGAGAAAAAAAAACGTGAGCACCAGAACACAACAGAGCTTGCACAAGTTAGCTTTTACTTATTCTTATTCCCCAGAACAGACAACACTAACAGCATCTGCAACAGCAACAGCACCAGCAAACAAGCAGAGAAGCAGTAGAATATAAGATCTGAAGCAGAAGTCCATTAGATGGGATAGAGTTATTAAAGATTGTCTCTATTGAATCCAAAAAAAAAGTCATCTAAAAAATGTCCAACTGCCACCATAGTCCAAGCAAACAGTGTCCCAAAAATACCCAACAATCAAAAATCAAAAAAGGGCCCAGCAATGCACAAAAAACAGGAATGAGCTCACCCAGTTCCTTGAGGTAACTCCACAGTTAGAGAGGGATCCACTCTTCAAGGACAAAGATGAGTAAAAAAAAAAAAAAGGAGTAAAAGTTAGTTAGGGCTTGAACAGCAAGGCTCCACCAGGCCTGTCTTCCCCAAACTTGATCCTCCAAGAAAATGGCTGCCACACTTCCCTTTCCTGTTCCCAAACCAGGGTTTATATTCAAAATAAGAGTCCCCGTTGGAATGCCCAGGAAACATTTTCAAACAAAAAATATGGAAGACATAATAAAAATACCAGACATAAGATGAGGCCACAACTTCTATCAGACCATCCCAGTGATAAGTCATAAAGGAAATTAGAGACTTTATTTTCTGTGGGGTAACCTAAATAACACTACCTGAAATCTATGTTAGTGTTGATCATTAAAAATAGGTACTCCACAGGTCCCCTTATGTGGTGGTGTCACAGATTACTGTGGTGATCTTGACAGTTGGGTTTATTTAGTAGTTTGAGGTTTACAGTTACCAAGTCACATTCACGTTCATTGCCACATCACATTTAGGTGTGATGGTGAGTGAAAATCTTAGATGCACAGCCCCTTGTAGTGCTTAGATATAAAAAAGTATATAAGAAAAAAACAAACACACTATATATATATATATATATATATATATATATATATATTTATATATATGTATCTTGCTGTGGTCGGAAGAAAACCTTGTATCTGCATTTTTGTCATTTTTCAGGTTTGACACAATTTGAAAATGCCTGTTGGCCTTTATATTGTGTGTAAATTTCAGGAAGAATGGATCAAAAGAAACGACCCAAAATTACTTGAAAAAATGTCTGGTTCCATTGACTTACATTAAAAGTAAAGTTTTTTCCTTCTCCTGTAAAGTGACCATTTTGGAGATATGAAGTTACCATTTGGAGATATATATATATATATATATATATATATATATATATATATATATATATATATATATATATATATATTTTATATATATTCCAGATTATACGATATATGGATAGAAGATGTACAAAATGTCATTATTATGTATAAGATGTCAGAATTACTCTGTGCTGGCCTCTGAATTCAATTCAGTTGTGGTCTCTCTCCAAATGGGAGGCTGCCCTGATTGTCATGATCTTTATTTGACTTGATGCTACTTTACTACATGGTCTGTTATAAATCTAATGATTTGATTCTCATTGGTTAACCTGGTACTGTATCAGCTGTGTTCTGATTCAAACTGCTTCAATGGCTTTAAAAGGTGCTGTTATTTTAATGACTGTTAACACATCTTCACCATTGTGCATAACCTTCTGTATTTCTTGTTGGTTGATTATTTCTCTCTTGGGTAAATAATGCATTTTGTTTGCATCCAATTAAATCTTCTCTTTATTAAGGACTTAAATATTTGCAATTACAGTATTCATATTGGCGTGTATATAAATCGCTTACCAAAAGTTTGTCAGTAGATAAATATGCAAAAATGTGTAACTTTACCATGTTTAATATATTTATATTAATATGATTCAATTCAAAATAGGTAATTTCATATGAATATAGTGTTTAAAATATTCTTTATTGTCCTGTTGTTGTGAAAGTCTGTCCTTTCATAGTGGATCTGTACCATGAACAGCTGCATCAGGTTTATATAATCTGGCACAGCATTTGCTGATAAAGGAGATTCCATGCTTATATAATACTATGACAAGACCAGGCATAACAAAAAATGTTGAGGGGGAACTCCACAGATTTTCCAACATTTACGCATAATTAAGAGGTTAAGATCAGGTAATCAGAGTGGTTCAGAGTGGTTTGGTGTGAAACGCTCTGTTCTAGAGAAACTTACAGAGTCACACAGTTTCACAGTGGTGGTGATATATATATACATATATATATATATATATATATATATATATATATATATATATATATATTCCAGATTATACGATATATGGATAGAAGATGTACAAAATGTCATTATTATGTATAAGATGTCAGAATTACTCTGTGCTGGCCTCTGAATTCAATTCAGTTGTGGTCTCTCTCCAAATGGGAGGCTGCCCTGATTGTCATGATCTTTATTTGACTTGATGCTACTTTACTACATGGTCTGTTATAAATCTAATGATTTGATTCTCATTGGTTAACCTGGTACTGTATCAGCTGTGTTCTGATTCAAACTGCTTCAATGGCTTTAAAAGGTGCTGTTATTTTAATGACTGTTAACACATCTTCACCATTGTGCATAACCTTCTGTATTTCTTGTTGGTTGATTATTTCTCTCTTGGGTAAATAATGCATTTTGTTTGCATCCAATTAAATCTTCTCTTTATTAAGGACTTAAATATTTGCAATTACAGTATTCATATTGGCGTGTATATAAATCGCTTACCAAAAGTTTGTCAGTAGATAAATATGCAAAAATGTGTACTTTACCATGTTTAATATATTTATATTAATATGATTCAATTCAAAATAGGTAATTTCATATGAATATAGTGTTTAAAATATTCTTTATTGTCCTGTTGTTATGAAAGTCTGTCCTTTCACAGTGGATCTGTACCATGAACAGCTGCATCAGGTTTATATAATCTGGCACAGCATTTGCTGATAAAGGAGATTCCATGCTTATATAATACTATGACAAGACCAGGCATAACAAAAAATGTTGAGGGGGAACTCCACAGATTTTCCAACATTTACGCATAATTAAGAGGTTAAGATCAGGTAATCAGAGTGGTTCAGAGTGGTTTGGTGTGAAACGCTCTGTTCTAGATAAACTTACCGAGTCAGAACTGTTCACAGTGGTGGTGATAGGAACCAGACGTCCACCTCTAAAAGCTCCCTCACAGAAAGTTCCTACATGAAATGGTTATGAATTCACTGCCTGATGTTGAAAATTTGGTGGAATTTCCCTTTAAGCCTTACATAACACTCAGCCTGATATAAAGCAGGCTTCAGTGAAACTGGCAGCATCTTTGAAGCAGTTTAACTGTTATTGGTGAGTTCCTTTCTAATTCTTGATGCCATTGTATGAAAATATTGTGCTTAATAGTCTGAAATAATTAAGGCAGTTTATTATTTTATTCTTTAAAAAAATGTTATTATTTATTAGTTTATTATTACTGTACTTACTTGATTTTTTTAGGAACAATGGAGCTCCACATATTCTACCTGCTGGGAGTGATTACAGCAGCTGGTTTCACTGATGGATCATCTGCGAAAGGTACATATCATCGGTACATATTTATGGATGTTTATTCTATTTTAAGATTCATTTTGAATACAGTTCTAGAAAAACCTAATGAACACAGAAGAAATGTTTTTATTAAGAGGTAAAACTTAATTTATGGTCCTGTTGAACACACCAGCTCAGATAACTGTTTACCACTGATTTAATTTCCAGTAAAAATGATTAAAATGTATATATAATTAAATCAGGACAGCGTCAGTAGAAGAAAAAACATAATACAGCTTCATTCATATAGAACCATGAACATTCTTGCTTAAGCTTAAAGCTTGAATGGTTCTTCAGGTTGATGGAGAATGTGCTGTGTATGGTTCTATATAGCACCAGAAAGGGTTCTTCTTTTGTTGTCACAATAGAAGGTGCTTTATAGAACCATATACAGCATATTCTCCATCAATCTGAAGAACCATTACACCATGCAAAGAACCACATTAGCTATTTCACAGAAAATTACACGCAAGTATGAAAAACAAAACAATATATTTGTCAGTATTTACATCATAAGCACATCTAGAATTAAGTAATAATAAATGTAACATCCAGAATGTTGGTTTTTTGAAAAGAACCGATCAGATCTTGAGTTTGATTAAGACATTGAGTGTGTTTACATGCATTTAATCCGATAACTGCAGAAAATCAGATTTTGTCGGTAATCTGATCAACGTGTTTACATGCACTTCAGTAATCAGATAATGGGGAAACTCCAGGTCTACATGAGTCAGACAATAATCAGATTTCTGCTTTACAACCAGCCAATAAACTCACAGACAAAGATGTGATGTAAATGTTAACATAAAACTCAAACTTCATGCCGCATATTGAAAATATGAACATACATCATCTAGAAGATGGAGAATATTTAAATCCTTCATTTCGTCAACCATATAGTTGGATTCTCGCAGCGATGCTGCTCACTTATTTCCGGTACCACCATCTGTTTTCACACATGCTCAGACTGAGAAATCTGAAAGAAATCAGAGTAAGAGTTTACAGCACTGAGAAATCTGATTACTGAGCTAAAACCCAGCCTCTTTATCAGATTTCTTCATCAGATTTCTAGACCTTGCTCCGACCTAAGAAATCAGAGTGTGCTGTTTACATGACCATTTGAATAATCAGATATCTGCATTATTGCATGTAAATGGACACAATTACAGAATACAGTTTATGCATCTTATAATAACTCAAAATCCTTGAAAGGTTAAATAAAACATCTACAATACTTTTGATGTCGAGTTCTGTAACAAACTGACAAACTCACTAGTCATTGCAGGTTTAATGAGGAGGCTGAAGCAGATCAGTACAAAAGAGAAAGAGAGAAAAACAAAATCTGAGCCAAAAATCCAAAAAACAGTCTGAGATTGAACGGCCGAAAAATAAGACAGGGACTTAACTGAGAACAGCTAAAAAAGGTGGTTCTTCAATGTTTATTTAGTAAAAAGAATTGTTCTATTTAGAACCATGAGTTCTATTTAGAAGCATTCCATGATTATAAGATGAAATGGTTCTTCAGATTGATGGAGAATGTGTTCTATATGGTCCTAAATGGCACCAAAAACAGTGCTACTATTTTTACAAACTTGACATCATAACAATAGAAGAACCCTTTTTTGGTGCTACATAGAACCACCTACAACACATTCTCCATCAATCTGAAGAACCATGAAAAGAACCATTTAAGAGTGAAACTGCACTATAAAGAAATCATGGTTCTAGATCCATTTGCTTTAGTAAAGAGCCCTTGAGGAACCATCTTTTTAAGAGTGTATGACTTGCAGTGAGAAAGAACACACAAGACATTACAATGAGAGACTAAAAATTTTGCCCACGTAAAGCCCACTGATTAGCACAAACGGTTACAGGTGAGTACAGGTGACTTTAGTATTGGGGTGAGAGTGACCCCTGGAGGCATGGAGGGGAATCCCCTGGTATAAGTCTGCACTGGATAAGTTAATACTGGATATAAAATAGCAACAGCAAGTGATGCCAAACTTTAGCTCAGTTTTGCATGTGCACATTTATAGAATCCTTGCAGGAACAGTTATATTTCAGAAATATATATAAAATTGAAAATACAACCCTGTTTCCAAAATAGTTGAGATGTTGGGCAAATAAAATGAAATAAAAACAAAAACAAAATCACATCATATCAAATGCTGAAAATGAGAAATATTATGGTTTTTGAAAAAGATATGTCCATTTTGAATTTGATGCTAGCAGCACTTTTCAAAGCTGTTAGGACAGGGCAACAAAACAGGTAAAGTTAATTGGCAACAGGTCAGTAAAACGAATGAGGATTTCATCATTTAAGGTACATAATATCATTAAAAGAAATCTCTGCAGAGTACAAGGCCAAAATACAGTATTGGCTGGCTGTGATCTTCGCGCCCTCAGACGACACTGTATTAAAAACAAATGTTATCGACGCTGCACCCTCTGGGCTAAAGAGGAGAGGGACCATCCAGCTCATTATCAGCACACAGTTCAAAAGCCAGCGTCTGTGATGGTTTGGGTGGGCATTAGTGCACATGCTATGGGTGACTCGCAGATCTGTAAAGGTTCCATTAATGCTGAACTATAGGCAGGTTTAGGGGCAACATACCGCTGTTGTTGGATGAAAACCTTGTATCTCCAAAATGGTAACTTTACAGGAGAAGGAAAAAAACACACTTTACTTTTATTGTAAGTCAATGGAACCAGACTTTTTTTCCCCCAAAGTCATACTGGGCTGTTTCTTTTGGTCCATTCATCATGAAATTTATGCACAATGTAAAGAGCAACAGGCTTTTCAAATTATGTCAAAAACAGAAAAACAACAAAAATGGAGATACAAGGTTTTCTTCCGACAGCAGCGATTTGCTGCCATCCAGATGACGTCTTTTTCAGGGAAGGCCTTGCTTATTTCAGCAAGACAATGTCAAACCACATTCTGCACATATTACAGCAGCATTGCTCTTTAGTAAAAGAGTCAAGGTACTAAACTGACCTGCCTGCAGTCCAGACCTGATAACATTTGGCACATTATGAAATGAAAAATACGACAAAGGAGACCCCGAACTGTTGAGCAGCTGAAATCTTATATCATGCAAGAACGGGAAAAACATTTCTCTTTCAAAACTAAAGCAATTGGTCTCCTCAGTTCCTAAACACTTACAGAGTGTTGTTAAAAGAAGTGGTGATGAAACACAGTGGTAAACATCTCCACCTCCATAGACCTCAGAATCATGCTTTTGGTGTTGATGTACATTGACTGAAACTCTGCATTTCTCTGTTTGTTCCAGCCAAAAACCTCGCTCTCTATGGAAAAGCCGCACAGTCAACCTTGATTAATAACCCCTGGGCTCCATATGGTCATGCCTACAACGCTATAGATGGAAATACCGACTCCAACTATGACCACGGGTCATGCACTTCCACTAAGGCACAGCAGAACCCCTGGTGGAGGGTGGACCTCCTGGACGAGTACACAGTGACCTCTGTCACCATCACTAACAGAGGAGACTGCTGTCCAGAGAGGATCAACGGAGCTGAGATACGCATCGGAAACTCTTTACTCAACAATGGAAACAGCAACCCATGGTGAGAGAATGTTTTTTGTAAAATGAAAGTATAAACATTTGGAAGTATGTTATGAAAATGCTTGGAGTCAGCTGCACATGGCAACACCTGCATCACATTTCTGTAAATGTAAATGCAATTTCTAAATTCGTTTCTGAAGGTATTTTCCAGCTTCAGACATCATTTCTCAAACATATTTCAGGCCTGGGTTATTTGACTCTTTTGTGAGTCCATCCTCCATCCTCACACAAAGCAGTCCGCATACATGCCTCACTGATGGAGTCCCTCAGGGTTCAGTTCTTGGGCCACTTCTGTTCTCACACGGCTTCTCTTTCTACTGCTATGCTGATGACACCCAGTTACACTTTTGTTTTCCTCCATCCACCTTCCACAAAGGATATTAAGCTACATTTTATAATGTCTAATACTTTGAAACAGAGGCTGTCAAATAATTCTTTTTAAAAATGTTGTTGGAATAGGATTGTGTAACGTGACATAATCAGTCAGATGCTTGCAGATAAAAAGAGTAAAAGAAGCTTTACTAGTCAGTCCATTATCCAGAGTCATCAGCAGAAAACAGGCAAGGGTCAAAAACAATAGAGACAAAATACAAAAATAGATGAACATAACAAACAAGATCTGGCAAACAATTCCAATAGGGAGGAGGTAAAAAGGCAAAGTCAAGAACGGTGCAGAAGATCAGAGCCGGAGTCGGATACAAACACTAGGAAAAGAACACTCAGTAGATCTAAACAGAAGCAATACCTCACAAAGTTTAACGCTAAAAGCCTGGGCTTATAAACCGTCCTAACTAGGTCATATGATACATAGAGCAGGTGAACAGAATCAGTAATGTGGTAAGGCAGACTTCTGATAGGTAGAGTGGGATGATGTCACAGATTTCAGCATTTCAGTAGTAGGGAGATTCATCAGCATCAATTGTGCAGGGAGTGAATGAGCCAGCAAGGGGGCAGAGCGTTGAGGAAAGACAGAAGTCTGCCTTTTAGCATCTGCAAGTGGAGGTCAAAAGGCACTGGGGGAGGGCTGGAGTGATGGTGCTTGTTTAGAGGCAGAGCAAGAGGAGAGACTGAAGTTCAACCTTGGGGGATTTGTGGGTGCAGGCCAGATGGGACTGGAAGAGACATGTAGAGTTTGACAGGAAGAATAAGTGGGTCAAGTAGAGTTTGAAACCTTGCAAGAAGGAATGGTCAAGAATTGGATGGTGGAATGGAAAGGGGGGCAATGGAAAGGGTAAACACTGGAGTGCAAGGAGACGTGCAGGTGTGCAAGAGGTGCTGGATCAGCTTGGTGATTTCACACCATGTGGCATTTAAGCTTGGAGCTGTCATCACATGGTTTGTGCATCGGTGCGACTGATCCAACAGAGGGCGCTGTTTATCTCTGATGGAGCAGAGACCTTAGTCCCTCAGTATGCACCAGTGCTTTGGTCAGATTAATGATTTGTACCAGTTGCACTGAGTCCAGACTGTCAGAAGGCGCAAGGCCAAGGAATTAGGTCAGCCAGGAAGATCTGACTTAGGCAGTACTAGCCAGAGTTGCAGTAACAATGAGAATCCACCTCAGTTTGGACATCAGGTACATCAGGACATTCAGTAGAAGGAACCACTTAACTTTAGTTGTTTCATAATCCCGTTTGAATGCACTTACCCAAAGCACAGTCATCTAAAGTTTCTCCATTGTTCATTTAAGCACATTGTTTTAGCTAAAACTGACCTCTCAGTTATTACTGACTGTGGACTATACAAATGCACATGTATACAATCTCTCTTATATGCACTGTATTCTCTGTTTTCTTCAGGGCTGGAGTGATCTCTAGCATCCCTGCAGGAGAATCCATCACCTTGAATTTTAAGAAAGGCATCGCAGGTCGTTACGTTAACGTGGTCATCCCCGGGAATAACAAGGCCCTGACTCTCTGTGAGGTCGAGGTCTACGGCTATCCCACTCCAGATGGTGAGAAAAAAAATATAACCCACATTGTGCTTACCCACCTTGTTCTTCCACTGTCTGGCCACTTTATTATAAACAACCACCTTGTTCTTCCACTAACTGGCCACTTTATTATAAACAACCACCTTGTTCTTCCACTAACTGGCCACTTTATTATAAACAACCCACCTTGTTCTTCCACTAACCGGCCACTTTAGTACAGTAGGGTTGCTGGGGTTTTGCTGGGAATGTGTGTATGTGCGTATGTGCGAATGTGCGAATGTCTACAGGAATAGAAGCTAGAATGTGTTGTGTGACAGTGTGTGTGGCAGAACTCAGGTGTGGATGTCCATGTGACTGCACACATGAGATTTAAACTGTTAGTTACCTTTTATTATGAGCTACTGTAATCGAAGAAAAATTCTTTGCCTGTGCAAACACACTTGGCCAGTAAAGACTGATTTAAATCTGACCAGCTGCTTCCACAGTCAGAAACTGACCAATGATAACACAAAGTGTGCATCAACAGATACACCAGCGAGATGGAGCTACAAGAGAGGGCTTTCTGATAAAGTGGACAGGCTGTTGAATGTACTGATGATTGATCTGTTATTGGATTGACATTCTTCGTTCTCACTGGACTGATTGTTTCCTGTGCAGGAGAGAATGTAGCCTTGAAAGGACGAGCGACGCAGTCCAGCCTTTATTCTTTTAATTTTGCGTCCAGTGCTGTTGATGGAAACCGGGATGGTGTGTATGATCATGGCTCCTGCTCACACACTAACAAAGAACTCAATCCCTGGTGGAGGCTGGACCTGCTGAAACAACACAAAGTGTTTTCTGTCACCGTCACTAACTCCCAGAATGCAGTTCCTGAAAGGCTGAGCAGGGCTGAAATCCGAATTGGAGACAGCTTGGACAACAACGGCAACAACAACCCAAGGTATTTTTTAAATGATGTTTTGAATGATATGTAACTTCTGATCTGCACTTATTGGTTTATTTAATTTAAAACAGTTTTCATTCGTCAGCTATTGTCATCCTGAGATACTTTCCTTTCACTTCCTGCTTCATCAGGTGTGCAGTGATCTCCATTGATAAAAACAACCCGACAATGTCCTTTGAGTGTAACGGGATGGAGGGACGGTACATCAACATTGTGATTCCAGGAAGGAGCGAGTATCTCATACTGTGTGAGGTGGAGGTGTACGGAGCTCCTCTGATCTGAAGGCGCTTTATGATTACACTGTGATGCTGATCACTGTGATCACTCATATAACAGGCTTTGTTTACAGCCCTGAGACCACCAAATGGCCACATCTTTATCTGTGAGGGGACTGTTGGCCAGGATCGACAGGCTCACTGACCATTCCCCTTAGCAATTAAGGGTGATGCTATATTTGGATATATATTTCCGTTGTGTTTGGTCTTGTTTTGCAGTATATTTTATGTTGCATGTGGGTTCATTTAGTAGGCGAACATTTACAGATTATTTCTCTGTGCTGGTCTCTGAATGTGGTCTCTCCTTTCAAAAGGAGAAGTTGTCCTATTTCTTATGAACCTTATTTGCCTGCAGGTTTCCATGTGGCCTTTTTTAATTTGAATATTCCCATTGCTTAAACCTACTGTAACAACTGTATTTTGATTAAAACTGCTTGAAGGGGTTTAAAATTGGCTATTCGCTGCTGTTATTTTGAATATTATGAACAGTCCATTCTGCTCTATTGTTCATATCCTTCTGTATTTCTGGGTACACTGCTGGGTTACTTGGTCCTCTGTTCACTGTAATTACACTGTATCACAATTGGTTGATTATTATTTCTCTCTTGGGGAAAGAATAAATTTTGTTGGCTCTACAGTTTGTTGATTGCTTTGTAGTAGCGCAAGTTGACTCCTCAGTTATAGTTTTAAATATCGTTTATGCCAGTCCTCAATACACATATGCATACTGACCACTTTATTGGAAACACCGACCTTGTGCTTCCACTAACTGGCCACTTTATTAGAAACACCTACCTTGTACTTCCACTCACTGGCCACTTTATTAGAAACACCTACCTTGTGCTTCCACTCACTGACCACTTTATTAGAAACACCTGCCTTGTACTTACACAATCTGGCCACTTTATTAGAAACACCTACCTTGTGTTTTCCTTCACTGGCCACTTTATTAGAAAAACCTACCTTGTGTTTTCCTTCACTGGCCACTTTATTAGAAACACCTACCTTGTGTTTTCCTTCACTGGCCAGCTTATAAGAAACACTTCCCTTTTGCTTCCACTCACTGGCCACTTTATTAGAAACACCTACCTTAAGGTTTTGTAAGTGTACAGTTACAGACTGAAGTCCATCTGTTGCTGCACTCCTTCAGCCCCCCTCTACTCCAGCCAACATCAGTTTCTGACCACAAGGCCGCTGTCATCCAGATATTATTTGGATGACTGACACAAACTGGACAACAGTGACAGATGTGCTACTGTCTTTATAACTGAACACTAGTAAGGTGGAACTACAAGTGAAGGGTTTCCGATAAAGTGGCCCGGGAGTGTTTTTGGAGTCAGATTAAATCATTTGGTTTCCACATAAAAGGCAGCTAATAAACAGTTCTGTTGTCTGTTGATAGTATAAGCTACACTGTTTTAGGAACCATTGTGGACTAGTGATTAATATGACCTCTGTTCTTGGACTAGACTTAATAGTCACATTCTCTACTTTTTGTGATTTAGTTTTGCATATTGTCTTAAAAATAAAGGTGCCAAAGAGGGTTCTCTATGTGAAGGCATAGAAGAACCACTTTTGGATCATAACAACAGGAGCTTAGAAAATTATTAAAATATCTAAACTATTTACCATGTTTAACATATTCATATCTAATATATTCACATATGAATGTAGCATTTATAAGAACCTTTTTTTTAGGATCTTGTAGTTATAAAAGTTCAAACTGTTCCACTGGACCAACACTGCAGTGATTGCAACAGGCTTAAACATCTGGCACAGTGTTTACTGGTTCAAACTGGCCTCAGGAGACCAATAAGATTCCATACTTACACAACAGTTAGGCAAGACCAGACATAACAACAACCACATTGAAGGGAAATTCCACTGATTTTTCAAAATTTCTTAATTGGTTAATTAATTCAGAGCGGTTTGGTGTGAAACGCTCTGTTCTAGATAAACTTACCGAGTCAGAACTGTTCACAGTGGTGGTGATAGGAACCAGACGTCCACCTCTAAAAGCTCCGTCACAGAAAGTTCCTACATGAAATGGTTATGAATTGACTGCCTGATGACTGAGACACTGTTTTAGGATAGTTTAGAGAACTTAAACTCCATTCATAGTGGAGGGATACATGCAGGGTGTTATTAGGCAAAATAGTCCCCAAAGAAAACGTATTATTTCAGATTTTCCACTGTTTTCCATCATCAACATTCCATATAAACTCAGAAGACTCGTGTAGGTTCACTGGTGGTTCTGATAGTAAATAAAATGTCTATATTTGTGTTGTCGTCATGGCGACCCCTGGTTCCTATCACCACCACTGTAAAGACATCTGAACCATTTCACACCAAACCACACATTCTCACAAATCTCACACATTCAACAATGGGTGGAATTTTGAAAAATAGGTGGAACTCCCCTTTAAGCTTTACATAACACTCTGCTTTATAAAAAGGCACACTGCAGTGAAAAGTGGCAGCAGCATCGTTGGAGCAGTTTAATTCTTCAAGTTTCTCTTATCGGTGAGTTCATCTCAGATTTTTGATGCACTGCATGTCTAGAAATACTTTCAAAATCGCATGCTGGAAATATCTAACACTTAATGAAGGTAGTTTATTAGTAATGCTTGGATACTTTTTAAACCCATAACGAACATAACCTACAATACAATGTAATACAGCGATGAGCAGACAGAATCAATAGTTACTGTACTCTTACTCCATTTTTTTATAGAAAAATGGGGCTCCACATATTTTACCTGCTGGGAGTGATTACAGTGGCTGGTTTCACTGATGCATCATCTATGAAAGGTACACATCATCTCCACATATATATATATATGGACACAAGTATACATAATAATCAGCAACATAAACAAGGCATAAAGCAGTTTTCTGTGCACTGTGATCTTTTTTAAGATCGAGGTTGTACACAGTCCTATGTACAAACCTAATGAATACCTGACTAATTAATGAATTAATTAAGGATGAAATTGTTCATATTAAGTTGAACAATGTAATTCATTATTCTGTTAAGGAAAACAGTGAGAGTATTTTTTTCAGACCGAGTACAAGTACAGTCTTAAAAAAGGGTTTCAAAGAACATTCAAGGGTTCTTTAATAAAGAAAATGGTTCTATATACAACCATGAACACTCAAAGAATCCTTTGCATGATTTAAAGAGTTCTTTGCATGGTGAAATGGTTCTTCAGATTGATGGAGAATGTGCTGTAGATGGTTCTATATAGAACCTTTTTGAAAATGGTTCTATATATCACCCAAAAGGGTTCTTCTATTGTTACGGTGTCAAGCTTGTAACAATAGAAGAACCTTCTAGGTGCTACATAGAACCTTTTTTAAAAAGGTTCTATATAGAACCATCAATAGCACATTCATGCATTTTTTTTTATTATTATTGCGGTGCATTTTTATGAGGTTGAGTACAGTATAGGCCAATACCCGATACCAGTATCAGTATCAATGCATCCCTAACCCTGTTGAACATACCAGCCTAGAGAACTGGTCACCACTGATTTAATTATAATTTATATATTTTTTAATTATAGCTAACTATAATTATAGCTAATTGAGGACTGTTTGCCAGTAGCAGAAAACTCTGTACAAAAGTCACAGACTCTTCATTTACTTCAATTCCAGTCAAAATAGCCGTTATGTCATGCTTCCCTCCGGCTCGGTCAGTTCAGAGGTGGATCCCCTACAAAACTCCACTTCCCAGGATGCAACAGCAAATCACATGACTAACATGTCAGAACCATTGGCCAATCGTGAGCCATTCCAGAGATCGAGCACCTCTGAGTGTTGACAAGCGGCAGCTGCTTGTCATTAACGGACACTTTAAATACTGTTTACTCACCACTCAAACTTTGTGAAGGGTTGCTCCCTTTTTGTACTTTGGCTGTTTTACTTACTAAAACTTAATTAAACAGAACTAACTTCACTGATCACAGAATGATGCTTTTCATGTTGATGTACAACTGACTGAAACTCTGCATTTCTCTGTTCACTCCAGCCAAAAACCTCGCTCTCTATGGAAAAGCCACACAGTCAACCTTGGTTAATAACCCCTGGGCTCCATACGGTCATGCCTACAATGCTATAGATGGAAATACTGATTCGAACTATGACCACGGGTCATGCACCGCCACAGAGTGGCATCAGAACCCCTGGTGGAGGGTGGACCTTCTGGACGAGTACACAGTGACCTCAATCACCATCACTAACAGAGCAGACTGCTGTCCAGAGAGGATCAACGGAGCTGAGATACGCATTGGAAACTCTTTACTCGACAACGGAAACAGCAACCCATGGTGAGACACCTGTTCTTCTACTTCACTGTGAAATGGTAATTGTTGCTGGTATTGCTTTAAAGCTACTAGGGATCAGAACTAACCTGTGCCATAACAAACAAATTAACCAACTAATGAAATACTTGCCAGGTTTGGACATAATGTCTTAAATATATGTCAGGCTTGGGTTATTTCACATTGTCAAAAACCACAGACCTGACTGTCTTCCACACCAACTAGTCCACATACAAGCCTCAATAGTGGAGTTCCGCAGGGGTCAGTTCTCAGTCCACTTTTGTTCTCCCTGGAGACAAATCTCCTGAGTTCAGTTATAAGCTCTCATGCCATCTCTTATTACTGCTGCACTGATGAAAGTCTGCTGAGAAGAATGGAAACTGTAATAAAGGGAAAGTGGAGACACACTAAACACATCATATATTTTCTGTTGAAAATCTCTCAATCTCACATGTATGCACTGTTTTCTCTCCAGGGCTGGGGTGATCCCAAGCATCTCTACAGGGAACTCCATCACCTTCAACTTTGAGAAAGGCATTTCAGGTCGCTACGTTAACGTGGTCATCCCCGGAGAAAAACGGCTTCTGACTCTCTGTGAGGTGGAGGTCTACGGCTATCCCACTCCAAGCGGTGAGAAGAACAGACAGGCTGTGTCCTAGAAGGAGAGTTTAATAACTCATCCAAACCCATACTAGTCTTTTCATAGATCAAGTAACTCGACTTACTTTCAGGCATCAGTTCAGACATTAGTTCAGTGCATCACAAACTTTTATTTACTGAAAACATATTGTTAAATGAGCTAGAGCTTTTATAGAAACTACTTTGGTCGCCCACTGAGTGGTCACTTTATAACTTTCACCAGTTTAGAGATTCGCTATCGCTCGTCATTGTTGCTGGAGTTTTTACACACCAATATCACTGCTAGAGGTTCAAGAAACTGCCCATTGATGGAGCTGATGATGGCTAACACAAACTGTGCATCAACAGCCTTTAACTGTACACCCAGTGGAGCTACAAGAGAGGGGGTTACTGATTAAGTACTGAGTACCTTATAGAACTGCAGTGGGACTTCTTAGAACATCCAGCATCTACCAGCACAGGAACTGGAAAAGTTTGTCCAGCTCTGTTCTTCTCTTCTTTGGGATTCTTTTAAAATAAAATGCTAACACCCCAAAGTCAAAGATGTGACCAATCACAAAGCAGTACAGATGGTCTCACCAACAAAACAGAATGAAATTAAACACAAAAAAGGAGTTAGTAACTAGTACTAAGTACAGGTAGATTCCTTTACTTATAATCCTCAAGTAGAAGTAAAAGTATTACTATTTGAAAATACTCAGGAGAGTTCAAATCCACCAGTATTGTACTGAAGTTCATGTAAAAATAAATGTAACTAGCGCTGGTGAGGGTACTGTTCTTCAGATTTACAGGAACCCTTCAGAATAGATCTATTATTGGATATTATTGGTTTCATTTTGATCAGATTGTTTCCTGTGCAGGAGAGAATGTAGCGCTGAATGGAAAAGCTACACAATCCAGCCTTTATAGTACTGGTTTTCCATCCAACGCCATTGATGGAAACCGAGATAGTGTGTACACTCACGGTTCCTGCACACACACGGATAATGACCTCAATCCATGGTGGAGGCTGGACCTGCTGAAACAGCACAAAGTGTTTTCTGTAACCGTCGTTAACACGGTGGATAATGTTCCTGACACACTCAAGGGAGCTGAAATCAGAATTGGAGACAGTCTGGACAACAACGGCAACAATAACCCGAGGTATCAGTGATCATTTAAAATTATAAGTTGTTTCTTCTTTGCATCTCAGCAGAAACAATTCTGTAAATAATTAAAATACTATAATTAATTATTTTCCTTTCACTTCCTGCCTCATCAGTTGTGCGGTGATCTCAACCATTGATAAAGAGACTCCGATCATGTCCTTTGAGTGTAACGGGATGGAGGGCCGGTACATCAACATTGTGATTCCAGGAAGGAAGGAGTATCTCATTCTGTGTGAGGTGGAGGTGTACGGAGCTCCTCTGATCTGAAGAACCTCATCTGGGTTTTTGTTATTGCAGTGCGATGTTGATCTGTTTCATTTCTCTACCAGCTTTTACACTATGAAACAACTTTTCTTGTATTTTTTGTATGTAAACTTGTATTTTCTTAAGTCAAAATAACTTGTGGAGGCAGATTTGCTAAAAAAGGCACTAATTAATGGCAACACTGACCCTGCACTGGTGTGCATGACCAGTGAAGTGGGTTATCTACTAAGAACTTGAAACACAGCCACTAATTCTAAAACAAAAAATGAAAAAAAAACCAAAAAGTATCTGCAAAACTGTACAGGAGAAAACAACAACATTCTTTACCTTTAATGTAGGTTAATGTAAAGAGGTTTTATTTAAAGTCATTTTCAAGCATTTCTATTGGTCCACTCATCATAAAACTATCACCACAAATCCCCCAAAATGGAGATTTTTTTTTTTTTGGACAGCCCCCTGTTTTGTCTTCTGCCAAGTAGGAAAAATAAAAGTTGTGCTTCTTTGATTCCAGTCCAAATTGCAACTCATTGGGTTGAAAGAATGGCCTATTTTTCTGTGTTACTTTTTTAGCATGAGATCTTCTACTTGTATAACTTGTTTTATGGTTAGCTCCAGCAAACTATGAATAAAAGTAGCTCTTGATAATCTTTCAAAGACTTTGTCTTGCATTTTTGTGAAAATTGGTACATTTCATACATCAGAGGCCAAGTTTTCTCTGGGTTGCTTGAGGAAAATGATCATTTCTCCAGAGCTTTCAAATGCTGTCAGATGCTGTGATGCAGAAGGGAAACAAAGACTGCTGATGATTTGGCTGAAAAGTATGGTATATTGCAAACAAGAGGGGACCAAGACTTGGTCCCTGAAGCACCCCTTTCAGGACAAAGGTTGTTCTTGAGTAACAACCTTGTAATCATCAAGACATCTGTTGTAAACATGGCAACTTGCCTCTAACAGCTGTACCACTGTAATCTCCAGTATAGATAGATAGATAGATAGATCGTAACCTTAACCTCAACACAAAACCTAAGCCTAATCCTGGCTGTAATCCTAACCTTAACTTTAACCTCAACACAAAACCTAATCCTAATCCTTGTCCTAACCCTAACCTCAACCTCAACCCAAAACCTAATCCTAATCCTTGCCCTAACCCTAACCTCAACCTCAACCCAAAACCTAATCCTAACCTTAACCTCAACCCAAAACCTAATCCTAACCCTAAACCTGGCCGTAATTCTAACCCTCACTCTGGCCCTAATTCTAACCTTAACCTCAACCCAAACCCTCCAGGTCCAGGATGGTGCCAGTGCGTCTGTAACAGCTTGTTGATGTTGATGGTCTGTATTAAACCTGTTAATGTTCAGTTCCTCTCAGATTAAACATTTACAGATCACAGTTAATTCAAAGTCTCTTGATAATCTACTGAATGCATTCACTGCTACTACATCATTGATATGTTGTTGATATGTTACTGAAAGTCTGTTGAGTGTTTATTTCACTTAAAAAAGACACTTAAAGTGTCACTGGTAGAATTTTATTATCATTGCATAGTAGTAGTGCAAAAGTGAACAAAGTGGCAGATTTCTAGAAAATGATGTACAAAAAATGATGTACAGAAGATTATAAGGCACAGTTGAGGTAGTGGTGGATATAAATCTAAAAACTACACAGCATTTAGACCTTCTGAAATCCAAAATTAGCTCTTCTGTCTTCATAATTTTTAAAGACTGGGAAAACCCTCTTTTGATGATGTATCTTGAAGGAACTTTTGAAAAGCTTTTGGTGTCAGGTCGTTTTAATAGTTTTTTTAATAGTTTGGGAAGTAAATGAAGAAAGAAAACAGATGGTTAATGTTACTGATAGGAGTATCTTACTGCAGTCATAAAACTGTAGTAACTGCTCAGCTTCCATGTTCACATGGGCCGCATGTTTATTTTAACTGGGCTGTGTAGGTTTTATGTGATTATGGGCTTATATGGGCTTTTTGAAGGGCTGTATATGAGCCACAACTGGGTTAAAGACACAGGATCCAGTTAGAGACTGTCATCGACCCCAGTCGGGTTACATCTGTGGGCCCTAGTTGGGTTTCATAAATTTACAAATATGGAATATCAAATGCTTTAAAAATGTTAAGCATAAGCAATATTAAATATTCCTAAGGAAATACTGTAAATATAGACACATTTATAAGATATATAAGATCATTTAAACATGAGTATAAGACATAATATATAAGTCTGAGTATAAGACATAGTCTGCAGACGTCTCTGCTTTTCCACATGGCTTCATATTTGACTAAAGATAAAAGGCTATTTTCTGGAACTGGTTGGAACTGGTTCAAAAGGCACCTCGAGCCTTCAATAGCTAAAAGGCTAGCTTTCCACTTCTGAGGATTAATCAACAGAATTATGGAGCTAAAAAGGAATATTTAGTCCAATTTCACTGCTATTGCTAAGTAAAATTGAACTTTTTGTTGCAGGGATAAGATATTAGCCTTAATAAGTGAGATAAAGCCTGTAAACCAGTGAAACAAACAAATTCTAAAACAGCCAGCTTGCTATGTGGCTAAGTAAACGTTTTCACTAACTGTCCAACATTTTTGTCTTTATGTATACAAACCATGCAAAACATTTTATTTTGCTGATTTAGGAGTTGTAAAATCTTCTTCAGTTTGACTTCTGATGCAAACTTGAAGATGAAATAAGAAATATGCTGTGTAATATGCAGCACATGGCTAACAGGCTAACAAGCTGTACGCTTTAAGCTGAAGTATTTACTGAATAATTCACTGAAAACTGCAACATACAGAGTAGAATATGTTATAATTTAATGTGTTTTATAAGCTTTAAGGTCTATTTTAAAGCCAGAAGTTTCATAGCATTAAACCCAGTGTGGATAAGTGACTGCAAACTACTATTAGCTAGGCGCTAACATAACACTGAAACATAAGGAAACTTGTGGAAATTTGCACTATTGTAGCTCAGGCTGCTTATAATGTGGTTCTGTGTAAAGAGGCATTAAAAAGCTCAAACATTTCATATACTGATACTTGCAGATACTTTGCTCAAAGCAGTGTGGTAGCTTACTGCTTTACCCTTTACAGTTGATTTAATAACTGTGAAACTATTTAACATTTTGTAATAGCATTATATCAAATTGAAAGAAATTAATAAATTACTTAACAGTATTAAAGTCCATTTAGCATTCTGTGTTTCATCATATATGATAGAAAAGTGATGCTGTCAGTTACACAGTGTGAATGAGTTGGAGCAATTTTAATAATCACTTTTTTGCACACCGGCCAATGGTAACTATATGTAATACATGTGATAACCCACTTGTGGCCCCTATTACCCATAAGGGCCCCCACTTACCACTCTCAGCCCCAACATTAGCCCATATAAGGGCACACAATAAGGGGCCCATGTAGGGCCAGTGGATGTTTGCTCACATAGGCCCCACTTGCAGCCCAACTTGGCCCCATATGGGTTAACACACACAGGGCCCATATGGAGCCGGTAGACAAATCTTTATGGGTTCCAGTTGTTAAACATCCACGTGGACATGTGTCTTCAAATCATAATTAAAATGGACAGAATGGATTACTCCAGTCACAGTAGTGACTCGTCAGATGAGTAGGACACCAAGGTAAAAGCTAAACCTAGCAATCTTACCTCAGTTTGGCTCCTTTTCTCTGAATAGAAGAGTAAAAACTCATCTCTGGTCTTCATCCTCACTAACGACAAAATCTCTGTTTTTCTGTTTCCTTAATAATTTTGTTCGCTAATCAAGGTAAGAGTTACATTACTGCTAACTTAGTTGTTTCTTAGCCTGTAGCTCAGTGGCCATACTAGCAGTCATGATTGGGTGACACCACAGGGATTCCCAATAGCTTTATGATGATGTAGCACAGAATGCGCTGACCCGGGCACAAGGAGGACGCGGGAGGCAGGATTCAGTGTTGCAGCAACCATGTTTTAATTTCACACCAAATAAACACAAAGCAAGCAAAACCAAATAATCAGAGCTGTGCTGGCCACTTTTCAGTCCTTTTTAAAGTAAGCTTTTCAGCGCTGTCCTCAGTCTTCTGTTGCCGCTGCTGCTCGTCCCTATCTACCTACCGAGCCAAGAGGGAACGAGAGCTCGCTGCTACACCTCCCCGTCACCGCCCCCAGCTCGCAGCTCGGCCGCCTGGGTCGAACGTGAGGTGTAGTGAAGTGGCCTCACTGCGGAACAGGGGGCGGGGCCCGGGCGGTGGAGCTCAGGACTCACTCCTTGCCCTCGTGCCTCTCGTGACCGGCAGTGTCGTCGTCCTCCTCCTCCTGCTTCAGGCCCCACCTTCCAGCAGGCTCTCGCAGCCGCCATCGGGGCCCGGGCACACACCACAGATGTGTTTACGCAATGTGTGGTGGGTATTGTAGTGAAAGACTATTAATAAAAGAAAACATGAAAACAATAGAAAATTCTGAATTTTGTCAAACCGATGAGGCTGAGGGATGTAATACTGCACTAAACAATCTCCTGATGACAGAATAAAACAGCGACTGCTTACTGATCTACTGAGCCCAAAGAAGAGTTCTTCGCATTATTGTTTTTAGTATTTAAGAGGGAAATATTTTAGTAAGTCTGTGTGTTTCTGAATGAAGAATCTGTGCATAGTGGTCTATAATCTCCTCTGAAGTAGCTTGTCTTATTGAAAATTAAAAGAATGAATATTAAAAGGGCATGTTAATTTTTAGTTGAGATGCTATTTATTTGAAAATTCAATTGAAACTGATTTAATAAATCTTTTGTACCTGAAACCGCATATAGAAATATAAAATATACCCTCTCAGCACCAAGAGATAGTAGCACTGAGGTGAGGCAATATTGACATTATCCACTGGTTTGATTACAGCTCTGTTAAATTTGTAACTTGTGTAAAAATGTATTCATGTGAAATTCCAGTTCTCAGGAAAAATAAACAAAGACACAGCCCTCTTCTGATCAAATATAATAGTAGATCGCTTTATACCCAATATAAAGTATTAAAAATAACATTTAAACCTCTGCATTTTAATTTTATATCCATAACATTAAAAAATGAACATGCAAATATTCAAACATTATTCATGAAGATTTGCTGATATTTAAACAGCAAATTTGGTTCAGATGTTGAGCCTCAGTTCCAGTGTGGTTCAGCTCACAGTCATATACCATCACATTGAAGCAGATGTTCTGTGTAAATTTTATATCTTGTGTAAATTTAGTCTGGAATTCCGACGAAGTACAGTTCACATTAAAACAGTAAACATAGATAGAGCCCTCGCTCACATTACAGGATGGCTTTATAGCTCATATCCTATTTTGTGTAACCAAAGAATTGTTTGTCAGTCATGAACTGTTTTGAATATTAAGCCTTATATAAAGGCCTGTGTGCTGTTGGCATGCATAACTGACACTGATCACATCTTTGAGACAGCATAATTCTGCACCTTTCAGTTAAAGGTGAGTTCTTCTCAGAATGTTTAACGTAGCTGAATGTTTATAATAAATTTGCTAGAAAATGGTATTTTAGAATAATGTAATGAAGAATGAATATAGCACATGACAATAAATGTGCATCAATTAGTAGAGTTAAAATAATGTATGTATTTTGTTTTTTAGAAAAATGCATCATCATATGTTTTACCTGCTTGGGATCATTGCAGTATCTGGTTTCATTGATGCATATTCCACACAAGGTACACGTCAGCTTTTCTTTTTAATTTCAGTGCGGTTAGCTCACATGTAAATGCCATCATATCATGCCATCACACAGAGGTTCTGAAATTGATCTTCACAGTCATGACTTTTTTTCAGATATGCTAAACCACAAAGCCACAACAATTTAATAAAATTCTACATGGTTTTTGTTCAATTATTTATGGATAGCAGTCTAAGTTTTCGCTGTAAGACATTGGAGCTTCACAAAAAGCCAGATACATTTCTATCTGAACTCGACTGTAGCCCACATAATTCTGTCTGAACCGACTGTAGCCCACAAAATTATGTCTGAACTCGACTGTAGCCCACAAAATTCTGTCTGAACCGACTGTAGCTCACAAAATTCTGTCTGAACCGACTGTAGCCCACAAAATTCTGTCTGAACTCGACTGTAGCCCACAAAATTCTGTCTGAACTCGACTGCAGCCCACAAAATTCTGTCTGAACCGACTGTAGCCCACAAAATTCTGTCTGAACTCAGGATGATTCTTTTTGTGTTGATGTACAACTGAGTCTGCATTGCTCTGTTAATTCCAGCCAAAAACCTCGCTCTCTATGGAAAAGCCACACAGTCATCCTTGGTTGAAAACCCCTATGCAGCATACGGTCACGCCTACAACGCTATAGATGGAAATATTGATTCAAACTTTGGCCACGGGTCGTGCACTGCCACCAGGTGGCAACAAAACCCCTGGTGGAGGGTGGACCTTCTGGACGAGTACACAGTGACCTCCATCACCATCACTAACAGAGGAGACTGCTGTCCAGAGAGGATCAACGGAGCTGAAATATGCATCGGAAACTCTTTACGCAATAATGGAAATGATAATCCACGGTAAGAAATTCATTTTGATGTGTAATATTATTGTATTTTTAATTATACAATATTTAACTCAAGACACAGTTTTAGTTTGATAGCATCATAATTTTTTTGATAAATTTTACTATGTTAATCAAGTCCAAAAGCCTACTAAAAGTGTTATATAACCAAGAGAATAGATTTTATTTTACAGTATCAGCATTAGGTAGAGATAGGTATGATACCACTATTGTTCAGTATTGATACAGATACCAGTACTGAAACCTTGAGTATCGGCTGATACGAATCCTAATACTTTTTTTTCTTTAAAAGCTGCTATTTTTAGTTGAAGCACTTAAGATGATCTGAAAATAGACTATCACGCTGAAACCTCACAGTAAGAAATAGGTCGGCAACATACGTAAAAGTTTTTGTTGATTGAAGACTTACCAAAAACTTGGTAAGAATAGACTGAAATACGTACGAAATTTTGGAAGCATATAAAGTTTTGCAATACTGACAGCAAATGAATATCAGGGGAAGGGAGGACCAATGGGACAGTTTATTTCCGATGCAGGCAAGAAGTGGTGCGAAATAAAACTTTAAGACGTCTTAATGTTTACAGGCAAAAGTAATACCAAGATATTTAAATATAAGGTGGACTAGATGGAAGGACTAAGCACTGGGAGGTAAATCATTAGCTAATATGTTGATGGGAATAACTAACCTTTCTAAGCATTTAACTTTTAACCTGGAAACAAATTGTATATGGTTATAACTTGAAGGACCTGAGTCAAAGAGACGTTTGTGTCAGTGATGTATAACGCCACGTCATCTGCATATAAAGAGACTTTTTGTTTAAGATCTCCCTGTATGGATAGCAAAAGCCAGGGGCTGTACAGTTATAGCGAAGAGTAGTGGTGATAGGGGTCAACCCTGGCGCGAGCCACATGATAGGGAAAAGTACTTAAAGCTCATCCCATTAGTGTGAGACCAAGGGGGGTGTGTATAGGGGTTTAATCCAACAAATAAATACGTCCAAACATATGCAGTAGGTAAAAGAGATCACAATGTCTAATGAAGAGAATAAGGAATATAAAATGAGTAATATAATACTAATGAATCTGCTAATATTAAAGAAAAATAACCTACGCTGCCTAAAACACATTTGATCTGTATGTGTTCGGTCATGCTTTGATGTCTACATTATAAACGTACATATTTGACAGCTTCTATGGGTCCTGTGTTCAGCACTCAGTGGTTCGTGATTGGAGCTTAAGTTTCTGTGTGTGTTTTCTACTTTTCAGAGTGGAGGTGATTTCCTCCATTCCTCCAGGAAGATCCTTCACCTTCCACTGGGATAAAGGGTTCTCAGGACGTTATGTAAACATTATCATACCTGGAAATAACCGGCTCTTGACTCTCTGTGAGGTTGAAGTCTATGGATATCCCACTCAGCGTGGTGAGAACAAAACATGTACACACGTAGAGTCCATGTTTACTCAGAGCAAGAGCACTGATCGTCTACGTCTGTTTACAAATGTAAAATTCACATCTAATTCTGTGGACATGAGAAGCTTCATCCAACATCAGAGCTTTTATCCTGAAATGGTTAATAAATATGGAACTGTACAAGCTACACTGTCAGATTCCAGTCTCTTCATGATGTGGTTGCAGGCAAGGTGTGAAATACACCTCTTGGACCCCATAAATGCTTCAAAATCAAATTTCTGGGGCAGGGGGGATTCTGACTTTCTTAACTAACTTACCTAACTAGAGCTGCAGCACTGCTCTGCCTCAGGGTGGTGCTGTTGCAAATTGTTTCATCCACTTTGTCCTTCATAGCCTAGCAACTGTAACCATGCCTGGGATTCCTCTGAAAAACTTTGCAATGTGCCGCAGCTTATCTGTAAATCTGAAAACGTTCCCAATTTACCAAGTGCCCAAACTAGAAAAGAGCATTTCCAGATGAATAATTGCTAAAACAAACATTTTGCTGCCACTGAAACTAGCATTAGCGCTGCTATGGAGAGTGAGTTAGCAGCCAGCCAACATGGGATCCCCAGAATTCCAGAGGGGTATTTCACATACTGGTTGCAGTGTTACGCCAAGACACTGAAACCCTGCAGCAGACTTTAATAAGAAGAGATAAGGGGCAAAATTAACGGTTCGGTTATTATCAGAAGGAACCCTGTCTACCTTCATATTCTAGCTTTTGCTTTACTTTAAACTTTTTTGTAAACAGCTTATTAATCAGCTATATTGTTTTTTTAGATTCAGAGTGATCTATTTGCTACAAATGATCAGTCACCAATTTTGACTTTGTTTCCTGTGCAGGAGAGAACGTAGCACTGAAAAAAGCAGCTACACAGTCCAGCCTTTATGGTACTGGTTTGGCATCTAAAGCCGTTGACGGAAATCGAGATGGTGTGTACAATCACGGTTCCTGCACACACACGAACAACGACCTTGGTCCGTGGTGGAGGCTGGACCTGCTGAAACAACACAGAGTGTTTTCCATCACCGTCACTAACAGGCAGGACCAGGTTCCCGAAAGGCTGAATGGAGCTGAAATCAGAATTGGAGACACTCTGGACAACAACGGCAACAACAACCCAAGGTAAACTTTCTTCAGGTATAAGTGACAAAATATTTTGTACTCAAAGTGTGTTAAAATTTGCTCATGAATGTATAATAGCATTATAATTGTCATTTTTTAATTATACAAAGAAAATGTTGAGTTTCTGATTTTCCATGGTTAATGGAGCACACACGTCTCAATAAAATGGAAGTTGAAAAATTTACACAAAAGGCTGTTTATTGTTATTAATTATCACTTACTGGTTAGAAAATGCACCACGCCATTATTCAGTTTTGGGACTGTATCACTTGGTATTGTAAATAATATTTTCAACGTTTAACATTTCTTTGATTAAAAAACTAAAATGCATTAAACTAAAAATACATACCAAGTCTAGGCATACAAGTCAGTGTTGGTCTTACTAAACATTCCATATGAATATTTTTAAAACAGGGTTTTTGTTATAAAATAACCTACTGTTGGTAATAATTTATTTCTCTTTTCCTGCTTCTGTAGGTGTGGTTTGATCCCTAACGCAAGTCACACCCCTTCTGTGACCTTCCAGTGTAACGGGATGGTGGGACGCTACATCAACGTTGTGATTCCAGAAAGGAAGGAGTATCTCTCTCTGTGTGAGGTGGAGGTGTTTGGAGTTCCTCTGGTCTGAAGAGTCTCTTGGCCTTTATTTTGCTAATTCTCAGTCAGTTGTTAGCCGTGATTGCACTTCAACTGAAATTAAAGTCTGGAACTTGTTTGATTATTAATGCTGATTGATTGTAAAGCTGAAATTTGATGGAGGCTGATTGATTCTTCTCATGTCTGGCTCAGTTACATCATATTTAACCCTTGTGTGGTGTTGATGTGTCTGTCACTCAGTGGTCTGCTGGACCCACCATACTATTGTTTTTTTTTAATCAATACAGTCATAACAATTTATGTAAAAATACCAGATGTTTAAAATATCACAGGTGTCCAGCGTAGGGTTCTTCTTTAGCAGCTGTAGCCAGTCAGCAGCCTGTCCGTGTTGTCCACCCTCACACACACACACACACACACACACACACACACTAACAGCAGGCCATGTAGGAGGAGAACAGAGTGAAGGACACACCACCTCCACACTTTTCCTCCCCGCGGGTTCACCCAACACCACATGTGTAATATAAATGTGTGGGGGGTGAACAGAGTGAAGACACTGAAAATGGGTTATTTTATATGTTCTTCACAGAAAATGAGCAAAGGACAAGAATCTGAGGCTGAAATAATAATAAATCACATCATATTTTAATTTGGGTAAACATTGAAAATGGGGCCCACAGAACCCAAAACCATGTGTGTTGTCATGAGTCCATCATCGTCAACCGCACATTTGGTAAAAATCATCCAATTTAAATAAACATATGAAAATGTATCTCTGACCGCTAATTGAGGCAAAATTGTTCACAGAAATTTTTTTTTAGAAAAAATTAACTTTTTTCCTGTTATGTATGAAGCACAAGTGCAGCACGTTACGCCCCTAAGAGGGGGAATGATAGAGAATTAGTTTTAGAGCAAACACAGGACACAAAGCGTACTGCTCACAGCTGCATCACTTTATAAGTCATTTGATATTATGCATAGAATTAGGATTCATTACATTGAACACTCTTTATAGCGCATTAGAAAAGCATACACTGTTCACGTGCTGAGCTAACACACATACATACATACACATACATTCACTTCACAACTTCTCAAAGGAAAGGAATATGCAAATTAAATACAGAAGCTCTCAACTAGTTCACTTTTAGCTTTTAAACTCACTTTTAGCTTAGCACAATCACAAGTAGCCAAATTTTAGCACTTTCCCCATATTTCCCACAGCCTTCACTTACACAGAACAATAGTACCTAATTAACTTGGTACTTGAAGCTGTTGAACTCCATATACCTCAATTTAGCTTTATATCAGTCACATTTTGAACACAAACTAGAGCAGCAAATCTGTACATCACAACAGGCTTAACAATAAACAGGCACGTTCGCATTGTTTAGCTGAGCTACTTAGCCTTTTAGCATTACTCATTCCGTAAGTATAGCTCAGTTTAAATTACTAAAGAACAGTAAAGTAGTTTCCATACAAAATGTGAACAGTGAAAATGAGTGAAACTTACAACAGTCATATAAGTCTCTTGTTAAATGAACATATAACTCCTTAGAACGAGGCTGGGTAGCTTATTTTCTCCTTTAGCTTTTATCAGAGCACCAGGTCAGTGAGCTAAGCTAGTGACTTGCATTTTAGAAACGTCACATAAAGACAGAAAATTTGCTATTAAAACCACAATTAAACAGGATTTCACAAACAAGGACGCTGCTTTAAACACCATACTTGCAATTTTCTTTAAATATTTCGTACCTGAGAGGGGGAATGATAGAGAATATTAGTTTTAGAGCAAACACAGGACACGAAGCGTACTGCTCACAGCTAAACGTGCATTCTCTAGGTTCCCGCGCTCAGTCCGAACTAATCGCACATCAATGACAGGCTCGACCAATCGATCACACAGTATTTGCTCATATAGAGAAATGCAGTGTTTTATCAGTATCAAAACAGTTAGAAACACGCTTTTTTTTCTTTTCTTCTTTGAACATACATTTTTTTTCTTGTATCATTATCAAAACAGAAACATACTTTTTCTTTCCTTCTTTCTTTCTTTTTTTTTTTTAAGGGCGTCACACACACAGCAGTGATAAGAGGCTTTAAAGCCTGCAGACGTGTCACTCTCTCTGTGTTTAGAGGGCTTTGTCAGGTGGATGGGCTGCAAACTCAAACCAACAGCCTACATTCCTGAGAATGATATCAGTGATGTTTGTGGTGGGAAATAAAATGATTCAGAACCTAAACATAAACAAATCTGTACTTTGCATAATAAAATATGCATTAAATAAATCTTTTGAACAGAAAAGAATGTATGGATTGAATTCACTCTGATACATGAACAGCACAGTTTATCAAGTCAAGTCAAAGATAATAACAGCTGTTTTTATTTACGCACCTCCTGATTTTGTCACGGATGTCCAGAGGGTAACAACTGTGATTCAGCCCAACAAAAACATCAGCCAATCAAAATCTCTTAGCGTCTGTGAGATCATCAGTGTAAGCCTGTGTTCTTTCCAAAAGAAATGTGAAAAAAGGAGCAGAGCTGACCGACCGGCTGAAGTTTCCCATCTTGAGGAAGGCACACTTCTGTCAGACTCCTGCTTTTTTCTTCTCTAAGTTGGTAGTTGGGCAGAGAAATGTGTTGCTTTTTTGTTATTTTTGTACAACTTTTACCACAAAAGATAGCAAATGTTAGCTAACCAGCTAGGTGAGCAGTTAGCTTGTCTTAGTCTATCATCAAGAGTGTTGTCCTGAGTACATTATCATCGTCATGTTTGATGTCCTGAGTCCATCATCATGTGTGTTGTCCTGTGTCCATCATCATAATGTGTGTTGTCCTAAGTCCATCATCATCATCGTGTTTGTTGTCCTGAGTCCATCATCGTCATGTTTGATGTCCTGAGTCCATCTTCATCATCATGTTTGTTGTCCTGAGTCCATCATAATCACGTGTGTTGTCCTGAGTCCATCATCATTGTCAGGTATATTGTCCTGAGGCCATCATCATCATATCTGTTGTCTTGAGTCCATCATCATCGTGTATGTTGTCCTGAGTCCATCATCATAATCATGTGTGTTGTCCTGAGTCCATCATCGTCATGTTTGATGTCCTGAATCCATTATCATCATCATCATCATGTGTCCATTGTCATCGTCGTATGTTATCGTGAGTCCATCATCATCATCGTCGTGTATGTTGTCCTGAGTCCATCATCATCATCATGTGTGTTGTCCTGAGTCCATCATCATCATCGTGTATGTTGTCCTGAGTCCATCATCATGTGTGTTGTCCTGAGTCCATCATCATCATCATGTGTTGTCTTGAGTCTATCATCATCGTCATGTTTGATGTGCTGAGGCCATCATCATCATATGTGTTGTCTTGAGTCTATCATCATCGTCATGTTTGATGTGCTGAGACCATCATCATCATATGTGTTGTCTTGAGTCCATGATCATTGTATGTTGTCCTAAATCCATCATCATCACGTGCGTTGTCCTGAGTCTATCATCATCGTCATGTTTGATGTGCTGAGGCCATCATCATCACGTTTGATGTCCTGAGTCCATCATCATCATGTGTGTTGTCCTGAGTCCATTATCATCATATGTGTTATCGTCATCATCATCATCATCATCATCATGTATGTTGTCCTGAGGCCATCATCATTATCATATGTGTTGAGTCCATCATCATCATGTGGGTTGTCCTGAGTCCATCATCATCATCATCATCATCATGTGTTCTCTTGAGTCCATCATCATGTATGTTGTCCTGAGTCCATCATCATAATAATGTGTGTTGTCTTGAGTCCATCATCATCGTTGTGTTTGATGTGCTGAGTCCATCATGTGTGTTGTCCTGAGTTGATCATCATAATGTATGTTGTGCTGAGTCCATCATCATCATGTGTTCTCCTGAGTCCATCATGATCGTCATGTGTGTTGTCCTGAGGCCTTCATTATCATCATGTGTGTTGTCCTGAGTCCATCATCATCATCATCATCATCATATGTGTGTTGTCCTGAGTCCATTATCATCATCATATGTGTGTTGTCCTGAGTCCATTATCATCATCATGTGTGTTGTCCATCATCATCATCATGTGTGTAGTCCTTAGTCCATCATCATCATCATCATATGTATTGTCCTGAGTCCATCATCATCATAATCATCGTTTATGTTGTCCTGAGTCCATCATCATAATCATGTGTCTTGTGCTGAGTCCATCAACAAGTGTATTGTCCTGTGTCCATCTTCATGATGTGTTTTGTTCCGAGTCCATATTCGTCATGTGTGTTGTCCTGGGTCCATCATCATCATCATCATCATGTGTTGTCCTGGGTCCATCATCATCATTGCGTGTGTTGTCCTGAGTCCATCATCATCATTGTGTGTGTTGTCCTGACTCCATCATCGTCAACATCATGTGTGTTGTCCTGAGTGTATCATCATCATCATCATCATCATCATCATTATCATCGTGTGTTGTCCTGAGTCCATCATCATAATGTGTGTTGTGCTGAGTCCATCATCATCATCATCGTGTGTGTCGTACTGAGTCCCTCATCGACATGTTTGATGTCCTGAGTCCATCATCATCGTCATGTTAGTTGTCCTGAGTCTGTTATCAAGTGTGTTGTCTTGAGTCCATCATCATCATCATCATGTGTGTTGTCCTGAGTTGATCATCATAATGTATGTTGTGCTGAGTCCATCATCATCATGTGTGTTCTCCTGAGTCCATCATCATCGTCATGTTTGATGTCCTGAGTCCATCATCATCGTCATGTGTGTTGTCCTGAGGCCTTCATTATCATCATATGTGTTGTCCTGAGTCCATCATCATCATCATCATCATATGTGTGTTGTCCTGAGTCCATTATCATCATCATATGTGTGTTGTCCTGAGTCCATTATCATCATCATGTGTGTTGTCCATCATCATCATCATCATCATCATCATATGTATTGTCCTGAGTCCATCATCATCATAATCATGTGTCTTATGCTGAGTCCATCAACAAGTGTATTGTCCTGTGTCCATCTTCATGATGTGTTTTGTTCCGAGTCCATATTCGTCATGTGTGTTGTCCTGGGTCCATCATCATCATCATCATTGCGTGTGTTGTCCTGGGTCCATCATCATCATGGCGTGTGTTGTCCTGACTCCATCATCATCAACATCATGTGTGTTGTCCTGAGTGTATCATCATCATCATCATCATCATTATCATCGTGTGTTGTCCTGAGTCCATCATCATAATGTGTGTTGTGCTGAGTCCATCATCATCATCATCGTGTGTCGTACTGAGTCCCTCATCGACATGTTTGATGTCCTGAGTCCATCATCATCCTCATGTTAGTTGTCCTGAGTCTGTTATCAAGTGTGTTGTCTTGAGTCCATCATCATCATCATCTTGTGTGTTGTCCTGAGTCCATCAACATTGAGTGTGTTGTCCTGAGTCCATCATCATCATCATATGTGTTGTCCTGAATCTATCATGAAGTGTGTTTAGAAACCATTAGAAAACCATTAGACAACCATTAGACAATGTTCAGAAACAATTAGACAAGCATTAGACAGCCTTAAGAAAACCATTGGACAACAATTAAAAAACATTCGAAACCATTTGACAACCTTGAACAATCTAATTAGAAACAATTAGAAAACCATTAGAATCCATTACATAACCCTGAGAAAACCATTGGACAACCATTATACAACTATTAAACAACTTTCACAAAACCTTAAAAACTATTAGACAACCATTAGACAAACTTCAAAAAAAATTGGACAACCATTAGACAACCATTAGACAACCTTCAAAAAAAATTGGACAACCATTATACAAACATTAGACAACCATCAGAAAACATTCAGAAAACAGCCAGACAACCATTACAAAAGCATTAAACAACCATTAGACAACATTCAGAATACCACTAGAAAACCATTCAAAACCATTAGACAACCTCGACAAAAACAATTAGAAACCATTATAAAACCATTAGAATCCATTAGAAAACCTTAAGAAAACCATTGGAAAACCATTAGACAATCATTAGACAACCTTCAGAAACCCATTGGACAACCTTCAGAAAACCATTTAAAACCATTAGAAACCATTAGAGAACCTTCAGAAAAAATTATTAGACAACCTTCAAAAACCATTAGAAAAACATTAGACACCATTAGACAACCTTGGGAAAATCAGAAACCTTTAGAAATGCATTAGAATACATTAGACAACCTTGAGAAGACCATTAGACAACCATTATACAACCATTAGACAACCTTCAGAAAACGATTAGAAACCATTAGACAACCATTAAACAACCTTCGGCAAAAACCTTCAGAAAAATATTATAAACCATTAGATCACTATTAGAAAACCTCAGACAATGATTATGCAACCCTTAGAAAACCATTAGAATTCATTAGACAAAGTTCAGAAGCCATGAGACAACTTTCAGAAAAACACTAGAGACCATTACACAATTATAATTACACAACCATTAGTAAACCTTAAAAAACATTGGACAACCATTATGCAACCATTAGACAACCAGTAAACAACCAGTAGAAATCCTTCAGAAAACCATTAGACAACCTTCCAAAAACCATTAGAAAACCATTACACAATCTTGAGGAAACCAGTGGAGAACCATTATACAACCATTAGACAACCTTCAAAAATCATTGGACAACCATTAGAAAACAATTAGAAACCGTTAGACAACCTTGAGAAAATAATTAGAAACCATTAAAAATCCATTAGAAAACCATAAAAACCATTAGACAACCTTCAGAAAACCATTATAAACCACTAAAAAACGATTTGAAAAGATTAGAAAACCTTCAGAAACAATTATGCAGCCTTTAGACAACCATCAGAAAACCACTGGACAAACATTAGAAACCATTAGAAAACATTAGACAACCTTCTAAAATCATTAGAAACCATTCGAAATCCATTAGAAAACCATAAAAACCATTAGACAACCTTCAGAAAACCATTAGACCCCCATTAGACAATGTTGAGAAAACCATTAGAAAATCATTAGACAACCTTCAGAAAACCATTGGACAACCACTATACAACTGTTAAACAGCCATTAGGAATCCTTCAGAAAATAATTAGACAACCTTCAGAAAACCATTATACACCATTAGAAAACATTTAAACAACAATGAGACAACCTTCAGAAAACTATTAGACAACCATTATAGAACGATTAGACAACCTTAATAAAAACATAAGAAACCACTAGAAAATCATTAGAGCATCTTTATACAACTTTCAGAAAACCATTAGACAACCATTAAATAACCATTAGACAACCTCCAGACAGCTAATGTACAACCATTACACAGCTATTAAACCTTCAGAAAACCTTCAATAAACCATTATACAACCATTATACAACCATTAGACAACTTTCAAAAAAAAGACTGGACAAACATTATACAAATATTAGACAACCATTAGAAAACATTCAGAAAACTGTAAGACAACCATAGACAACTATGAAATAACATTTGAAAACCAAAATACAGCCATTAGACAACCTTGAGAAAACCTTCTGAAAAATAAAAGAAACCATTAAAAAACCATTAGACAACTTTCAGAAAACATTAGACAACCATTAGACAACACTCAGAAAACCACTGGACAACCATTATAAAAAAAATTACAAACCATTATAAAATCATTAGAATCCATTGCTCAACCTTGAGAAAACCACTGGGCAAACATTATACAGCCATAAGAAAACCTTCAGAAAAACCTTTAGAAATACATGAGAATCCATTAGACAACATTGAGAAAACGATTGGACAACCATTATACAATCATGAGACAACCTTAAGAGAACCGATAGAAAACATTAGAATCCATTAGACATCCTTCAGAAAAACATAAGTCATTAGAAAACAATAGAAACTATTAGACAACCTTCAGAAACCATTAAAAAATCCATTAGACAACCGTCAGAAAACCATTGGGCAACCATTAGAAACCATTAGAAATCTTTCTGAAAAACATCATAGAACCATTAGAAAACTATTAGACAACCTAAAGAAAACCATGTGAAACCATTAGACTGTCTTCTGAACACCATTAGACAACAATCAGAAAAACTAAAACCATTAAAAAACCATCAGGCAACCATTACACAACCTTTAGAAAAACATTAAGAAAACTATAGAAATCCTTAAGAACGATTAAAAACCATTAGACAAACTGAAGAAAACCATTTGAAACCATTAGAAAACCATAAGACCACCATTAGACAAGCTTCAGAAAACCATTAGACAACCTAAAAAAGCATTGGACAACAACTACGCAACCTTAAGAAAACCATATGACAACCATAAGAAACCATTAGATAAAAATCTGAAAAACACTGGACAACCATTAGAAAACAATTAGAAACCATTAGAATCCATCAGACAACACTGAGAAAACCATTGGATAACCATTATACAACCATTACATAACCTTAAGAAAAGCATTACAAACCGTTACAAAACCATTAGAATTCATTAGACACCGATTAGACAACCATTAAGCAACCTTCAGAAAAACCTTCAGAAAAATATTTGACACCATTAGAAAACCATTAGACAACCGTAAGAAAACCATTTTACAACCATTAGAAAACCATTAGAAAATATTAGACCACTATTAGACAACCTTCAGAAAACCATTAGACAACCTTCAAAAAAAAACATTGGACAACCTTAAGAAAACCATTACGAACTATTAGACAACCTTCAGAAACCACGAGACAACCGTTAGACAACCTTGAGAAAACCATTGGAAAACCATTAGAAAACCATTAGGAACCATTAGACAACCTTGAAAAAATAATTATAAACCATTAGAAAAACATTAGAATCCATTAGGCAACCTTCAGAAGATAATTAACAACCATTAGAGAAAAAACATTTAAAAACCATTAGAAAAAGATTAGAAGCCATTCAGAAAACCATCAAAAACCATTAGACAACTTTCAGAAAACCATTAGACAACCCTTAAAAACCATTAGACAACCATTAAACAACCTTGAGAAAAAACTTCAGGAAAATATTAGAAATCATTGAAAAACATTAGACAACCTTAAGAAAACCTTTTGACAACTATTAGAAAACCATTAGAAACCATAAGACAATCTTGAGAAAATCATTAGAAACCATAAGACAATCTTGAGAAAATCATTAGAAACCATTCGAAATCCATTAGAGAATCATTAGAAACCATTCGACAACCTTCAGAAAACCATTAGAAAATCATTAGACAACCAAGAAAATATTAGGAACCATTAGAAAACCATTAGACAACATTCAGAAACCACTAGACAACCATTAGAAAACCATCAAAAAACCATTGGACAACCATTAGATAACTGTTAAAACACCATCAGACAACCTTCAGAAAACCTTGAGGAAAATATTAGGAACCATTAGAAAACCACTAGATAACCTTCAGAAACCACTAGACAACCATTAGACACCCTTGAGAGGATCATTGGACAACCATTAGAAAACCATTAGGAACCATTAGACAACCTTGAGAAATCCATTGGACAAACATTATACAACCATTAGACAACTTTCAGAAAACCATTATAAACCATTAGATAACCATTAGAATCCATTAGAACTTTAAGAAAACCATTATAAACCAATATCAGAAACGATTAGACAACCTTCAGAAACCATTAGACCACCATTAGAAAACCTTCAGAAAACAATTGGACAACCATTAAAAACCATTAGAAACCATTAGGCAACCTTCAGAAAACCATTAGACAACCTTGAGAAAACCATTAGTAACCATTACACAACCTTCAGAACACAATTTGAAACAATTTGTGAGCCTTCAGAAAACCATTAAAAAAATTAGGAAACCTTCAGAAAAACATCAGAGAACCATTAAAAACCATTAGACAACCTATAGACAACCATTTGAAACCATTAGAAAAACATTAGACCGCCATTAGTCAACCTTAAGAAAACTATTAGGAAACAATTAGACAACCTTCAAAAAAATATTGGACAACCATTAAATAACAATTAGACAACCACTAAGCAACCATTAGACAACCTTCAGAAAACCATTGGAAAACTATTCCGAAACCATTAGAATCCACTAGACAACCCCGAGAAAACCACCGGACAACCGTTATACAAATCATTAGACAACCTTCAAAAAACCTTTAGAAAACCATCATACAACCATTAGACTACCTTCAGAAAACATCAGAAACCATTATACAACCTTCAGAACACCATTAGACAACCACTAGGAACCTTCAAAGAGCCATTAGAGAACCACTAGACAACCATTAGACAACCTTCAGAACACCATTAGACAACCATTAGGCAAACTTCAGAAAACCATTATACAGCCATTAGACAACCATTAGACAAACTTCAGAAAACCATTATACAGCCATTAGACAACGATTACAAAAACTTCAGAAAACAATTAGATAATTAGACAACCTTTAGGAAACCATTAAACAAACATTAAACAACCATTAGACAACCTTCAGAAAACCATTAAAAACCATTAGACAACCTTCAGAAAACCATTAAAAACCATTAGACAACCTTCAGAAAACCATTACACAACCATTAGACCAATTTCAGAAAACCATAAAACAACTATTAGAAAATCTTCAGAAAACCATTAGACAACCATTATACAACCATTAGGCTTCCTTCAGAAAACCATTAGAAAACATTCAGAAAACCATTAGAAACAACTAGAAAACCTTAAGAAAACCACTAGACAACAATTAGACAACCTTCAGAACACCATTAGACAACCATTAGGCAAACTTCAGAAAACCATTATACAGCCATTAGACAACCATTAGACAAACTTCAGAAAACCATTATACAGCCATTAGACAACGATTACAAAAACTTCAGAAAACAATTAGATAATTAGACAACCTTTAGGAAACCATTAAACGAACATTAAACAACCATTAGACAACCTTCAGAAAACCATTAAAAACCATTAGACAACCTTCAGAAAACCATTAAAAACCATTAGACAACCTTCAGAAAACCATTACACAACCATTAGACCACTTTCAGAAAACCATAAAACAACTATTAGAAAATCTTCAGAAAACCATTAGACAACCATTATACAACCATTAGGCTTCCTTCAGAAAACCATTAGAAAACATTCAGAAAACCATTAGAAACAACTAGAAAACCTTAAGAAAACCACTAGACAACAATTAGACAACCTTGAGAAAACCATTAGAAACCATTACAAATCCATTAGAAGACAGACAACCTTCAGAAAACCATTGGAGAACCATTATACAACTATTAAACAACCTTCAGAAAACCATTAGAAACTATTAGAAAACCATCAAACAACAACAAAATTACACATAATTGAAAAAACTTTCAAAATTGTTTAGAAACCATTGGTAAACCATTAGAGAACATTAAGAAAACCATGAAACCATCAGAAACCATTAGACAACCATTAGAAAACCATTAGAAAACCTTGAGGAAACCATTAGAAAACATTTACACAACCAATAGACAACCTTCAGGAAACATTTACAAACCATTGGAAAACATTTATACAACCATTAGAGAACCTTTAGAAAACCATTAGAGAAACATTAGAAACCAGTAGAAATCCATTAGAAGGCATGAGACAACCTTCAGAAAACCATTGGACAACGATTATACAACTATTATACAATCTTCAGAAAACCATTAGAAACTATTAGAAAACCATTACACAGCCTTGAAAAGCCCTTAAAAATATTAGAAACCATTAGTAAACCATTAGACAACATTATGAAAACCATTAAACCAATTGAAAACCATTAGACTACCTTCAGTAAACAATTAGACCACCATTAGACAACACTGAGAAAACCATAAGCCAACCATTATGCAACCATTAGACAGCCTTCAGAAAACATTTACAAACCATTGGAAAACATTTAGATGAACATTTAGAAAGCCATTAGGGAACCATGAGAAACCATTAGATAAAATTCAGAACCCATTAGACAACCATTAGACAACCGTCAAAAAACCATTGGACAACCATCATATAACCATTAAACAACCATTATACAAGCATTAGACAACTTTAAAAAAAGCATTAGACAACCATTGAACAAACATTAGGAAACCTTCAGAATATCATTATACAACCATTATGTAGGCATTAGACAACCTTCAGAAATTCTTCAGAAAACCATAAGAAACCATTAGAAAACATTTACACAACCATTAGACAACCTTCAGAAAACCATTAGAAAACCTTTAGAAAACCATTAGACAACCTTCAGAAAAACCATTAGAAAGCATTATACAACCATCAGACAACCTTAAGAAAACCATTAGACAACCATTAGCAAACCTTCAGAAAACATTACACAGTCATTATACAACCATTAAACAACCTTGAGACGACCATTAGAAACCATTAGACCGCCATTAGTAAACCTTCATAAAACCATTAGACAACCTTCAGAAAACCATTAGACTACCTTCAGAAAACCATTAGACAACCATCAGGCAACCATTAAACAACCATCAGAAAACCATTAGAAAACCATGAGAAAATCATTAGACAACCTTCAGAAAAGCTTGCAAAAACCATTAGACAACCATTATACAACCTTCAGAAAACCATTAGACAGACAATGATTATATGACCTTTGGACAGCCATTACACAACCATTAGGAAACCATTAGACAACCTTCAGAAAAACATTAAAACAACCATCTGAAAACCAGTAGAAAACCATTACCCAACCATTAGAAAACCCTGCAAAAACCATTAGACAACCATTATACAACCTTCAGAAAACCATTAGACAACGATTATAAAACCATTAGACAGCCATTACACAAACATTAGGAAACCAATAGACAACCTTCAGAAAACAATTAGACAACCATTAGAAAACCTTGCAAAACCGTTAGACAACCATTAGACAAACTTCAGAAAACCATTAGACAACTTTCTGAAAACCATCAGACAACCAACAATCATTAGTCAACCATTATACAACCATTAGAAAGCCGTTAGAAAACCTTCAAAAACCATCAGACAACCTTCAGAAAACCATTAGACGACCACTGGAAAACCTTCAGAAAACCATTAGAAAACATGCGTCCGAGTCCTGATTTTCTACCCCTTGCTCGGGGAGATTGATTGGGATAGGCCCCAAGACAAGACCAATTCTCGGGCCTTGTCTGGCTGGCCTGGGTAATCTAGTGTTGTTACCAAAGGGTCAGTTGGGCAGGGGGTATGTATCTCTAGGCGCCCCAGGGACCTGAGCCAGCCGTGAATGGATCCCCAACCCTGTGACACATGATTTTACTGCTACCCCTCGTCCGAACCCCTATCCCTAAAACACAAACCTCGATTACAGCTGCCCAAATCCCAGCCCCAAACCTAACCCCTGACTGCAACCCCAACCCTCACGCCTGATGCAGCACACGAGGAGCCGATTGATGGGTTAGTAAGCTGTATTAGGTGTGCTGGATGAGGGAAACACAAAAATCAGAATAGTTTGGGGTCCACAGGACTGAGATTGGCAGCCTCTGCACTGACTACAGAAAATGCATCTTAAACAACTAAGTCACTGGCAGTTCATTTGTTTGTCCACTAGATGGAGTCAGAGTGAAGCAGAACTTTTCTTTTGAAACTGCGTTCTCTGTAGAAGTCTCTGAATGTTTATAGTCAGTTGCTTGTCTTTCTTTGTTTTTCTCTCAGTTACTTTCTCTCCATCGCTCCTCTGACCTGTAACCTGTTATGATTGTGTTAGAACTATGAAAGGGTCCTCAGTGTGGGGTCAAGGGGTCAATCAGAATATACACTGGACACACTTCACAAACCCTCCATCAGAGTCATGCATTTGTAATTCTGTGTTTACTTTTCTCCACGTGTTCTCTTCTTTGAGAGACTTCAAGAATGTGATTTAATGTGGACTTACACAACCTACACATGAAGTGACCACTCAATGCTCCACACACTAAATGTTCAGGTTCATAATCTCTGATCTACTTGGTTGCAGAATCGCACATTTAGCCTTGCAGAGACACAGCCTTGTTTTCACAAACGTCAGGCTTTAAATACTACATGGACACAATGGTTCATCAGCTGACCGAAGCTCAGGGCCTCATCTTTCATCTGCTAAACCGTCAGGGCCCGAGAGAGAGAGAGAGAGAGAGAGAGAGAGAGTGAGAGCTGTATCCGCAGCTCACTGCAGCCATCAGTCCAGTATCATCTAAAACAGCTCAACCTGCTGTCTTAAACAGTTCAGACTTGCACTTTGTCCTGTAATTAATGACTGTTTGTAGCTCTGGGCTCTAACCTGTGTCTCTCAGTGGTGTTCGTTTTAAACCTGGGCATTATTTGTTTAATAGTTCAGGGATGCGAAGCTTCACTTCATCTTAAAACACTCTCATTTAAGACAAGTTGAAAGCAAAAAAAAATCAAAATCTATATTTACAGCTGATTATTCATATTCTTTCAATATGATTTGTGTTGGACATAAAATATTTTGTAATATCTGTATATGCAAGTGGGACAATATCTTAAACATGCATATATTTGACAATTTAAAAATCTAGTTTTTGGATGATGCTGGAATTTGCTGAACAGATTTTTAAAAGTGGTTTACTGTTTATATACTTTGCACTGTCACTGTAAAAAGGTGTACAGGTCTACTGTTTGTAGAATATACTCAGCATAAATTCAGCTGAGAAATCCTTCTTTAGTAACATTCAGAATATTGTTAGAAATAAACATGTAAAATTCATATATGCAGCTTTTCTAGAAGTTGAGGTTGTTGGTTTTGAATCAGCTGCATTTCTTGGTGAGATCTTAGAGAACATGCAGCCTTTTGGGGAACAATTCAACAAAATACGAGACAATGTGGTTGTGCTGAGAGTGAAAACCTTCATAAAAGACACTTCTGGAGAATAAAGTTAGCAGTGAACTGACTGAACACTGAGATTAATATATTTCTGGTGAGTTTAGACATTTTTATACTTATAAATATAATTTTATACTTAAAAATTTCCAAGATTCTGAAAAATGATTGTGACTCTGTGTGGAGCTGCTAGCAAAGCAATGAGGGGTAAAAAGTGAGGACCCCCTTTCAAAAAAGATGCCCGTGCTGAGAAAAAGACAATTGCAGCTTTATTCACACTTAAACACAATAAACACACACAGTATTTACACAAACACACAATACACAAACATACACAGCATTTACACACAATAAGCGCTCTGTAGAAATGTTGACGTTGTCTCTGTGAAGAGGAAAATACAGTTTTGTAAATCAGACACATTTCCTTTCAAATATATTCCACTAAAAATATGGACATATATTTTTGATTTATTTGAAAAACACTCAACACTAAAATGTATTTCCGAAAATGTTGCCATATTAACCAAATATATTTTAAAATGCATTCATTTTAAAATGTATGGGGAAATATTACACAACAATAACTGTGTGTAAATGTGTTTATCAAATCCATCTGAAAATGTATGAAAATATCCAGAATCCTGTCTGACGCTCTTCACTGTCTGATACCTTTAGAAATGAGTTTGTGTTCCAGTATCTTCATTTTAAATCTGATCAAATGATCCTTTAACAGGACAGAAGCGAGGGAAAAGCTGTCCGAATTTGTAAACCCACCTGTTTTTGTCAGGCGGGAAAGAGAAAAAGGATACCAGGGAAAAAACTGGTTCTCAGAAGTCCAATTGAAAAAAGACAGATGACTTTCCCAACAGAAACAAAACCAAAAAAGAACAGAAAGAAGTTTTTATTTTTTTTATTTTATTTTATTATTTTTGTGAGAGCAGAGAAGGAAATCTCGAGAGGAGGCTGGAGAAAACTCTCAGCCCTCTTTCCAAAATGACCGGCCGTTTCTGTTGGCTCACAACGAGACAAAGACACAGCAACGTGTGGCTCCTTCTCTGCGGTTATAAAGCCCTCTGCCCAGGTGTAGGACGTTGGGCTTGATTGGACATGGGAGGTGTGCCCTCTGGTGGCCGGGAGCGCCGCAGCCCTGGAGCCAGCCCTTATAGTTGTAGGTATTGATATGCAGTTATGATCTGATATCTTGTTTATGTGAAATACATTGTGTGTGAGAGTCTGACTGCAGACGTACATGGTTAATGTAAAGTACAGTGCAGATCACAGAAGTCAGTACGTTTAGTTACATCTGTAAACTTTATTACAAACTTTATAAACATACATTTAACAAATAGATTTTTTGGCCATTTTTATACATTGCAAAAATATTTTTGGAACATATTTTTTTTCCATATGGGCTCATTAGTGTTATAATATGCAGTAACATTCAGCTCCAGCTGTTTCTGCCATCAGCTGGAAGCTGTAAGTTTCGACAGCTGGGAAACCACAGCTAATCAACCAGGTTTACCCTCTTAGCTTTGTACTTTAAAAGCTGAAAAGAGATCATTAATTTGTTAATCACAATTATTTATTAAAAAATGTATTTATTTATGGCAATTCGTCATCAGCTAAAATTTCCTGACCGTGACAGGCCAAGTACCACCTGCCTCTTGTTGTTGACCACCTTAATAGGCCCACTGTTAATTTATCAGTGCATTACGAAGCAGTTACAGAGACGAATTGGTTGGTAAGCAGAGTGAAGGTGAACTCATGTGTTTGGATTGGAGTGGAGCAGACAGTTTGGGATGTTCTGTGTTCTGGTGGTGACATCATCACAGCTTCTCACCATCTCTGCAAACAGAGAGCTGGAGTGGAGCTGTTTGTTTTCCCTCAGCCTCCGTCCTGGGAGCAGAACCGTCTACCAGAAAACTGTCAGTGTTCTGTACCAGAAAGAACGAGCTTTTGCTTTTTGTGAAAGTGTATGTTTAGAGAAAAAAGTCCCCTCAGTTTCCCCAGCAAATGTAGGTGATCAGCCAAGTTTGTGTCTTTAAGTTCAGCACTGGAGCCTCAGGGCTAATGGAGCTGGTACACTAGTCCATGTTTATAGATAAAAGCACAACATACAGAGTCAGAAAACTCAGAATCACATCTATCAGAGATACTTATCAACTCCACACGGTCTGTGTTGGTTTAGGCGCTATGCTAACTGGTGGAGTATAAGTTTCCATTACGTGTTAGCTACATTAGCGTCATAGCTCTATTGCTAAAACTAAAGACGCAGACTTTGTTGACATTTCAGGGTTGGATTTTCTGTTCTTTTACCAAACTATCACTGCAACATTCACTCCCTCATACTGGGTGGACAAAATCACATCTATCAGGGAACATAAAGTGGACAATTACCTAAAACACTGTTGACCGTATCTTTCCCTTTACTGCTAATCTGTCTAACTAAGCTGACAGGCTGGGCTGGAACATGTTCAGCTTTTCGTTCTCATTGTGTCATTTTAGTTCTTCAAGGTTGATTCATGGCTGTTAGACTTTAAAACCTAAACACAATAATCAGACTGCATGCCCGTGTCCAGCGTCAGGGCGAGGGTGCCACTGAAAACGTCAGTGCTGTTAGCACAGCTTGTGACCACACCGAGGGGATTTGTTTTCTCACCAAACAGCAGAAATATCACATTTTCAGCCGTCCTGAAAGCGCAGACTCCACTGATACTGAAGCATCCCGTCCAGCATGTATCTGCACTTCTCCCATCTAGAACCGGGGTCTCAAACTACTGGAGACCACCACATATTCTGTTAAATCTGACACACAAATCAGTTTTTCATTTTAGTGTGGATAAATATTCCAACTGACAGATCTGCTTCACCCACCGGACGCCTCTGTAACTAGTCACTACCTTCAAAGGTTCCTCTGTTGTTGGGCAGCACTTTAACCGAAAAGGAGCCTTAGCAGGCATCACATTCCAGACACTCTACAGAGCCATCATACTTCATAACTTTCACTGCACTGTTCACGTTTTCATTGTTTACTTGCGGCCCTTTGTTAGCTGACACTCCCCTCCGACTGTAAAGGTGGATCACCTCAGTGTTTAAGGGAGGCTCTGAATCTGCAGCAGCTGCTTTCCTGCATCGTGTGAATTTACTGTATATGAAGATCAGCTGCTGTAAGGACTCGTATCTGTCGTGATTTACTCGACTCGGTGCCACAGATTAACACAGATAATCGTGATGACTAGTTTGTGAATCATTTCAGTTCATTCACTGTCCTCATCCACCTTAATGAACCTGCTTTATTTCTAACACACAACGGATAAAAATACTTTTTTAAATTTTGTACAAAATGCACACAATCTGCTAAGCGGCTAATATACATTTTATTTGTCCATTTCCATCTGATTTATGGGCCCCGAGTCTGAAATTTAGCCATCAACATTCACCAAACACTGATGTAATTTTGATACAGAGCAATTCAAGACAAACAGAGCAGACAAAAATAAGTATTTGCGGTATTTATTTCGAACTTTTACATCGTCCAGTAACTTAGCGTATTTTTCATTGTTCCAGAATGACCTCAGCCCGTGGCACCGGTTCCGTCATGTTTTCCCCACATGTGCAGGAAATGCCTTCAGCTGTTCAGCACAGTTTTCCCCTCATAACCTAAAAGCAAAAACTGGCAAAATGAGTAATACATTTATATCAGAATGAGTGAAAATAAGCAGTAATCTTTTTGAAAAGTTGACTTTGATTTAAATCTCATTGTTTTGTATTTGCAAAATATTTTGGACATTTTGGTAGTAAATATTTTGCTTGTGGAGTTTATTATTTTATTCAAAGCTTTTGGCACAAAATTAACTCCAGACTTTTGCTGCCTTCCTAATGGAACAGCCTTTGTCTCAGGAGAGCACACATATATACATGCTGCCTTAAAATCCTGCCAACATAGACAGTGGCCTCCCGATTGGACGGCACCGACTGTGTCTGGTTCCCCAACATAAACTCTATAAAATCAGCTCAGACTGATGACTATAATGTTAAAGCAGGGACAGAGCGCTGCACACAACAGGAACCATTCAGTACACAAACCTGGCACAGCATGAATGCTGTACACTTACTGTAATTTAGCCACAGCTAACTCAGCTATTATTCTAATGTGGAGCGATAGTTACATCTGCCTCCATGAATTCATTCAGGACTCAGCGGCAGATACAGCGCAGCAGAATTAAGATATAAATGATCAAACAAGTACATGAAGAACACTGATTTAGCCGCTATTGCCCATTTTCAAGCACTGGAGGACAACTGCAAAGCATAGAGTCTCCAACGCCAATGTTATCATAATAAAAGTCCTGCATATTTAACTGTATTGTTTAAATGATGTAAGACAAAGGATATATATATATATATATATATATATATATATAGACTCTACTGTGATAAATGCCACCCAGCCAATGTCAGCCCATCAAAGCATAGATTAGTCTTTTTATTTATTTATTTATTGTTCAATTCTGTACAGAAGCAGCACTGTTTACACTAATTTTATCTTCATGCTGAATCAGAACAGTGATGTTATGAAATCTGAGAGGATTTTAGAGGATGCACCTGCTCTCACAGACCCTCACTTTAATCCCACTGAACCCGCCCTGCGGTCACCTGCTGCTCTCCCTGGTGATCTATGATCAGTCTGATAATGAATATCGCACTGAATTGCCAGTGAGGGGCTTTATAACAGCAGTTATACAATAACCTCTGCAACGCTACAGAAGACACTAACGCACAGGGTTAAAGTGATACTCTGGTAAAGTATATATAAAAGCGATGAAGTTCAGTAACGCACATCCTTACCCCAAACACAGTCCATCGGCTAAGACATGTTCAGTGACTGAGGTTTGCTACTTCAGTTTTAGGACTGCAGCTATAAGGCTAATGGAGCTAACAAGTAATGTAATCATCACAGACTTACTTCACATGTGAAGCAGTGCAGCAGGGACATTCTGGCATTTAAGGTAGAACAGAAAAAACAAAGCTGACTTCAGCTGTGTGCCTCAAACTGTGTCAGTTTAAAAACCTGTGTGTGTGTGTGTGTGTGTGTGTGTGTGATCCATTTGATTATAACTTTGTACAGAACATACAGTCACATACATACAGAGAGAGAGAGAGAGATAGATAGATAGATAGATAGATAGGTTACCCACCTCTATTACAGATCATCACTGTTACCCACCTCTATTACAGATCATCACTGTTACCCACCTCTATTACAGATCATCTCTGTTATCCACCTCTATTACAGATCATCTCTGTTACCCACCTCTATTACAGATCATCACTGTTACCCACCTCTATTACAGATCATCACTGTTACCCACCTCTATTACAGATCATCACTGTTATCCACCTCCATTTCAGATTATCACTGTTACCCACCTCTATTACAGATCATCTCTGTTACCCACCTCTATTACAGATCATCACTGTTACCCACCTCCATTTCAGATTATCACTGTTACCCACCTCTATTACAGATCATCACTGTTACCCACCTCTGTTACAGATCATCACTGTTACCCACCTCTATTACAGATCATCACTGTTACCCACCTCTATTACAGATCATCTCTGTTACCCACCTCTATTACAGATCATCTCTGTTACCCACCTCTATTACAGATCATCACTGTTACCCACCTCTATTACAGATCATCTCTGTTACCCACCTCTATTACAGATCATCACTGTTACCCACCTCTATTACAGATCATCTGTTACCCGCCTCCATATCAAATCATCAGTTACCCACCTCTATTACAGATCATCACTGTTACCCACCTCCATTTCAGATTATCACTGTTACCCACCTCTATTACAGATCATCACTGTTACCCACCTCTGTTACAGATCATCACTGTTACCCACCTCTATTACAGATCATCACTGTTATCCACCTCTATTACAGATCATCACTGTTACCCACCTCTATTACAGATCATCTCTGTTACCCACCTCTATTACAGATCATCACTGTTACCCACCTCTGTTACAGATCATCACTGTTACCCACCTCTATTACAGATCATCTCTGTTACCCACCTCTGTTACAGATCATCACTGTTACCCACCTCTATTACAGATCATCTCTGTTACCCACCTCTATTACAGATCATCACTGTTACCCACCTCTATTACAGATCATCTCTGTTACCCACCTCTCTTACGGATCAGCATATGCATAAATATATAGAACTAGAAGTTTAACAAGTGTGTTGATATTCTTGTTCATCAGAAGGTCAGTCAGACAGAGTCTGTCAGGCCTGTCAGAATGTGGGAGGAGCTTCTGGCCACATTCATGTTTTTTTTTCCTTTCTTTCTCCAGCCTCCTCTCCGCCGTCCTGCCTGCTGCGCTGACCGTCTAATTACGAGAAATATTTCCGCTAAGCCTCTTACTCACAGATATACCTGATTGACTATGGAGATCAATCTGAAAAGCCAATTACTTTAATGAAGTCAGAGGGACGTGGTGGTGTGTGACTCCTGCAGAACGGCTTAAACACTTGAGGAGATTCTCTTGCGCTTGTCAACACCCAAATGTTTTAATCTTTCCTGCATTAAAAGATTATGAGCTTTGTGCTTGGCTGGACGGCCGACACACCGGCGCTCTGGACTCTCCTGAACAGGAACACTGTAAAAGCAGCCCGTCAGCCGGGCAATGCTTAATACTGACGTTTACATAGATCTCTTTATAAAACTTTAAAACAATAACTGATACATGCTGACATAACAAAACCCAAAACTAATTAACCGCAGACTCCGGATTTATTCGAGTTTCATTTACTTTAATCACATTTGTTAAACTGTGGAGACAGAAACAAAGTCGAATGCAGCTTTTTTCACATCTACAGTCTTTATTAATTGTACACCGCAGTGCAAAATTTACAGTAACATAAAACGCTGATTCAGATAAACGTATAAACGACTGTAATCTGCTCATCCTGAACAGCTTCACAGCTTTCAGATCATCAGCAGGACATGAAGAATGTGGGTTCAGAATGAAGAACAGAGCTGCAGAAGGTTCTTCAATCACTGAGAAAGCTGGAGAACATCAAGAATGAAGTTCTAATAAAATTAATATTCGTAATACTTCATATTACAAAAGTAGTGATCAAATCTACAAACATATCATTTGATAAAACATACTGTTGTTCTCAAAATACTTAATATATCATACATTTTGGTGTCTAATGTAAAACATTGACATATTCATTGTGTATATTATTATCATTGTTTTTAAGAAAATAAAAAATAAAAATGTATGGTATGATATATGTTTGAACAGTAATCTCTTTATTGTCTACAGCAGCTATGCTTAATGGCCACTTTATCAGAAACACCTCCTTCATAGCTCCTCTTTGTAGGTGTTCAGTTACCAACTGTAGCTGATCTGTTGCTGTTCAGTTTATCAGCTGCTCTAAAACACTCATCAGGTTCTGAACACAGAGCCACCGTCATCCATATATTATTTGGATGGTGGTCAATTCTCTGCGCAGCATATTATAGTTCATTCCTATATGATTATTTTCTAACTTCTCTTTATGGCTGAGAATCAAACAGTCAGTTTCTGTTCCTGTGCCTCTAAGACTGATATACATAAATGAGCTCTGTTTGTTTCTCCTTGGCTGTCCTTTATTACACATCACTGAAAAAACAGGCAGAACTAAACTAATGTAGGCTGAATGGGCGGGGCCAAACTGCTGTAGGCTGAATGGGTGGGGTTAAACTGCTATAGGCTTAATGGATGGGACTAAACAGCTGTAGGCTGAGTGGGCGGGGCCAAACTGCTGTATCTAAACTTATCTAATCCTATAAAAGCACTGATGTGTGTATGTGTGTGTATGTGTGTGTTTATGTGTGTGTTTATGTGTGTGTTTGTGTGTGTGTGTGTTTATGTGTGTATTTATGTGTGTGTTTGTGTGTGTGTGTTTATGTGTGTTTATGTGTGTGTTTGTGTGT
>NW_023494809.1:6986898-7036898 GCF_904425465.1 Colossoma macropomum
TTCATCAAGGTTAAATCAAGAAGGTCCATTTGTTCATTAGCCTGTCACTAAACGTCTTTATTTAGTTTGGCATCGGGAGCGCGCGCGCACACACACACACACACACACACACACACACGCCCCGCTAAACGGTGTCATCCTGGACGAATGATGAGCAGAAAGGGATTATGGGCCGTTCCCGGAACACGGCCCGTTTCTCTGTGCGTGGTTTCGTGCACATTCATCTTTTTCTCTTTTTTTTACTGACCGCTCGTCCTGTCCTCTTTTCGTTCTTCTTCTTCACGTCACACGGCTCTGCAGAACTGATAATTATCTGCAGCTAAATCAATTCCACGTTTAATAAAGCTTCTCAGATCATTCAGCGTTTAGCCTGCAGGCTAGCGCTCATTAGCAGCGGAGCCGTTAGTATAAATGACCGCACGGACAGGAGACGGTGCCAGACTGACCGCTCAGACACTTCAACATACATTACACAGTTCTGGAATCAGCACAGCAAGACTCCTCTGGCCGCCAGCTTCAGTTTAAACATCTGTGAGGAGGATCGACTCACCAGCTGCTCCGACAACACTTACTGACCTCAGCCGGACAGACTGACCGCGTGGAGTGCAGGGCAACACGCTCACAGACGGACAGACACAGGTGCAGCACGCTAGGATTAATAAAAAAATAAATAAATCAACAAACGAGATTTTCATTTTGGGCACCTCTGCTCAAATAACATGTTATTATTTTTAAAGATAACATATAAAACGCGCCAGAACTTCTGCACACTTTTATTTTCACCCCAAAACGGTTAAATTCAGTAAATAAACAGTAACTGTGCAGTATGTATAGTTTGGTATTATATTAAATTATCAATACAGTAATATAGAGATTGTATGATTATTGCATAAATTATTACAGTGTGTACATTTCTCAACAAAAAGCAATAATAAATACATAAATAAATATTTACTTTAATAAAATCATTTTACAGGAGAAACAAACAGGACATTTACAGAGTGATTAACACGCCGCTGTGTGTTTCTGTACTTCCATTAAAATCACCATGAATTTTTGAACATTTTCTCACAGAACACACTGAGTCTTCAGTGAACAGCTTCAACAGCTGCATTCCTTATTTAACAGTTTATGATGACTCAATCTTTTATTTTTATTTAGTTGAATTTGTTTTTGCTTTGATGACTTTAACTCAGTTTTAAGCTTTTATGACATCACATTAGATCAATATTTAATATCTGTAACTAATTAGATTTGTCCCTAAACAGATCATCGCAGATTTACAGAAATCACAGAATTATAGAATTACAGAAATAATAGAATTATAGAAATGCTTGGATGATAGAAATGATGCAATTACAGAAATTACTGAATTATAAAAATGACAGAAAATACACAATTAAACAATTAGAGAAATTACTGAATTGCAGAAATTTGATGGAAATGACAGATTTATTGATTTATGACTTTGAATTACAGAAATTACAGATTTACAGAAATTACAGAATTACAGACTTACAAATGTAAAGAATTACAGACTTACAGAAATTACTAAATTACAGAAATTAAAGAACTTCAGACTTACAGAATTACAATACCGAATGACAGAATTACAGAATTACAAAAATTGCAGAATTATAGACTTACAGAACTGCAGATTCCATAAATTAGAGAAATACAGATTTAAAGAATTACACAAATGACAGAATTACTGATTTATCATACTGAATTACAGAATGACAGAAATTACAGAATTACAGAAATGACAAAGTTACATAATTACAGAAATTGCTAAATGACAGAAATTACAGAAATACAGAATTACAGAATTAAAAAAATGACAGAATCACTGATTCATGACACTGAACTAGAGAAATTAAAGATTGAAGGAAAAAAGAATTTCTAAATTATAATACTTTCATTATAGAATTGCAGAAGTGGTAAAATTAGAGAAGAGTTATAATAGAATTATAGAAATGACAGAAAGTACAGAATTACTGGTTTGTGATACTGAATGACAGAGTTTCAGGTGGAGAGCTGATCTTTGTTTGATCTTTATGTACAATGATCATTGTTGGTCTCTTTTCTTTATCAGATTATTTTATTGAATGACTCATGTTAAAGTTGTGAACGTGTAAAAGATCCGGAATGTGTGACTGTTTAGATTCTCCCTAAAACACTGTAAATATTCAATAGTATTAAATATGATGGATTCGCTGAATGAAACTAACCTAATGATGAATTAAGTAATAAAATACTTAGTTATATATAGTTATAGTTTATGTTTTAGATATAAAAATCTCAGGTTGCCATATTGAGGTTTTCATATCTCAACAGTAAAGTTTCCCTTTAAAAGCAAAATGAGCTGATGAGCTGATTTTTACTCAGACCTTCAGTTAGTAAATGTGTTTATTCCAGTGACTTTATTAGATTTATTATTATTGTTTGGTTAGTATTTTATTTTTTAATACAAATTTAATTGCTAATTGTTTTTAAATGAATTTTCTGTTTTAATGTTTTTATTTTTTTTAATTGGTTAAAACAGCAGCGTGTTATTTTATTTGGCTGTGTTCTCACAGACTATAGGATAAAATAACACACACACACACACACACACACACACACACACACACCACGTCCTGTGTTCGGTTCCACAGCTCTCCTAACAGTGTGCATGTGTCTAAAAGAACTTTGGTCTGAGATTTGATTATTAAGAGAGAAGATGACCAGACTGCTGTCCAATCAGGACAATTTTCCAAAATTCCTCCATAATTCCATGTGTGAGAAGTAATCAGAGAGATTCAGAGTGGTCTGGTGTGAAATGGTTCAGATGTCTTTACAGTGGTGGTGATAGGAACCAGGGGTCGCCATGACTACAACACAGATATAGACATTTTATTTACTATCCAGAACAACCAGTGAACCTACACGAGTCTTCTGAGTGTTTGTGTGTAATTGGCGCCGTGTGAGGACGACAGAGACGCTGTGCTCGGACTGCGAAGGTGGTTTGGGGAGCTGATTGTGTGTATAAAGTAAAAAGGAACACTTCCGTTTTTTACGGTTCTCTGTGCCGCCCGACTGAAGACTGACTCACTTAGTCTGTGAATCTGCCTCTAGTTTAAGGCCTAATTATCAGAAATCACAGTCAGAGATAAAGAGTAGATCTGAATTTGATGGAAAGTTATGACTGTACACTTTTGTTTTGCAGAAAGAAAAACATTCTTAAAGTTTTGCTTTTTTTGTCATTTTTTGATGTCGAAACAGAGAAAAGTCAGATGTGCAAATCGAACCTGTACATCCAGAATGGAAGTCCAATGTAAAAGTAACTTGTTATGTCACTATTTAATTTAGTTAAATAAAATGATCATTAATGAATCCCGATAGATAAACTGTGATCTTATAAATACATAAACAGATTCTTATGAGAAATAAATTGAACTTAAAGCATCAGCAACATGACGGCTTTTGCTCACGATTGTGCCCCACATGTATATCTATCCATACTCTGAAAGCTTAGAAGAGATGAGGAGGAGCATTGTGGGTAATAACGGTGTGAATTTTAGCACTCCTTTTCCTCCTTTTGATCTGAGAAAGGTAAAGAGAGAGAGAGAGAGAGAGAGAGAATTATTTTGAATAGTGAGCATCAGTCAGGAGCTGAAGGAGCTGAAGGAGCTGAAGGAGCTATGAATGAGCGAAGGTGATTAGATTACGCTGAAGCTAATGTCTTAAATCCATCTTCACAGTTTTTCCCTCACTGCTCAGACTCAGACGATCTTCCTTGTCAGCAAATTCTTACGACTGAATGCCTCTTTGTTATTTCTCTGGTGATGACAATGCGTTTTTCACCGCGCTGACCGCCGGCGTTGGCTGAGCGACTGCACTCGTCCTCCTCAGCAACGTCTCTCCTTTTATCTCTCCGCTGTCTTTTATTCCTGTCTGGCTGAAGCTGAGCTTTTGGATGCTGCTCTGGTCTTTATGTGGTTCTGTGACAGTCTGGGGTCGGATATAATGACCTGTTTATGGTGGCGGTGTGGAAACATGCTGATTCTGACTCCTGGTGACCAAATGGACACTGTTTCTACAGGATGTCCTGGACTCTGTTTTGGTTCATGATTCGTCTGATTGTCTCTATCCATTTTAGTGTTGGTCTTCCTCTTCCACTTTCAACAGCTCCAAGCATAATAGTCTTTTCCAATTACTATAAAATGTCCATAATCAGAATCAAACTGCTTAACGGCCAGCAGATTGGAGGAGGTCAATTTATATTCCAATACCAAAGAAAGGAGCCTGTAAAGAATGTGCGAACTGTTGTACAAGTTCCCTTATAAGACACGCCAGAAAGAACAGTAAACAGAACAGTAAACAGCAAAGCCTTTGACTTCAACCACAGACAATTATGGAATGTCCTCAGGAAAATAGGAATACCAGAGCATCTCACTGTCCTAATGAAGAATCTCTACACTGATCAACAGTCAGGGCAGAAAATGGACAGTCAAACTGGATCCACATCAGTGAAGGAGTCAGACAGGGCTGCCCACCATCTCCACACCTGTTTAGTTTACATACAGAGCACATAATGAGAGAAGCAGGATGGAGGAAGAAGATCGAGGATTCAGGTTTAGTGGCAGAGACATCAATAACCTTCCATATGAGGATAATACGACTACAGTGGGTTTTCTATAATGTTGCACCAATACTGTATCGGTATCGGCGCTGATACTGGCACTTAAACACAGTATCGGTGACGGAGATACTGATACATGGGACTGACACCACGAAGCAATTTCTGACGTGTTCAAGTGCATCAGTAGACAGAACTTAACACCACGTCGGCAGTGCAGGACGACAACCAGCAGTAAAAACGCTCAAGGCAGAATCTGTAACGGAAGCGTTTGATGAGAAAAACACGCTAACAGAGCCGTGACACAACATTCAGCTCTGGTTTTGAGCCAGAGGAGCCGCTGTGTGCTGATGTGTAAACACCACAGGTTTATCTGAACACTGTTCTGCACAATAAAGATATTTTACATTAATGTAAGCTGTTAAACATGCTTCTTATCACTAACTGTATAATAGTGATTACCAAAATTATACAGTAAATCATCTAGTCAAGCTGAGTGTGTTATTTGTGACGCAGAACACACATTTTACCAAAATAACACATTTTAAAAATGTATTTGTAGCAATATCAGGACCTATAGGTAAGTTAGGTTAGATTGAGTTAGTATCGGTATTGGTACTTGGTATCAGCGGATACTAAAGGATCAGGTTTCGGTATGGGAAGGAATAAAGTGGTATTGATACATCTCTATTTTTCTATCAACCAATGTTTTGCAAACATTGAAAATGTGCCAGAAAAGTGAATGTAAAAATCCAGAAATTCAAAAAACAAGCAAATATTGCAAAATGAGTTTTTTTGATACAGTGAGGTGGAAAAGTTAGAATATCATTAAAGCTGAAATGAGAAAATAAGATGATGGAAAAGGATTTTTCGAATATATGAAGGAGAGTTTGGTCTACAGACGGTCCGACTACATTCTACAGACGGTCCGAACGCGTTCTACAGGCGGTCTGGTCGCGGTTTACAGGTGGTCCGATTGCGGCGCAGAGCTTTTCAAAGGTTATTTTCAATATTTTGAAATTCCAGATCAAAGCTGGGTTGGATGTCTCTGAATATTGAGCTCCAGAACTGTGTGGTTTGTTTCGTTCCCAGATGCAAGTTGGACATCATTGGGGTGGCACAGAGATTTCAGCCCTCATTAGGTGGCGCTGTTGCTCGTCCTGCCCAGCGACTCTGAGCTGCAAACAAAACAACCGTAAAAAGACAGTAAACAGCTGTAAAGATGTAAAGATGATTCCACTAAAGCAGAAACAGAGTTAAATCTAAAAGCCTCTAATCACAGCAGCGATGTCATCTAAAGGTTCTTTGCAGCGCTGCAGAGGATGGAAAGACAAATTATTTTTACTTTTAAATTACTTTTTATTTGCATCATTTCATAAAAGTGCATAACATTTGCGAAACCCGGCTTATAGCGGAAACAGAGCAGAAGGTCCTGATGAAGAAGGTTAAAGAAGACGTTAAAAAGATGAGACTTCAGCTCAATATGAAGAAAACAAAGCTTTTGTTGGCAGATACTGAATAATTTAAAGGAGACACTGAATTATAAGGCGTAATATTAATAACTGAACACTGAGCCTGTAGTTTAAGGGGTTTTGTTTGTTGAAAATATTAAACTTTTTGCCTTTTTTTAATGATGAAGTCACACATCTGTGTAATTCTGTGTTTGATTCCGATCTTCTGCGCACTAAAAAAAACACTGTAAACAAAAGGAAATAAATGTCAGTAGCGAGGCCTTAGCTGTGCGCTAACCTGATTAGCCTGATGTTGTTCCAGACGCAGTGATGCCAGGCGGGATCAGCCTGATGAAGTGAAGGAAACGTTTTAAAGCCGTGCGGGTGACACTGCGGGGGTGCTGTGACGGAGGGATAAGTGAGGAGGACAAGAAGAGGAGCCACGAGGCCGAGCCCAGCTATCCCCTCAGACGGAGAGGAAGAAAGGAGAGAAGACAGGTGGCACTTCCTCCACAGCGAATAGGCGATGGGGGGTGGGGGGGCGATATTGTGACTGGCATGAGAGAGAAGAAAAAAAGGCCGAGCATTTCACCGCTCTGCTTGCGGAGGAGAAAGTCTGCTGCTGAGGGGGAGCCTAATCACATTACCCGGGAAAACTTTTACTTATGGCTAATGGAATTCGTTTAAAATTGAACCAGCGGGGACGTAAGCAGATTTGCATTGATCCAGATATGTATAGAGCCACAGTCAGTCTATCTATTTAGTGCAGGAATTAAAAGGGGGTAAAGCCTATAGAGCCAGACTGTATGATCCTATGTTAAAAGATCAATACGGCCCGTCCCGAGCGCAGACCCTCTCCCTGCCATGTATGTGTGTGTTTGTACGCTGTATATTTTGCCAGTAAATTCTTTTGCGTGTGGGATTTGGCCCTGTTCTGTCTTTACCTGCGTGTTGGGTGGCGGCCCGGCTCTTTTGTAGCTCTTTGGGTTTTTTCGCCGGCCTGTTAACACCACGCAAATAAGCCACGGCGCACTGCGTTTATTTAGTCTGACACTTCTGACATCCATCGTCTGTGAGGGACCCTTGACTGACCGCCAGACGAACACAAATGCCCACTATGCACACTGACCCAACATGGCCCACTTTGAGGCAACACAGTACTGTGTTCTGTATTTATTAATTTACAGTCAAAACTGTCATTAATCCTTACAAATATCAGGCTAATCACACACTAAAGCTTATTATTCAGTATTTCAGAAGACAACTGTGAGGAGATTAGATATGGGATAATCCACTTGCAGTGGAGATGATTAAATGATACAGAGAATATGTGGCTCTTAACAACCACCTGGAAGAGCTGGTGGACCCCAAAACTGCCCCCATCAGATAAACAGCACTTAAAGCTTTCATCTCTGAGAGAGAGGAGAAAATCAAGCTGCTTCAGATCTGAAAACATCCACAGGTGTTTCTGTCCATCCTTCCACTGTGAGAAGACGACTCAGCGCTGTGGGTCTGAAAGGATGTGTAGCTGATCAAGAAGAACCTCACTGAGAAAAGGAGACGGACACATCAAACAAAGAAGCTGAACGATGGACCGACCACCCCAGAGTCCAGACCTCAACACCACTGAATGTGTTTGATTACTTCAGAAAATGATCAACCAGCTTCTAAGACTGAACTTTGGAGGTGTGTCTGCAGATTCTTTGAGGAACTGAAAGTGAGTCTCCTGAAAAGAATGGAAGCTGGAATAAAGGGAAAGAGTGACTCACTGACTCACACAGCCGAGGGTAGAGTGAGCTGGTGAGGATTCTGGATAATTTTCTGTTAGTTATGTGTTTCTGCTTTTTCCTGATGCTGGAAAATGAATAATTTATGGCCTGTTTGGAAATTAAATTAATGAAGCGTCTCTCACTTTTACTTCTCTGATTTACAGTCGTCTCATCACCACAATTTTCCAGCTAATTTATGCTAATGTACTTTAGCCCAGGTTATAGATAACAGTGAGTCATGCAGTGTCAGAAACCACATAATCTAGTCTATTAGATGTCGCTGCTGTCTGAAGAAAACCTCGTATCTCCAAAATGGTAACTTTACAGGAGAAGGAAAAAACCTACTGTACTTTTAATGTAAGTCAATGGAACCAGACTTTTTTCCAAGTCATTTTGGGTCGTTTCTTTTAGTCCACTCATCATGAAATTTACACAGGATGTAAAGGGTAGCAGGTATTTTCACATGTTGTCAAAAACTGAAAAATGTCAAAAGTGGAGATACGAGGTTTTCTTCCGACAGCAGCGATTTACTGAACCTAATATGAACTTGCAGTGCTAATTGGTGGAGTAAAGCTTCGATTACATATTAGCTACATCAGCCTCGTAGCTCCAGCGCTAAAGCTAAAGAAGCAAACTTCAGGCACCAAACGCATCCTGGCTTGGAGACTACATTTGGAGTAAAGAGGGTTATGTTTGATCTTTTGCTGCTATTTGTCTGTAATAAAGGAGACGGCTGGAGGAAAATGTGTTCACTGCTCAGCAGAGACATTTTCATCTCCATTCACTGATGGATGATGGAATTATTATTATTAGTGTGATTATTGTACATAACGGCTGGTCAGTGCAACTGTAGTGGAACAATCTGTCACTTTAACAAATGAAACTGATAATTAATTTTGCTGACAGCGACTCATTCGTCTTTTGACACTCTGTGGCTGTAAAAATGTGCTCCAGATTAACCCTTTAAAAATTGCAGGGGTCTGTTTGAGGGTCCGCACTTCAGTTCCTCACTGTCAGAACCACAGAACTCTCATACACCCCAAAAAATAAAATAACTGAAATTTAATTGAATTCATCAAATAGAAAATAATCAGCACATAAAATAAACTCTGAGTCTGGTTCATTTTTCCAGTGCAGCACTTTTATATTAGATACTGAATAATTCATAGTAGATGCTGAATAATTCATAGAAGATACTAAATAACTCATAGTAGATACTGAATAATTCATAGCAGATACTAAATAACTCATAGTAGATACTGAATAATTCATAGCAGATACTAAATAACTCATAGTAGATACTGAATAATTTCATAGTAGGTACTGAATAATTCATAGTTGATACTGAATCATTTATAGTAGGTACTGAATAATTCATAATACTTCCTGAATTCTGACACTGTGTGACACAGTGTTGTGAAAATGTGCTCAGCATCTCCTCAGCAGGTCACGCCCTTCCTCCTGTTCACTTTCCTGTCTCCTCATCCTCACTCAGGAGGATGAAGAGCTGTGCTGTTTGCCGTGGCAGCACAAAGTAAATCTGATGAGCCAGAAAGCTCGCGATGAGATTAAAGCCCCCCAGTGCGCCCCCCTGAGTGCTACTCGCTATAAATGGGACCCTAAGAAGATAATAACCTTACAATTGCTTTTATTGGGATTGACTTTTTCTATAACAAGACCATAACAGAATTGCGCCTCTACCTCGAACATCCGTGGCGCGCTGCTGAGTCCAGCGTCCTACAGCCGCTGAGAGGAGGACTGTCAGAGAACGCTGTGCGCGCCAAACTGGACAACGGGCATCTGTGCAGAACCGTATAGACCAGCGCGTGCTAGCTAAAAACACATCTTCAGGAGTGCAGGATGCGGCCCCGGCATGGGTCAGTTCTGAAAAAACGCAGTAATAACAATAAGGCTGCAGTTTTGGGGGGTTTGGGGGTTTTGAGGATTTTGTTGGGATTTTGAATGTTTTAAGTTTTGAGGGTTTTTGTTGTTAGATTTCGAGGGCTTTTTGTTTTTTGGTTTTAAGCGTTTTCGGGGGAATTTTCAGTGTAGTTTTTTAGGTTTTGAGGGTTTTGTTTAAAGGTTTTAGTGTTTTGGGATTTTGAGGGTTTTGATTTTACGTTTTGAGTTTTTTGGGGGGATTTTGGGATTATGGATTTGATTACCATTCTGCCTCTTATTCAGACAGTCACACTGTGCCATTTTGCAGATTTGTTTATAGAATAAAATGCTGTAAAACACCTAAATAATATTATTCACACAGCTCAGTAAACAGGATCAGAGGGGTGAAGAGTGGAATTGGCCGAGCTTTTGTCAGCTCACCAACTACAAGACTCAACTCCTTTATGCAGACGGGAAACTGGTTAAATCTGCTTTTTACTTTTCTCTTAATGAGAAACTGAAGCTCTGAATGATCTCATTGCACATGAGCAAACAAATGCATTAGACTAAATAAACTTCAGCCTTCAGTCTCTCTTATTGTCACTCAGACGGAAGAGGTTAGATCTTACATTCAGTTACATTCTTTCTGACTCTTCACTGAAACGAGTGGAGAAACTGTGGAAAGTGCAGATTGTAAACGTTCAGTCCAGACCACAGTGGTGTTTGTGAAGAAGAGGAGAAATCTTATTATTATGGGAATTTATGAAACATTGCTGTTTACAGTCTTGTTTTGTAGAAAGAAAAACATCCTTTACACTTTTAGTGTTTTAACCATTTTTCATGCTGAAACAAACAGAAGGAAGTCAGAATGGAAATCTAATATGACTGTAATTAACTGTGTAACTAAGTATGTAATTAAATAGTGTAACTTAAATGTTTATCAAAAAGCCAATAATAAATCTAACTAATAACACGGTTCTAACTAACTGTGTATTTGAAAGGTTAGGAGTTGAATAGTGAGTGTGGAGGGATTCGGGGGGTTAATGGAGGCCTTATCGAACGATTTAAGGCTTTAACACCTCACCATTCCATCATCTGAATATGGCAGCAGAAAATGCTGTAATCCTGTTAGAGGGTCATCAATAGCCGGCCCGGGTGGGTGGGGGTGTGAGGGGATGGGGGGGGCAATTGAAAGTGAGGATCAGCAGGCAAAGAATAAACAAAACATGGTCTATGAAAAGATGGGACACCCAGTTTATTATACATGAAGATGTTTCAATAACTGATGATATTAAATCCTAATCAGGCTCATTTAGTGGAAACAACATCACAGACAAATATTTGTGCCAAATTTAGTCACAGTGCTTCGCTGAGAATAAAGCTTACAAACTGATAACAAACTGAACATTTTGTCTACATTCAGTAAATGAATCGTGTCTTTATTAACAGGTTTACATGAAATTAAAGTTCACAGTTTATTTTGATCCGAAGAGAATTTCACTCTAATGAGACCCAAATAAACTGAAACATTTCCATCAGCGGTTGAACTTTGTGTTGAGGTAGAATCTCTGTTTACTGACTCTGTTTAACTGAACAAAAATGTGTGACGTAATTTAATTAACGATTAACGATTTAATTTTTGAGTGTGTTTTCTCCCCTTGTTGTGATGTCATCACTCACACAGCGAGCACAAACTTTGATTTTGAAGGTCTGAAGGCGACATGTTCTCCATGGTTCTTCTTGTGCAAATCTAGAACCTTTTTCTGGGCTGCATTAAGAACTGCTGCCACCTCAAATACAAACAATCGGTCAGGACGAGAGCTGTCAGAGGCGTAAAGCTGCGTCCGAACGTGTTGATGGACGTCTCCCTGACCACCCAGGAACGTTCCCGCTCAGAGCGTTTCACTCCTCCAGACTGCAGCTCCCCTCACAATGCCAGGATGTTGGGCTGTTTTGAGAGAAAACACAGTATGAATCATCGTGGAGGTCTCGGGGGGCAAGTCTGTCTCAGGAACTCCTAATTTTAGACTTTTAGTGCTCATTCAGAGGAAGAAACTGTTATATTTCATTCAAAACGTGCTGCTGATCTGTTCTTTAGGAAGAAGAGGAAGAAATGATTCTATAGGAAGAGAGAGAGGGAGGGAGAGAGACAGAAAGAGAGGCAGAGAGAGAGAGAGAGAGAGAGAGAGAGGGAGACAAAGAGGCAGAAAGAGAGAGAGAGAGAGAGAGAGAGAGAGAGGGAGACAAAGAGGCAGAAAGAGAGAGAGAGAGAGAGAGAGACAGAGTCAGTCTCCTACGTTCTAGACATTTAAGTGTGAAAGTACGTGGTGGGTGGTTCCATGATTAACGTGCCATTTAAAATGAGTAAATCATCTCCGGAACAACAGCTCAGAGTTTACGAGGTTTCTTTGCTGACAGCAGCTTTAATGAGTAACAAGGCAGAGTTTAGCGCAGAATTAGCAAATACACAAAATGCTAACAGCATCAGGACATTAAGGACTTTCTAAAGATTCACTTGACATTTATTTGTTGAATTATAATATAATATATATAATTTATATATTATACAAATGTATGTAATCATTTTCAGTCTATAGCGTTGATCTTTCAGAGTGATGTCATCAGGCACTAACATCACTGAAAACAAAGAAAAAACACAAATGATGATGATGATGATGACTTTATTGAACATGTGAGCTGGTGAATATTCCAGATGTTCCAGAGGAGTGAAGGAGTTCAGGGCTGAGCGAATGTTGAGGGACTGAAATGCCCTTTTTTTATGGATTCTAATACTGACTCAAAATACTGACTTTAATTCTGTGTTGATCATATTTGAAGGTAGAGTTTACAGTTATAGTGAACTGAACACTGAAAGGTTTGAAATACTTGTTAAGTTATTTATCTGAAACATTATTTTTATCTGTTTGAAGTGTTTTTATCTTTACATACATGTGTGTAAATATAACATCAGTGGGAAACAAATTGTCCCCAACAGTGGAATCACCCCGTTAATTATGTAACTAAATGACAGGTAAATCACCAAACTGTGCAGGAATCTGGCCTCCAGAACCGGAGTTCCCCTGTTCTAGATATTAAATGTGAGATACAGTCTCCAAAGTGCTGGGTAATTATTCTGGGTAATATATCTGTAAGAACTCAGACGGTCTAAATACACTACACTGAAACAAACCACAGGTTATGGATGTTGAGGAGAAGAAGAGCAAAGTTAGATATTTCATAAATGATTCATTGTTGGAGTCATGAGTGCAAACAAACTCACTGAACTTGACTATGAGGATGTAAAACGAGAAACTGCTGAGAACCCAGTAAAACTACAGTGGGAATCATCGCGTTCTTTCACAGGTTCAGTGCAGTTTCTCTCTAATAAACATATAATATATAAAACTATATAAAAGTCTTTTTACCCCAATAGAACTTTCTACTAATTACTAATTAATCTTTTCTAAATTACTCTACTGTTTAAACATGTGACATTTCAGTGCAGTTTAATTAGACTGTCTGATTATTTATTATTATTTTATCCAAAATGACAGTACAGAGACTGAACCTCATAACACAGAGACTGAACCTCACAGCACAGAGACTGAACCTCATAACACAGAGACTGAACCTCACAGCACAGAGACTGAACCTCATAACACAGAGACTGAATCTCACAGCACAGAGACTGAACCCCATAACACAGAGACTGAACCTCACAGCACAGAGACTGAACCCCATAACACAGAGACTGAACCTCACAGTACAGAGACTGAACCTCATAACACAGAGACTGAACCTCACAGCACAGAGACTGAACCTCATAACACAGAGACTGAATCTCACAGCACAGAGACTGAACCTCATAACACAGAGAGTGAACCTCACAACACAGAGAGTGAACCTCATAACACAGAGACTGAACTTCACAGCACAGAGACTGAACCTCATAACACAGAGACTGAACCTCACAGCACAGAGACTGAACCTCATAACACAGAGACTGAATCTCACAGCACAGAGACTGAACCTCATAACACAGAGAGTGAACCTCACAACACAGAGAGTGAACCTCATAACACAGAGACTGAACTTCACAGCACAGAGACTGAACCTCATAACACAGAGACTGAACCTCACAGCACAGAGACTGAACCTCATAACACAGAGACTGAACCTCACAACACAGAGACTGAACCTCATAACACAGAGACTGAACCTCACAGCACAGAGACTGAACCTTACAGCACAGACACTGAACCTCACAACACAGAGACTGAACCTCATAACACAGAGACTGAACCTCACAACACAGAGACTGAACCTCACAGTACAGAGACTGAACCTCACAGCAGAGAGACTGAACCTCAAAACACAGAGACTGAACCTCACAACACAGACTGAACCTCAAAACACAGAGACTGAACCTCACAGCACAGACTGAACCTCACAGTACAGAGACTGAACCTCACAGCACAGAGACTGAACCTCACAGCACAGAGACTGAACCTCAAAACACAGAGACTGAACCTCACAGCACAGAGACTGAACCTCACAGCACAGAGACTGAACCTCACAGCACAGAGACTGAATCTCACAACACAGAGACTGAACCTCACAGCACAGAGACTGAATCTCACAACACAGACTGAATCTCTCAGGACAGAGACTGAATCTCTCAGGACAGAGACTGAATCTCGCAGTACAGAGACTGAACCTCACAGTACAGAGAAAGTGAACAGTGCAGGTTAAATAACTCCTTAAAATCTCAGTTTTATTACATTCTAAAGCTTATTATTCAGTAACTACAGGGACTTCAATGCAAACTGGCTGAGCTATTCTTAGGTTGTAGAAGTGTGGAATTAAACTCTGGCCATTTAAAGGGGTGAAAGAATACAGGTTTGGTTCCTGATTTCGTGCTGCTCTCCAGACTTCACATGAATTAGATCAGTTCCATCGCCTGGTTTAGTCTAATGAAGCATTGATTAGATAAAGCAGGTATTGGGTGGTATGTGTAAATATTGGACTTCATCCAGAAGAGGGCAGGAAAGGGTTAAACAGAGACTTTGTTACAATGTTTATTCATATTGATCCTAATGTTAGCATTTTTATAAACACTTTCTGCTCAGATAAACATCTTTACACATCAGAAGATCACAAGGTAAACGTGCTCCACACTGTCCAAGTATACAGCAGCATTCAGTCATTTGAATCTTATCATACAGAACGGTTCTCTAACAGCTCCTTCAGGTCACAGCAGAGAGCTCACGAGTGCAGAACATCAACCATGTTCTCACAAACAGATGTCCAACAGCCCCCCTTACTGAACAGCTCAGTCTCCACATCTTTCTCTCTCTGTCCTGCTATTTTTTAAAAAGTGTGTTTTTCATTTAAGAGAAATAGTAATAATAAAAAAAAGAATAGTAAATCTTAGCCAGTAAAAGATCATGCTAACTGAGTGTTAGCAACATTAGCATTTCAGTTTAAAGCTGTTGCTAGATGTACATTGAGATCATGCTAACTCATACTAGCTTTCATTAAATATTATCTCTTTTAGAGTCGTGCCTCATTCTCTTTTAGGCCTCTGCTAAGCTCAGCGGTGGTCCTGGTGGTTCCTGTCCCCTTTAAGGCTCCGGTGTTTCCTCTCCTCTGCAGCTCCAGTGCTAATTTCGCTAATGCAGCAGTGATGGAGGGGGAACCACAGGGGGAATAAAGCCCACTGCTCAGCACAAAGCCAGCAAACATAACACAGCTAGATTAGATTTCAGCAACAAAGCGGCTGCCGGCCGTCTCCCCGTGCGACCCACAGCGCTGATTAGCATTCGCAGGAGCTCGTCCAGGCGTCACCGTGCGACCTCCGTATGAACAACAGCCACTTCTTATGTGTTTGTGCTGCTAATTATCCGTGTTGATCGTGCGAGAATTCACGGACTGAAGTGGTTTCCACAGTAAACGGACGTTTGCTAATGAACAGACACGTTTCACACTGTCTCGACATTCATTTGATCAAAAACACAGAAACAGAGAACAAAAGCTGAATTCAGATCAGGAGAGAAAGACAGAGGCTGCGTTTCGCTACAAGGTTAACTAGTCAGTAATAGGCAGAACACAACCTTGCTAACTGCTAACCTCACCACAAACACTGAAAACAAGCCAGAAAGTCTTGAAAATGAAGGTCAAATCTGCTTTTTTTTTAAAGATGACGACTAGACTGGATTTGAATGTGTGACCTATTAGAAACATCATCTACTGTTATCCTCTTTAGATAAACAAGCTCATCACACAGTTCTGGATCATTTTTTTGAGAGAACTGAAAAGTTATAAATCACAGTTCTATGAAAGAAGAAATTTTTAAAAAGCGGTACTTATTTTGAGGACTTTTAAATTAAATAGAAGTTTGGCTTTATAATTTTACAAATGTTCCAAAACATTTCCGTCTTAAAATTAGTTAAAATTTCTTTTAGAGTCACGTCTCGTTCCCATTTAGACCACCGCTAGGCTCAGTGGTGGTCCAGGGTGACTAATAAATTCGACTCTACTCTGTTTGGGTGCTAGTTGGGAGACATGCCCACAATGTGGGGAGAGAAAGCCGGTCTGGAGAATTTGTGTCCTGCTTTTTCTTTGTCATATTAAAAAGCACGCAGATCATTTAGAACCAAGTTTAGCATTTTTTCTGTTTTTTCCTGAAATTTCCCACATTTTAATACGACTTTCTCAGCTGTTCAAGTGAAATTTAAAAGTGGGAAAATTGGTATTTCTGAGTTTCCAGCACCCAAATGCAGCATTAGACTGAAGTTGGGAGTGTTGGGGGGTGTTCTCGCTCGCCCTGCTGGAGAGAGAGGCTATCTAAACAGCTGTGAGGAGGATCACTGCGGCGCCACAGTCCACTCCTTATCCACCCACTCACACCAACCTACAGCACAGACTCAGCAGCCGAGAGAATCAGTGTATCGTCACTGACGGGACTAAACCTCTATCTACAAACGGAAACTTTACAGGAGAAGAATTTCTGGTCTGTGCATCGTGAAGGTTTAAAACAGCGAAATTCCTCAAATTCTGTAAAAAATTAAAACATGACAAAAACAAGATTCAGTCCAGCAGCAACGATGTATCATTAAATGTTGCCAATATGTTCTAAATCTTTTGAGCAGATATTTGAATATTGTTATTTGTTTAATTATTCAGAACAGCATAAACACATATTATTTTTCTCTAAATATCAATTTAATGAAAAAGTTACAAAATTGTCCATCAACCAGCCGAAAGAGCTTAACTGACTTATAACTGACACTGTGTTTCTAAGCGTTACTGCTCTCCTGCCTGTCCCACCCCCCCACTGTCCTATGTCCCCCCACTGTTCTACGTCCCTCCACTGTCCTACATCCCCCCACTGTCCCACCCAAACTCTGTGTCTTACCACACAGAGCCACTCCCTCTGTATATACATAAACATATAAACCTATATATACACATACACTTGTATAAACAGAGGAGTGAGAAATAAAAGGAAAACCAGCAGAACATGTTTAGAAAGCCACCATGAGGCTCCAGAGCAGCCTCAGCATTATACTGCTTCATTCTGCCTTTTCCTTTGATCTGTCACAGCTGAAACGGTAACTTTACAGGAAAAGGAAAAAACCTGCTTTACTTTTAATGTAAGTCAATAGAACCAGACATTTTTCCCCACTTATTTTGATCCATTTCTTTTCATCCTTTCATCATGAAATTTACACACAATGTAAAGGACAACAGGCTTTTTTAAATATGTCAAAAACGTGACTGTATATATGATGAATATGATATGTTCACCCATTGAATGTATATATGATATATATGACGTACACGCTCACTGACTGTATGTATAATGTATATGATATATACACTCATTGGTTGGAACATGCAGACACGGTTGCTCTGAACTGAGTTCACTCTGGAGATTACATGATCTTCCAGTTCAGGTTCTGTGCTCAAAATAATGTAATTGAATTATTAAAGGTGAAAATAATAATTCTGATGAAGCTTATTTTGTCCACTCATATAACTATAATAACATAAATTAAATGGCATTAATTTGCTACACCATGTTCTCATTATTGTAATAATAATCAGAATATAGTTTGTGGTATTGCTAATTGTACCTGACAGAGAACAGCATCCATCTTCCTCTGATCAACTGTTAACCCCACTGCGCTAAAGATCCTCACGCTACTGCTGCTACTGCAGAAATGCTTATCCACTTTGGATGAGCTGAACGAGTGAGACGAAAGATCTGCTTTGACCGTTTACCGACCAGACATGTTCCTTTCATTATTCATGGAGTGACTGAGACTGATGTTCTGTTGAACTTTATCCCTGTTTCATTCAGGGCACGTCCACCCACTGCTCAAAGTAATGAGTGAGTGAGTCCACTACATAAAAACTCACTCATTAATAAACAAACCAGAGCCTGATGTTGCAAGTGAATGATTGTCCCGAGCCCAGCATGATGTTTTGTCGGGCCCTACTGGACTGGGTCAGGTAACAGACCTCTACATTACACACACACACACACACACACACACACGCTATAGACTCTGACAGTTAAAGACCCTTATTTTCACTGTGAAAGAAAGCGATTAATGTCTTCACAGTTCTGACTGTGCTGAGGCGAATTCTAGCAGCATCTGCACAAACTAGTTTCCATTACAGACCCTCCTTAATACGCCACTGCATCTGATACATATAGCACACGCATACATACTCAAACTGCACGTCTGTATGGAGCCACATTTAATCTAATTACTGCTGCCTTGGTGTCCTTGATAAGAGAGAGGGGTCAGTGAAAACACACACACAAGCTGGAGACGAGTGGAGTCCAGCCGCTCTAATCTGCTCTGTGGCTCCACAAACACAGTTCTGGGTGAGAAGCTCCAGAGATCTGCAAGACCAAACCTACAGTCTGACCACTCTGAGGAACAGGGAGTTACCGCCTGTGAATCACTCCGGAAGGCCTTGTGCGATGACATCATCATCAAATGTCCCCACAAACACAGTCCGAAAGTCTGTCCACTACACTGATGATGTCACTGGCTGGCTGGTCTGCAGTCTCTGGTTGGTTTACGGGGTTCAGACGACTAGAGCTGCTAAAGTGGCCTAATGGGGCTGCAATGGGCAAGACTAGCATTGTAGAGGTCAAGAATGAGCTATAGAAAGCTAAAATGGGGCTATAGAAGGTTATTATGGGCTATGTAAGACTGCAGGGAGAGCTGGATCAGAGTTATAGAGGCCAGAGCAGGGCTACACAGAGCTAATGAAGGCCAAAAGGGGCTAGAGCAAGGCTACAGAGGACAAGAGCAGACCTATAGAGGGATTAAGCATAGAGGGACATAGAGGGCTAGATCACTCATTAGGCAGGATTATAACGTGCAAAAGTAGGTCTACAGGGAGCTAGAGCGGGTCTATAGAGGACAACAGCATGGTTGTAGAGGGTTGGATTAGGGTTACAGCAGAGTTATAGAGGGATACAGCAGAGTTATAGAGGGTTACAGCAGAGTTATAGAGGGTTACAGCAGAGTTATAGAGGGCTACAGCAGAGTTATAGAGGGATACAGCAGAGTTATAGAGGGTTACAGCAGAGTCATAGAGGGTTACAGCAGAGTTATAGAGGGATACAGCAGAGTTATAGAGGGCTACAGCAGTGTTATAGAGGGTTACAGCAGAGTTATAGAGGGATACAGCAGAGTTATAGAGGGATACAGCAGAGTTATAGAGGGCTACAGCAGTGTTATAGAGGGTTACAGCAGAGTTATAGAGGGCTACAGCAGAGTTATAGAGGGATACAGCAGAGTTATAGAGGGTTACAGCAGAGTTATAGAGGGTTACAGCAGAGTTATAGAGGGATACAGCAGAGTTATAGAGGGCTACAGCAGAGTTATAGAGGGATACAGCAGAGTTATAGAGGGCTACAGCAGTGTTATAGAGGGTTACAGCAGAGTTATAGAGGGATACAGCAGAGTTATAGAGGGATACAGCAGAGTTATAGAGGGCTACAGCAGTGTTATAGAGGGTTACAGCAGAGTTATAGAGGGTTACAGCAGAGTTATAGAGGGCTACAGCAGTGTTATAGAGGGTTACAACAGAGTTATAGAGGGCTACAGCAGAGTTATAGAGGGATACAGCAGAGTTATAGAGGGCTACAGCAGTGTTATAGAGGGTTACAGCAGAGTTATAGAGGGTTACAGCAGAGTTATAGAGGGTTACAGCAGAGTTATAGAGGGCTACAGCAGTGTTATAGAGGGCTACAGCAGAGTTATAGAGGGCTAAAGCAGTGTTATAGAGGGTTACAGCAGAGTTATAGAGGGTTACAGCAGAGTTATAGAGGGCTACAGCAGTGTTATAGAGGGATACAGCAGAGTTATAGAGGGTTACAGCAGTGTTATAGAGGGATACAGCAGAGTTATAGAGGGTTACGGCAATGTTATAGAGGGTTACAGCAGAGTTATAGAGGGTTACAGCAGAGTTATAGAGGGTTACAGCAGAGTTATAGAGGGCTACAGCAGTATTATAGAGGGTTACAGAAGAGTTATAGAGGGCTATAGCAGTGTTATAGAGGGTTACAGCAGAGTTATAGAGGGTTACAGCAGAGTTATAGAGGGATACAGCAGAGTTATAGAGGGCTACAGCAGTGTTATAGAGGGTTACAGCAGAGTTATAGAGGGCTACAGTAGTGTTATAGAGGGTTACAACAGAGTTATAGAGGGTTACAGCAGAGTTATAGAGGGATACAGCAGAGTTATAGAGGGCTACAGCAGTGTTATAGAGGGTTACAGCAGAGTTATAGAGGGTTACAGCAGAGTTATAGAGGGCTACAGCAGTGTTATAGAGGGATACAGCAGAGTTATAGAGGGTTACGGCAATGTTATAGAGGGATACAGCAGAGTTATAGAGGGTTACAGCAGTGTTATAGAGGGATACAGCAGCGTTATAGAGGGTTACAGCAGTGTTATACAGGGATACAACAGTGTTATAGACGGCTACAGCAGTGTTATAGAGGGCTACATCAGAGTCATAGAGGGCTACAGCAGTGTTATAGAGGGTTACAGCAGTGTTATAGAGGGTAACAGCAGAGTTATAGAGGGTTACAGCAGAGTTATAGAGGGTTACAGCAGTGTTATAGAGGGATACAGCAGCGTTATAGAGGGTTACAGCAGAGTTATAGAGGGTTACAGCAGTGTTATAGAGGGTTACAGCAGAGTTATAGAAGGATACAGCAGAGTTATAGAGGGCTACAGCAGTGTTATAGAGGGTTACAGCAGAGTTATAGAGGGTTACAGCAGAGTTATAGAGGGATACAGCAGAGTCATAGAGGGATTCAGCAGTGTTATACAGGGTTACAGCAGAGTTATAGAGGGTTACAGCAGTGTTATAGAGGGATACAGCAGAGTTATAGAGGGTTACGGCAATGTTATAGAGGGTTACAGCAGAGTTATAGAGGGTTACAGCAGAGTTATAGAGGGTTACAGCAGAGTTATAGAGGGCTACAGCAGTATTATAGAGGGTTACAGAAGAGTTATAGAGGGCTATAGCAGTGTTATAGAGGGTTACAGCAGAGTTATAGAGGGTTACAGCAGAGTTATAGAGGGTTACAGCAGAGTTATAGAGGGATACAGCAGAGTTATAGAGGGCTACAGCAGTGTTATAGAGGGTTACAGCAGAGTTATAGAGGGCTACAGTAGTGTTATAGAGGGTTACAACAGAGTTATAGAGGGTTACAGCAGAGTTATAGAGGGATACAGCAGAGTTATAGAGGGCTACAGCAGTGTTATAGAGGGTTACAGCAGAGTTATAGAGGGTTACAGCAGAGTTATAGAGGGCTACAGCAGTGTTATAGAGGGATACAGCAGAGTTATAGAGGGTTACGGCAATGTTATAGAGGGATACAGCAGAGTTATAGAGGGTTACAGCAGTGTTATAGAGGGATACAGCAGCGTTATAGAGGGTTACAGCAGTGTTATACAGGGATACAACAGTGTTATAGACGGCTACAGCAGTGTTATAGAGGGCTACATCAGAGTCATAGAGGGCTACAGCAGTGTTATAGAGGGTTACAGCAGTGTTATAGAGGGTAACAGCAGAGTTATAGAGGGTTACAGCAGAGTTATAGAGGGTTACAGCAGTGTTATAGAGGGATACAGCAGCGTTATAGAGGGTTACAGCAGAGTTATAGAGGGTTACAGCAGTGTTATAGAGGGTTACAGCAGAGTTATAGAGGGATACAGCAGAGTTATAGAGGGCTACAGCAGTGTTATAGAGGGTTACAGCAGAGTTATAGAGGGTTACAGCAGAGTTATAGAGGGATACAGCAGAGTCATAGAGGGATTCAGCAGTGTTATACAGGGTTACAGCAGAGTTATAGAGGGTTACAGCAGAGTTATAGAGGGATACAGCAAAGTCATAGAGGGATTCAGCAGTGTTATACAGGGTTACAGCAGAGTTATAGAGGGTTATAACTAAACTGAGCTACACAAGGTTAGGGTGGGCCTGCAGAGAACTCGAGCAGGGTTTTATAGAGCGCTGTAAGCACTATGGAGGGCTGGAGCAGAAGGACCCAGATAAGCTGTGGAGCCAGAGTTCGACAGGCCGCCTGTCTGTTTGCATTCTTCACATCTCCAACAGGCTTCCACCACAAACACACACACACACACACACACACACACACACACACACTCACACACACACACACACACACACACACACACACACACACACACTCACACACACTCACACACACACCCCCACACTCTCTCACACACACACACACACACACCCACACTCTCTCTCACACACACACACACACACACACACACACACACACTTACACACACACACACACACGTGATAGTGTGTGAGAGGAGCTGTTCCACTGTAAAGAACAGTAATAACAGTGTAACAGGTTATTTTAGGAACTGCACTGTTATCAGAGCCACTGTATATTATTAGGTCACAGTTCGCTTTGAATAAAAGCGTTTTATTTGTAACGTCTCGTTAAACGTTGGGTTTGAGCACGATAACAGAATTACGACCTTTGGGAGGATTTTGTTTTTGGCTGTGCGGATGGGAAAGTTAAGAACAAAAGTGTTCAGCGGAGGCGCGTTAACGATGTTCGGTGGGGTATTGACACAGCGCCCTTTCCCTTCCTAAACCAAACAAACCAAAACACATACACAGACAAAACTCCCGCTGCAGGAGCTGCTTTCATTTACTGCTTTAGGAAATCAGACGTTATTTATGACTGGGCTGTTGTTTAGTCAGCAGGGGTGCAAAATGATTCTTTACGGAAATGATTCAGTGGATTTCACTGCGATTCAGTTCAGTACAGAATTATGCTGGTGAGTGATGTTTAAAAATACACTGAATACAAATATGAAAGTGTAACTGGGGAAAGTATTTAATAATAAAAAGCAAACCAAACGTTTTTAGCCCCTGCAAACAGCCAAATGCCACACACACACATAATCACTGTTCCTGCAGTAATTATGGTTTTTCAGCTCCTCCAGGGTTTTTAAAAATAAGAGCAGAGATCAGAGCCGGTCTCCTCGCCTGACAGACAGGTGATCACCCCCGGCTGCGTGTTAAAGCAGGGTTTAACACTGAGAAAGTGGCTGTGAAGAGTGGATATTAACGCTCATTAACACACACAGCTGCAGGGCTGAGAGCAACAGGTCTGTGCGTGATGCTTTAAAGCGATATTTCAATGGGAAAACATCTGATTCCCCCAGTTTACTTAGCCCTTACTTCAAATGTAGTCAATCAGCCAACACATGCTGTCTGTAGTTTGCTTTTTTAGTTTTAGCGCTAATGTAGCTAACAAGTAACAGAAGCTTATACCCCACCAATTAGCATGGTGCTAACTGAATGCTCCAAAAAATGGGCAGACTTGTTCCACATCAGCAAAGGAGTGAGCCAAGGCCGTCCACTGTCACCACACCTGGTCAACCTGTATACATTAATAACCTTCTATATGCAGATTATTTCTCACTCACATTATATATCACTCACAAAGGTCTGAAGACACTTATAAAGAAAGATGAAGAACAGACTGAAAAGATAGAACTTCAGCTCAATATGAAGAAAACAAAGGTCATCACAGTGGAGAAGAGCACGAACTCAACCACTGACCGAGAAGATCAGATCAACTATTCACAACAGAGGATCCAGCCTTTAAAGACATACAGCACAGGCTGAACGAGGATGAAGGAGCTTGAAAAGATCTTCAGATGTGATGATGTGTTTCTGCAAACAGAGAGCAGGATCCTCTGTGGTTCTTTATGAGCAGTAAAAAAGCAGGACAGGAAAAATATTGATGCCTTTGAACTTTAGTGTTGGTGGTCAGAAGAGAACCTCAGACGGCGAACTGATGGATCCTTGACCAAATCAAGCCTCACCATCTCTTTCGAAGCCCAGAGAACCAAACTGAAGCTCTTATTTTGGACACACTCTGAGAAGAACCAGTTCATTGGAAAAGACAATCATGCTGAGAAGAGCTGAAGGTAAAGAGGACGACCAGCTACAAGATGGATGGAGACGATCAGAGGAATCATGAACCAGCCATTCAGAAGCCTGAAGATTCTGGAGGGACACTGTCCATTTGGTCACCAGGAGTCTAAACCCACTTGAAGGGACTCAATAAGTGGCTTACATGGTTTCTGACACTGTTGTCTGGACTAAACATGGACTAAACTGAGTGTTTTCAAATTGAAAAAAAAGTTCAGTTTTTGGCATAATGTGAAAATGCCTTATGGCCTTTATAGTGTGTGTACATTTCATGATGAATGGACCAAAGGAAACGGCCCATAATTACTTGGAAAAAAGTCTGGTTCCATAGCCTTACATTAAAAGTAAAGAATGATACGAGGTTTTGGTCCGACAGCAGCAAAATGCCCCTACTTTCACTTCCACTGAACAACATGAGTGAGCAATTTACTTTTTCCTTCAGTTCTAGTTTAGTCATTAACACTGAGTTCCTAATTCTCTTTTCTGGGTTTATTGTCATTCTGTTTTGTTGGTTTATCACCTGTATGATGTTAACTCCTCCCACTTCAGAGCTTTAACATTTTATTTCAGCCAAATGGATCCAAAAAATGAGGAACAGAGCTGAACGAACAGCAGCTCCTGTGTGGATTCTAATTCAAATTTTCAGTTCCACCTTAAATGCTGCAGCCGTTATATTCTAGTACTGGGATGCCTGAATGGAACAGCTGCACTATTTAAGGTGGAGCTGAAAATTTGAATAAGAAGCCAGTTTCTGCTCCGTTTTCGTGCTGAAAGATGCTGGATGTTCAGAGACGTTCTGAAATGGTCTACAGGGGAACTCAGAACTCCAGCAGGTTTTTGGGCCTCAGACTTCTTAACTTTGAGCTACTTTCACTTGTACTGGCCTCCTAATTGCAGTGGAGTAACACTCTGAGCGGAGGCTTTAGTGTGAGCTGGGCAGGGCAGTGACAGGTTAAAGCTCTGGGTGGATCTGAGCTCTAAAAGCAGAACGTTCTGGATTTCTCTCACAAAAGCTCTTTAAAGCGCTGCTGTCGTCACTCCGGCCTGCAGCGCTGGATCAAAGATAAACATGTGCAGACACAGCGTTCAGGAAAGAAAAGGAACAAGAAAATCTGAGGTGCTCAGTGAAGAGCAGTGAAAGGTGTTAACGTCATGTTTCTTCATTTCTGTGGACGAAAGAAAAGATTTACAGTCTCCTCAACAAACCCTTATTATTCACAGCAGAAATAAATCTGTATAATATGAATTATACTGATTATAAACGGTGCACTTCTGTTTACAACAATAGAAAACTAACCCTGATTCAGATAAATGTATAAATGACTGTAATCTGCTCGTCCTGAACTTCACAGCTTTCAGATCATCAGCAGGACTCTAAACTAACAGGAAGAGTCCAGAATGAAGAACTGAGCTGCAGGAAGTTCTACCATCACTGAGAAAGCTGGAAAACATCAAGAATAGGTTTTAATAAAATTAATACCCAGAATAAAATTCTAATAAAATTAATATCCAGAAGAAACTAATAATCCAATCAGTATTAAAAGTTCTAATAAAAATCTAATATCCAAAATGCTTCATATTTGAAAACTGGAGATCAAATCGCCAGATTTTCTCAAAAAAATATATTATTTGTCATTTATCAATTTACAGCTGTATGTAGAAGGCTGAAAACTTTTTTCTGCAATTCTTATGTTGCATAAAGCAGAAAACATTAAATGTACACCTTTTGCACGGCCACATTTTATGTGTAAATAAACAGTTATATTAATTGTATATTTAATTGTGCAGAACTGTGTCTCTGTAGAGGATGTGTTTACTTATTCACGCTGAGAAAAACAAACAACATGGAATTTGACCAGAGTCAAACTTTTGCACACAAATGTATTAATGTTCTGAAAAATCTTTAAATATTGAATAAAACTCCAGATTCTCTTCAGCTGTCTAGATTTTCACTCGGCATGAGTTATTACTGAATTAAAAACAGGAATTATTAATATAATCAGATTTTCTGTTCTTTTAGGGTTACAGTTTTACCTGTGACACACACACACACACAAACACACACACACACACACACACACACACACACTCACACTCACACACACACACACACACACACACAAACACAAACACACGCTGTATGAAGTTCTAGAGAAAGGTGAAAGTAGAGTTAATTAGCTTTAGCGCTGATAGCATCACCTCATCAGAGAGAGAGGGGGCGGAGCTTCATCTCTGATCACCGTGTTGAGGCTCTTATCTGATTAAACAAAGAACAGAGCAGACGCAGTAAAGCAGAGGACACACACACAGACACACAGACACACACACACAGACACACACAGACACACACACACAGACACACTCACACAGACACACACACACAGACACACAGACACACACACACAGACACACTCACACAGACACACTCACACAGACACACTCACACAGACACACACACACAGACACACACACAGACACACACACACACAGACACACACACACACACAGACAGACAGATTAGAGGAAACACAACTGAAAGTGTCTCAGCAACACATCAGGGTGGCTTCAGCATCACAGATACTACAGGTCTCTGGATCTGCATCAGAGAGAAGGAGAACCGTTCTCCCCACATCATTCCTTACACGGATCGTTCTACTGAATCAGTTCAAACACAGTAAAAGCAGTGAAGTGTTCAGATCTTAGATATTTACAGAGATCATGTTCTGATCTACTTTAATCCAAAGCATTAATAGAGACAGTAATAAACTAAATATATACACAATCATCATTTATAGGGTGCTTTAATATTAGGAGGTTTCTGTCCTAAACCCTTACCTCTAAATTTACACTTCTGAAAATAACACTTATATTTTTGTTTTTTGTTTTTTTTTTTCATTTTTAAAGATCTTTTTGGTTTATTTTAAAGTGAAGCTGAAAGATTTAGATTGGTCAGTTTCTAAATATGTAATGCCATCTCATGTTTCCATGTCACTACCGAAACAGAGTTTTAGTCTGTAGGTGGAGCCTTATTTTAGCCACGCCCCTGCATTTCAGAGCAGGAAGTGAGACTGCATCCCTGTCCCTCATGGCCACATGGTGAGCAGTTAGATCCCACTGTTTTGAAGTAAATGAGTCCCAAAGTCTGAAAATCAGTGTGGAACATTAAGAATCGGCATATTTTCTGCAGTTCAGCACTTTTTAGTGTTTTAGTGTAAAATATGATGATTTTCTGTGTGAACAGCTGTTCAGAGCTGTGTTTGCTGGTCTGTACTGCTGAGTTTTTGAGCCCAAAATGAGCTAAAATTGTCACTGAAACAGTCACTACTGAAACAGTCACTACTGAAACAGACACTAATGAAACAGTCACTACTGAAACAGTCACTACTGAAACAGTCACTAATGAAACAGTCGCTACTGAAACAGACGCTACTGAAACAGTCGCTACTGAAACAGTCGCTACTGAGACAGTCGCTACTGAAACAGTCGCTACTGAAACAGTCACTACTGAGACAGTCGCTACTGAAACAGTCGCTACTGAAACAGTCACTACTGAAACAGTCACTACTGAGACAGTCACTACTGAGACAGTCACTACTGAGACAGTCGCTACTGAAACAGTCGCTACTGAAACAGACACTACTGAAACAGTCACTACTGAAACAGTCACTACTGAGACAGACACTACTGAAACAGTCGCTACTGAAACAGACGCTACTGAAACAGTCACTACTGAAACAGTCACTACTGAAACAGTTGGTAAAGTCTTTGGTTAAAGAATGTTTAATCATTTGTTTTAATAAAATTAATATAATTAAGGTACAGGGTCACTCAAAGCAAAAGGGTCTAAACTCTTTGATCCAGGTCAGTAGAATGTTACCTTTAAACAGAATTATGAAGGACTCTTATTATGATAGCAGTGATGTTCCCATCTAAATAGTATGAAGGTATCCACTCGCTATCAGCATCACATACTGGCAAAAGAGGGCAAATAAAATCTGCCTTCGTTTTGTTTTCATTTGATAATTTGATCCCCCACTAATAAACTGATACAACAAATGCTAATAAGGCTAACTTCAGAGCAAGCTAACATTAATTCTTTAAAGAATTATTGACACAGAAACATTTCAGGAGACTATTCCATTTTAGATTCTGGTGCTCTCAGTGGGGATGGTCTGGTCTTATCCTCACCAGAAAGAATGAAAAAATGCTAAATATTATGTTAATTCTGACGCTAATACTGCGAGGGGAGAATTTCCATCTGAAATCAGACACAAAACTCAAACAAACACCCAGTACTCACTGCTGTGCTGATAAGAGCTTTAGCTGTTTTGTTGCCATCATATTCCGTGGTAGGGGGCAGCAGTGAGGTATTTCAAAATGAAATATATCCTTCTTTTAGAACATTTTAGAATATAGATCTGTAGTGATGTTTTTGTTGTAATGTGTTCTATTTCTGTACATTTTGTAGATGTTAGTGTTTATAGCTATGAGAATATTAGTAGAGTTATTGGATGTTTGTTGATTTTGTTTTTGGCAAGATGATATTTGACATGTCTGCTGCCCCCTGTGGAAAGGAGATAGAATTACTACAAAAGCATAAGAGGAAGACTCACCGGGTGTAATCAATGACCTGATGAAGACTACGGGCGTCAACTCTTTGTGTGCTTTATATGTTTTTGCAATAAATGAAAAATAGATCTTCGAGAACTGCAGTCTGAGTGCGGATTTATCTCCTTCTTAGGTTCTTGGAGTTTTGCCTGAAGTTGATGCTGAAGGCTGTTTTGGTGAACATGGTTCTACTACAACACAAACATTTCCTCCTGAATCCTGTAAAGTTGATGGATGAAGCCTCATGCTGTCCAGCACTGATCATCAAATTACCAAGCAACTACCAGCTGCAGTGGAGGGCGGGCAACAGAGTGGCAATGCAGATTTCTGTGCTATCATAGGCCTAAAGGCTAGTTAATCAACCGCTGTGGTGTGAGAAGCTGGAAAACTCCTGAACAGCTTTTAAAGATGTGATGCTGTGAACTTCACAAACTGTTTTGGACCCAGAGATCATCTCACTCAGAACGACTCGCGAGGCGTGCAGAGCAGAACTGATGTATAGTAGTAACAGTAGTTTGTACACACGGCTGTACAGATCAGATCAGCCAATCAGAATCCTGATAGTCGTGTCCAGCTGAATCTACAATAGATATCAGACTGTCCATCTATGTGTGGGCGGAGCTTATGAGGCTGAGACCGGGTCGGAATTATGCTGCGTTTACATGTTGGCAATAGACAGACGACAAACTGGATATTCCTTCTTTACAATAATAATGAAATCGAAATGAAAACCGGGTGTTGATTTTTTGGGAGCTGTGCATCTTTTGTTAAATTTCAGATGAGCTCAGTATCACATAACAAAGACAAAAGAGCAGAGCGCCTCCTGCCTTTTACACCTCCAATAAAAAAAATACTGAAGCGCTTCCCTGATTATCATCTACTTTCACCGGTAACATCACCAGCGAATAGTGAGGACAGCTGAAAACATCATCGGGGCCTCTCTGCCCTCCATCACGGACATTTACACCACACGCTGCATCTGAAAAGCCACTAGCACTGTGACTGACCGCAGCATTCAGGCCCTCACAGCCAGACTGGGCAACAGTTTCTTTACACAAGCCACTCCTACAGACCCACACACACACATACACACACACACACACACACGTGTTACATCTGTGTGTTACATCTGTGACATCATAATGAAATATAATTACCAGTGGTGGACGAAGTACACAAATCATGTACTTGAGTTAAAGTAGAGATACCCAAGGTACAATATTACTCCAGTAAAAGTAGAAGTTCCTCCCTTTAGACCTCCACTTGAGTAAAAGTACTAAAGTATTTGCCTTCAAAATGTACTTAAGTATCAAAAGTAAAAGTATTAAAGATTAATTATGACTTTAATGTCCTGTTATCATTTTTATAACAAGACTCGCTTCATTAACTCATTTTAGGTGAAAATACTCCAGTGTCTCTCTTGGTAAACCAGTCTTTTAATAGAGTCATTAATTAGTGACACTGATGTCTATTAAAATTATCATAAGCACAAAACACTGAAGGCAAACAGTTTCCATCAGGTAGAACTGAGTGGCTCTGAAATCACTTTTTACGAACAAGCAAAGTTTCAGTTTAAGATTTATTTGAACTGAGTTACAAGTTTAAGTTTAATAAAAACTTTAAACTCAGATTCACAAATGAGTTTCCTTTACTAAACTGCATCTGTAGGTCTCTGTTCATAAACATAAACTAGCCAAAACTAATTTACTATAAAATGAAATGTGTTTGTATAAATTCAGAAAAAAGACACGTCAGTCACAACTGCATATGTGTACATATTTCTATATTGTGGTCTATTTACACAAAGTTAGGTTAGTTCATCATTTATGTTGAATAGACTCTCCCAGAATTTTACGCTGCTGCTGCTGATGTTGAACCGTGTGCTGCACTGGGTCGGTATGACCAACAGGTCAAAACAGGCTCAAAACAAAGTGACCGCTGTGCCCTGATTGGTGTTGTTGCTTTGCGCTTCTTTCGTTTTGACATGTTATGTTTTTATACACACATAAACCAAAAGAAATGACAGATTTCTCATAATGTAGTGGAGTAAAAAGTGAGATATTAGACTCTGAAATGTAGTGGAGTGAAAGTAAAAAGTCACCCAAAATGGAAAAACTTCAGTAAAGTACAGATACATGAAAAAACTACTTAAGTACAGTAATGAACTACATTTACTTCATTACTGTCCACCTCTGATAATTACTGCATTTCGTACTGACATACTTCACGTAATATAATTCATATCTGACAACTTGCATTTTTGCACATTTTATTTCTTTAACAATGTTAGCTGCTAGAATACTGTACCAACCTAATACTGTACACCATGGCTGTTCTGGTTGCTACCTCTGTGACTGCTATTCTGCATGGGTTTCCTCCAGGTACTCCGGTTTCCTCCCACGGTCCAAAAACATGCAGTCAGGCCAATTGAAAATGCTGAATTGCCCCTAGATGTGATTGTATATGCATGCATGTCTGTCTGTCTGCCCTGCGATGGACTGGTGACCTGTCCAGGATGTATCCTGCCTTCTGCCCAATGACAGCTGGGATAGGCTCCAGCACCCCACCGCGACCCAGAAGGATAAGTGGTTTAGATGATGTGTGTATATATGTATCTGCTAATAGGTCATAGTATGTTACGTCCTGCTTGCACAGTTCCACACACTCTCAGTACCGTGTGCTGCCAGTGTCCTGTTCTGTATTTACTCACTGGGCACATGTATGTAGCTGAAATGACAATAAAGCCTCTTGAACTTGAACCATGACAGCATTTGTGTGGCCTCATGCCGCTGTCAGCTGTGTAACACTGCGAGGCTCAGAAAGATGTTTTCTGGACGCACCAGTACTGAGATGAAATCTCTGCAGGGGGTCGGTACTGCACCAGAGGGGGCACCAAACAGCGATAAAGCGTGTAGAAACTGAGTCGATCCATGAGCTCTATTCCCTGAACAAAACTGAGCTCAGTCGCCATGAAATAGACTTTAAACAGCGACCATATAAAACACGGCGAGGGCGCTAACACAGTCGGAGGGTGAAGGACGCAGCAGCTGAAGAGCCACTTAGCACTGCACACTGAGTCTGCATTGCTAGCTATGGTAGCGAGGCTGAGATCTGAGGGTGTTTTAATAAGCTGGACAGAAAGTGAACTGCAAGACACAGAGAGCAGTTATCATAATAACTCTGGCTCTGACTCAGATATATATGAGTTTGGGGAGCAGAGCTTCACTCCTGCCTGCTTTAAAGACCCAAAACTCCTGAACTGTAAAACTCTAATCCTCACCAAATCCCCAACATACCTGAAGGACACCAGACAACCAGCTCGGCCAATCAGCAGCCGCGGAGTGTGGGAATGCCGCAGGGGATTGTGGGATGCGGTGGGTAAAACATGCAGGGAGAATTCCAGCTAAGCACAGCCATCAGTCAGAACCATCAGAGCAGCATCTCTGCACAGCGTCACTGAAGAGCTGAAGGGGTTAAAACCTCACACACCACACGCACGCCTTCATTCAGCTCCACTCACCACCACTCAGCTCTGCTCACATACAGCTCAGACGCCTCAGCGCAGCAAAGAGAGTCGCTTTTCATCAGAAAACAGGCCTGAAAACTAAAATCAGAAACTGTTTTCAAAACATAACACATGCAGGAGTTTATCTGGGGTTCGCTGACTTGAGGCAACTTTGTGGAAAGGAATGAAATGACACAGAGCGTTATACAGGATAAATATATAGGTTTTTAAATTTTAATGTTTGGAATGAAACTGTAACCTCACTAGTTCTTGATCTTTAAATACGGCGTTAAAAATGAGACGTCAGCTCAACTCAAAATAATACAGTAACTGATTAGACGGCTTCTTCTGAGTTGACTCAACTTGAGGACACCAGAGTTATTAGAATTATGCTCATAAAACATATAGGATGCTGACTGCCACTTGACATTACCTGTAAGGAGCTTTTAGCCTCTAAAAATTCCTTATGAACATTGGGCAGTAGAGGGTTAAAACCTTTTATCTGGGCAGTAAGTTTGTTTCTGGTAAAACATTGTAACTATGTAACATTAGAATAAACACAAATAAACATAAATACAGTACTCAGCAGGCAGAATGTGTTGTTTGTCAGGAAAGTTATTAATATTACAGTCAAAAGAACAAAGGTTCTCCACATGAACACCATGAAAAAAGGCCAAAGTCCTCTCTAAACTATCCTAAAACAGTGTCTCAGTCATCAGGCAGTGAATTCATAACCATTTCATGTAGGAACTTTCTGTGAGGGAGCTTTTAGAGGTGGACGTCTGGTTCCTATCACCACCACTGTGAACAGTTCTGACTCTGTAAGTTTATCTAGAACAGAACGTTTCACACCAAACCACTCTGAATGTCATCTTAACTACTTAATTATGCAGGAATTTTGAAAAATCATTGGGGTTTCCCTTTAAGGTCATGTTTAAAAGCAAACACAGTTTGGGAAACAGAGCCAGTTCCAGGTTCCACAGCTAAGGAGCATAAAAACTACAAGAAGCTCAGCGTCAGTCCTGAATTTGAATGATAACGGGTGCAGAGCTCTAACAGTGGTGTGATCTCTGCTCGTCAGCAGACGCGCTGCAGTGTTCTGGATGAGCTGTGGGCTCTGTGAGAACTTTCTGAGGAGCCCAGATAAGAAGAGTTACAGTAATCAGGTCTGCAGGTAACGAAGGCTTGCAGTGAGAATTCCACGCCACTGAGATACAAAACTGAAGATTATCAACATCTCTGAGGAGCTGAAATGACGCGTTTGTGTCTGTAACAATTTATAAGAAGTTCAAACCTAGTGCACTTTTGAAGGACCCACCTTTAAGACTTTAGTACATTACTGTATATACGTATGTAATAATCTGAGATATGAACTTTATGATTATTACAGCTGGTCTCTTAGACAGATGTGAGCTCTGCAGGTGGAGATGAACCCTCTCCATCTCTCTCTCTCTCTCTTTCTCTCTCTCTGTCTCTCTCTCTCTCTCTCAGGAGGATTCCACGCTGTGGTACGAGCTCTGTGTTTACACTGCTCTAAAGCCTCTCTGTATTTATTACCAACAGCTCAATCCAGGCACTTAAACAGCCGAGAGGGAGCAGAGCAGCCTCTCTGAGGCCACCTCTAATCCTCCGGCATCCCACTCTGACATCGTCTGAGAGGGTCTGGACATGGGGGCTCAGGCCGGACCACCAGGGTCCTCCAGCTAAAGTAGGTATCATTAGTGGAGCTCTGCTGCTTCTGCATATAATAAAGCAGATTCTTATTCTTATTCTTGTGTATAAGTTGATGCAATGATGACATTAGGAGGAAATTTGAGGTTTGAGGTTTCACTTTTTTCTGAGTTCTCAAATTAGATTGTTAGTCCTGACATAGAGCTGCTGCCGCTGTTTTCCATTCCTAACAACTAACCAGAACCTGCCTAAACTACAGCTTGTATTCACAGTCAGTGACGTATCTAGAACTTCCATAAGACCAAGAGTGAGGTATTCCCCATGGTTCCACCCATTGTAGATCAGAGTGTGATTGGATGACTTCTCCATCAGTTCCTAATTATGTTGGTAGTCAATCTAGCGTGTAAGTCCAGTCCAGCTCCTGAAGTCCTAACCAATGGGAGAGCAGCCAAGCCGTATCTATATAGATACCACAAAGAAACAATCCTGATTGGACAATTTTCCACTTGACATTTGAAGAATTTAACCCTTATATTTACAACACTAATTTTAACTATTCTGACTCGGTAAGTTTCTCTAGAGCAGAGCGTTTCACCCCAAACCACTCTGAACCACTCTGAACCACTCTGTTTACATCTTAACCGTTTAATTAGGCTGGAATTTTGTAAAGTCAGTGGAGTCCCCCTTTAAGGAGAAGCTCCATCAGTGCCTTTTCCCCTTCATCGTGCTTTTGAGCTGCTGCCAGGCCGCGAACAAATGCAGGCTGACGTGTTTTGTGAGCTGCTGAAGCGGCGGTGAGCGAGGACGGAGGAGAGCGCGTGGCTGGAATGAGGGAACGAGTGAACGAGTGAATGTGAGTTAAGTGATGTTTCGCTCTTTTCTCTTTCATTCTCTCATTCAGAGCGAAGGTCCTGCGGACAGACAACAACATCGTCACCCATCACAGTCCACTGTTCCCGTCTGAGCGGTGGGGGGATCCATCGCTGACCGCTCTGCTGACAGATCCCTCTTTTGTGCATCAGTCAGAGCGCCACATGGCCACCCGCCGCTCCGACAACAGCAGAGGGAGAAAAAAGAAAAGACCCCCCCCACCCCGGCTCACTGTAATCCAATTACAGCGCTGCAAATTTGATTGGACTTCTGAGAGTGTGCCATCAGCTGTCTGTCATTAGCGGGTGGAGAATAGGGCTTTGCCCCGCCCCCAGGGCTGGGGCAGGGGGCAACTGGGACTGGGGCAAAACGGCACAGGCAGGAGAATAACACTGCAGCCAATTAAGGAAGAGTGAAGAGGGCAAAATTGACACATGGCTTTCTGGTATGTACCCAGTCCCTCCACCCCCCCCCGCCCCTCCCCGGCAACACCCCACCCCCTAACCCCAGAATATAGTCCATCAGCCAAGTCTCTGTTTGCGTCTGAAGCTTAATTCTTTAATTATAGCACTGGAGCTAAATGGCTAATGTGGTCTATTTGGGTCTGTTTGAGCCTTTTTTGGGCTGTGTGGACCTGCTGGAATCTGGGCCTGTTGGAGTCTGTACGGGCCTTTTGAGCCTGTTTGTGTCTCGTTGGTTCTGTTTGGGCCTGTTTGAGTCTCTTTGGGTCTGTTTGGGTCATTTGAGGCCTGTTTGAGCCTGTTTGGGTCTTTTGAGGCCTGATTGGGTCTGTTGATGACTTTTTTGAGTCTGTTTGAGTCTCTTTGGGTCTGTTTGAGTTTATTTTGGTCTGTTTAGATCTGTTTGAGTCTGTTTGGGTCTATTTAGTCCCATCTCTTTGGGCCAGTTGGAGTCTGTTCGGGTCTTTTGAGCCTGTTTATCTCTCGATGGTTCTGTTTGGGCCTGTTTGGGTCTCTTTGGGTCTATTTGAGTCTATTGTGGTCTGTTTGGGTCTGTTTGAGTCTGTTTGGGTCTATTTAGGCTCGTCTCTTTGGACCTATTGGAGTCTGTTTGGGTCTTTTGAGCCTGTTTTTGTCTTGTTGGTTCTGTTTGGGCCTGTTTGAGTCTCTTTGGGTCTGTTTGGGTCTATTTAGGCACTTTTGAGCCTGTTTAAGTCTGTTTAAGTTTGTGTTTGTCTGGGACTGTTTGAGCCATGTTGAGTCTCTTTGGGCCTGTTTGTGTCTATGTGGGCCTGATCTGGTATGTTTGGGCCTTTGTGGGTCTGTCTGGGCTCATTTGGGACAGTCTGGGTTTGTTCTGGCCTGTTTCTGTCTATTTAAGCCCATTTAGACCTGTTTTGGCATATCAAGGCCTGTTTTGGTTCTTTTTGGCCTCATGTGGGTCTGTGTGGGCTCATGTGGGCATGTTTGGTTCTGTTTGTGTCTGTTTAACCCTGTTTAGACCTGTTTGGTGCTTTTTTGTGCTGGTTGGTGTGACAATAGACTTTGCATTAACAAGATTTCCCCTTTGTGTGGGTGACAGCTCACTGGGTCATTGTGCAATTACAGTGTTACTGAGCTACATTAGTCTGATGGCTGTCACAGAGCTTTCTGTGATGCTAATGGACGTAATTACAGTGCCCAGTGCAGTAACAGACCAGGAGATCTATAATAGAGAGAGAGACTTCAATTAGTAAAAAAAATACAAGAATTAGCGAACAAGAGGGGAGGAAAAAAGAAAAGACGCCTGTGAGATCAATAAGAGCAACATTTTTAACTTAGTCCTGACTGGCTCTGTGGGACCCGTTATTCCCAGGATCACTCCCAGATTTGCTTATGTGGTTTCAAACACTGTTATTTACTCTAATAAACATGGACTGTAAAAAAATGTAAAATTACAATAATTTATTTACTTTAGCGAGTTCTCCACTAATTTATTGTTTATTATGAAACTACAGCACTGTGTTGATCACTGTATTTATACAGTTTTTCCACATCTCTGTATTTCTAATATACAGTTCTAATGTTCATCCACAACTGTTTATCCAGCTGATTTCTGGCTGCAAGTAATTAAACTGTTTTCTATGAATGTGTTTATGTATCACACAGTAATCTGAACTGAGCATTACAGCAGTTAAGATGATTTAGGCATGTAGTTAGCATTATGCTAATTGGTGGGCTATATACCTCCATTACTTTTAAGCTAAATTAGCCTTATAGCTTCAGTGCTAAAATTAATAAAGCAAACATCAGACACTGAACACTTCTTGGCTGATTGATTACATTTTTGGAAAGGCAGGAATCTGTGTAAAATTGGCCAAACTATCACTTTAACAGCTTTTAGCACATAATTATTCGCAGTGTTAGCACTGCTCAGTTGAGGATTCCTGCTGTGTTCTCCATGTATGTGTAACCTGAGTGGAGAATGCCACATGAAGGAAAAGGGGTGCCCAAAAAGCCTGTAAAGATAGTGAGCGGTCAGTGTGATGATGGCTAGTTTGAGGTTGGGGGGGTAGAAGTCGAGGTCCCTTTCAGAGTTTTGGAGACGCCACTGCTATCTGAGCTCTAACAGTATCTACAGAGGGGAGATCAGCACGCTATCCGGCGAGGAAGTCACCAGACATGCTCTAGTGCTTATCTTTTATTGGCTGGCTCCTCTCGGACTTATCTTTTATTGGCTGGCCAGTGCTGAGGAGTGGCCATAAGCTGGGCCGCTGCCTGCCTGGCTGCCCCCAGGCCAGATAACTCTATCGCCCCAGTCTGGGAAAACAAGCCTGTTTCCATTCTCTCCGCAGCAGGCCTGCTGTCCCGGCCGCTGGGACAGAAGGAGGATTAGAGTCTGCCTCAGTCTCACATACATCAGTTGCCCAGCGTTTGATCTGACGGCCGAGCGACCGTTCAGCAGGACCAGAAAGGTTTCTGCAAATTAAGCCAATGTGGAAAGAGAGATCACACAAACGGAGATAATTATGCTATCTAGTGCGTCCCCGAGGGGGATAGTTTTCTCTTAGCGGTTCTTCCTCATGCTCTTAGGGAGTTTCTACTGTCACTGTCTTCCTCAGTGACACTCACTAAGGGCCTGAACCTGCAGTTCTACTTTGGGACAAAGGCTGTTATAGAATCTTTACAGGCCCTTAGAGCCTCATACTGGTGCATGGTGCTTGGGCCCCTTGGATCACCATTTGCAGCAATCATTAGGGGTCCAAGCACCTCTTTCAAAGAGTTAGTTTCCATTTACTCAGCCTCACACTGAAAGTGTTAGCATGTAAGTGTGTGTGGGGGGACTGGAAGGGTTTGTCTAGAACTGAGTGACCCACCTCGCCCCGTCAGTCAGGAGCCAGCAGGAGCCGCAGTAATCCCCCTCCATCAAAACCTCCAGCTCAGGACTCCAGAAGACACTGACTGGAGCTCATTTATCCTCATTCAAACAGTCAAGGCTGGATGTGCAGATGTGAGAAGATACAGTGCAAAATGTGTGTTGATGCATCTGAAATTAACATTTAACTGATGAAGGCTGCAGCCAGCTAGAAAATGTTCTGGGAAAACATCCATTTTAGTGTTAAAAAGCAGCTTCGTTACATCTTAGATAAAAATTTAGGTCTTTTTAAATAACATAGTTAATAAGACATGAGTGTGTTTTTCTGTGTGTAATTTCTGCCTTCTGTTATTTGATTATTTTCAGTTTATGTTTTGTATCTTATTGTTTGTCTTACAGTAAATGAGACCAATAAGTGGTTTAACCGCCTAAATTAAAAGATCAATGAAATTCCGGTCAAAAGAGAAAATGCATGTTAGGAAATGAAGAAATAGCAGCGTTGACAAATGAAGTTTCCTACAAAAACACTCTGCACTCTGCTCTACTAAAAATAAGGAAACAGAATTAGAATAAAATCAAAATCAGAACAGAATGGAGAGTTAATGCCAGTCAACACAGAGCTGTGTTAGAGTTATTGTGTAGATAAATATTCTGTTAGTCACTGTGTTATTATTATGTTATTTATAACTTATAAAACATTATACACAAACAATCCCAGCAAAACTTTAATATATTTAACATAATATCATTTTTCCAATTTCTCCACCTTCATTTTATGAAATCCTTTAATGTTTGCATGTCACTAAGCTGAGAGTTTTGGCCAGTTTTGTACAGAAAGCTCTCGTTTTCAGGCAGAGTGAGATCAGCAGCTGAGACAGACGACTAAGTACATAGAACTGAACCTCAACTCTGATCTCCAGAACTAAACTCTAAATTAAATCCTTCAAAACTGCACTAAGTTTGAACTTCTTATGGATTATGTTACAGACACAAACGCGTCATTTCAGCTCCTCAGAGATGCTGATAATCTTCAGTTTTGTGTCTCAGTGACGTGGAATTCTCCCTGCAAGCCTTCGTTACCTGCAGACCTGATTACTGTAACTCTTCTTATCTGGGCTCCTCAGAAAGTTCTCACAGAGCCCACAGCTCATCCAGAACACTGCAGCGCGTCTGCTGACGAACAGAGATCACACCACTGTTAGAGCTCTGCACCCGTTATCAATCAAATTCAGGACTGACGCTGAGCTTCTTGTAGTTTTTATGCTCCTTAGCTGTGGAACCTGGAACTGGCTCTGTTTCCCAAACTGTGTTTGCTTTTAAACATGACCTTAAAGGGAAACCCCAATGATTTTTTTAAATTCCTGCATAATTAAGTAGTTAAGATGACATTCAAAGTGGTTTGGTGTGAAACGCTCCGTTCTAGATAAACTTACTGAGTCAGAACTGTTCACAGTGGTGGTGATAGGAACCAGACGTCCACCTCTAAAAGCTCCCTCACAGAAAGTTCCTACATGAAATGGTTATGAATTCACCTCCTGATGACTGAAACACTATTTTATGATAGTTCAGAGAACTTAAACTCCATTCATGGTGGAGGGATACATGCAGGGCGCTGTGAGGCAAAATAGTCCCCAAAGAAAACTTATTATTTCAGATTTTCCACTATTTTCCATCATCAACATTCCATATAAACTCAGAAGACTCGTGTAGGTTCACTGGTGCTTTTTAATATTTGTCTTATTTTTAAGTTTTAATGTTTTATTCTCCTTGATTGAACTGTTTTTTCATGACATTTATCAGCATTTATGTTTTATTATCATATTTTTTGTCATTGTTGTGTTTTTGGAAACTACATTTGAAATTACAGAAGAGTTCTGTATAATAAAATACAGTTCTGAAGTTTGAAACCTGACGCAGAAGAATAATTACGAGAAGTTTCTCTCTCTCTCTGTGTGTCTCTCGCTCCCTCTCTCTCCCTCTGTCTGTCTCACTGACATATGACAGACATAGACTCTCAGCACAGTGAAGAGCTTCCCACTGCCCCCCCCGACTCCCACTCATCCTCATCATAAACACTGCGTTCAGGTCTACAACCCCACCAGCCCCCCAGCCCCACAGTAGCTCTGCAGCTTCACTCTGCAGTCGACTCCAATAGGAACATAGTATTTATAGTACACTACAAAATCATCAGATATTATTATTATTATTATTATTATTATTATTATTACTTTTATGAAATCAGCCTCCAATGTCTATCAGGAGTGTTAGCTTTGCACTGTGAGGGGTGAGAGAGCTGTAACTATCTTAAACAACTCTCACTTTCACCTCTTCAACACTGACTCCTCCCCACATTAACCACCTGCAAATTAAAATTAAATACAAAAAACACCAATAAATTACTGCACAACACTCCTAATACATGATACATAATACATAAACACCTGTGTTCTCTTATGAGTCTGGAAAACCTCAGAACCTTCTAGATCTTCAGAGAGTCTAATGATTTCTGTGAAATAATAAAAACAGGTCTGTAATTTTCAGTTTATTTGTATTTAATAGAATCATCATGCTGGTTGCATGTGAACTCTAAGTTCTGTAGTGATTCTCTTCACTCTTAAATTTTGTTTGGAAACAAAAGGTTAAAATCTTGAAACTTTCAACAGAAATAATCCAGGATTGTTTAAGGTATTTAGAATTTCAGGAGCTGAACTCATGACCTAATGTCAGATTGACCACTAATGTAATTAAAAACTGACAGAGGAGTCAATCAGGTTTAATTTAAATGAGACTGATTTTGTAAAGAAAAAACATCTGGATATGTCACTGAGTGTAAATGTAAGCCGTAGTCTACGCAGTGTTCCGGTTAGTTGTTAGGAATAGAAAACAGCGGCAGCAGCTCTGCAGGACTGTAAAACTGATACACACAAGCTCAAATTTATCATCACTGTTGGACAAAAACCTCACATCTCCAGAACTACCCAGCGAGAGAAAACATCCTGTACTTTCAGTGGAAGATTTTAAAGTTCCAGGTTGTTTTGGGTCATTTCATTTGGTCATTCATCCTGAATTTTTCACATAGTGTAAAGGGCAGCAGGTATTTTCAAAATAAACAAGACAGACAGAGATCTGAGGTTTTGTGATGTTATGTACGACGTGTTAGTGTCTGTTAAAAGTGCATATTAATTGGCCACGCCCACTTCTTTGGTTTACATCCTTGGTTTCTTTTAACTTTGCTTTCAGAGGTTTTCGTTTTTCTTCTTCAGCCTCGTTCTCCTGCAGCTGGTTCGCTAATTTCTTTCGATGTCTCTTCAAACAGGAGGGTTTTGGATGAACGTCTTCTGCTTCTTTTTTGTACAGAAACATCAGCCCAGATGTTTGTGAGGTCTCAGCAGCACAAAATTATAATGAATGTGGAGTTAGATTAGCATAAAAGTCACATGAATTCTGATCTGGATGTTCAGACTGAGTCGCACTGCTGCGTGTTGGATTTCAGTTCCACATATTAAAGTGTCCCAATGAAACGAACTGAAAATGTCAGATTCTGTGTTTTTGCTGTTCACACTGACACTCAGACACACATCTGTGTCTCATATGAAGAAAATCAGATTTTGGCCACTTTTACCTGCTGTGTGAACAAAGCTGTTCACATTTTTGGCTGAGTTTTTTATGTTTATAGCCTGAACTGAGAGTCGAGCTCCAATAGCCACAGTTCTACAGCAGATTAATGTTGAGCTCATCTTCATAAACCAGATTATTAACTCATTAATACAGCTCAGCTCCGTTTGGGTGCATGTTAAAAGATGCACCCACCACACAGGAAGGAAAGCCTGGTGGTCCGGAGAATACACCCTGCTACACAACATTGTTATAAACATGCTATAAACATGTCATAGCAGATGTGTTATGACTGATTTTGTTCAGTAATAGGACAGTTTTACTGTTACCCATTATCATCAATGACAGATGTCATAATGTTCAATGCCAGATGCTAATTTTGCTAAGCGTCCTCCAGTTAGCCGTTATGATATTACTTTATGATATCTGTCATAAAAATTAGCGGTAACACTAACATGACACTGTAATACTACTGTGTATAATCTGCTATGACATGTTTATGGCATAATTATGCCAATGCTATGAGTTAAAGTGGTGCTATTTTTCTTTGCTATATTAATTTTTCACAGCAGCCAAATATAATCTATACCTGTTGTTGAGCTCAATCAGCTGAACTGAGCAGAATATGTTCAGACTGAAAACTGTTTAATTTATAAAAAACTGGATTTGGGTCTTTGTAGGTAAACAAGCAGGTCAACATTTATAAAAGTGTGTTATTGTGTTTAAACACTGCGTCCAGAGGTGTGAATAGTTTTTCACGGCAGGGGGTTCTCATCCCTCCCCTTTCACCCCTCATTTCTCGTTAGCAGCTCAGCATTTCACAGACAGAGAGATGACAGAGTCCTGGTTTATCTAACCGAGTTATGATCATTTTTTATGTATATATTAAATTGCATATGTGTAAATAAAATAAAATATCTGAGTCGATTTCCATTCTGCTGGTGGAACGGCCACTAGGGGCACTGCAGAAAGAGGTTATAAAGCACACAGCTCACAGAGAATCATATCAGGTATAATTTTTAACTTTCACTGCTGATCCTTTTTCACTCATGAGAAAAAGGTGAAAGGTCACATCACACATCACAACGACTCCGCCTGGCGAGTTTTGGGTGGAAAACTTGGTATTTCTCAGTTTCCAACTTCATTCGAGCACAGCAAGTATTGAAAAGCGTTACTCTGAAATGATGACACTTACACTGTTCATAACAATCACCTTCACCAGCTCAGAGCACTCACCCGGCCCCTCGGACCCCCCCACTCCCAACAGACCCCCTGATCTTCAGCAGGCTGTGTGAGTGTGGATCTGCATGTCCTGCTAAACACTCGCTAATTACCCTCACTGACTCGGGAGAGCAGATAAGACATCAGAGCAGAGCACCAGCAGGACCACACAAACACTCTGAGAGCAGCAGACGCGCCGTGATTTCATTTACTTTATTGGTTTGGACTTGTTTATGCGCCACAAAGCGGCCTGCAGAGAAAAGTGAGCAGGACGGTTATCAGTGTAACGCAGCACGAATTAACCTCAGTCCTGCAGAAGCACCGTCCAGCACACACTACTGCTTTTCCTGCACCACCACAAAGAGATCTGAAACAGGTTTGGGTCCAAAAGAACCTTACTGAGTCAGAACTGTTCACAGTGGTGGTGATAGGAACCAGTCGTCCACCTCTAAAAGCTCCCTCACAGAAAGTTCCTACATGAAATGGTTATGAATTCACTGCCTGATGACTGAGACACTGTTTTATGATAGTTTAGAGAACCTAAACTCCATTCATGGTGGAGGGATACATGCAGGGCGCTGTGAGGCAAAATAGTCCCAAAGAAAACTTATTATTTCAGATTTTCCACTATTTTCCATCATCAACATTCCTTATAAACTCAGAAGACTCGTGTAGGTTCACTGGTGGTTCTGGATAGTAAATAAAATGTCTGTATTTGTGTTGTAGTCATGGCGACCCCTGGTTCCTATCACCGCCACTGTAAAGACATCTGAACCATTTCACACCAAACCACTCTGAATAAGTCTGATTACATCTCACACACTCAGTTATGGGGTAACGGTTCTATTTGGTTCTCTATATAGAACTGTTTGCATGCTTAAATTGTTCTGTGCATGGGAAAATGGTTCTTCTGATTGATGGAAAATGTGTTATGGTTCTATATAGCACCAAAATGGGTTCTTCTATTGTTTCAGGCTACACATAATATCAATAGCAGGACCCTTTTTGGTGCTATACAGAACCATTCTCCATCACTCTGAAGAACCATGTCACCATGCAGAGAACCATTCAAGCATGAAATGGTTACATATAGAACTCATGTTTCTAAACAGAACCATTCCCTTTACTAAAGAACCCTTGGAGAACCAATGATTTGTGTTTAATTAGTACTTAAAGGTAACAGTTAATTTGTTAACCTGGATCTGATCTGAACAGGAAACGAGTTTCACCAATGATGACTTAGACATGCAGTTAGCGTCGTGCTAACTGGTCAATAAGCTTTGATGAGCTGATTAGCTCAGATCACTCTGCTGAAAAACACCTAGAAACCATTAAGAGTTTCTGTTGGTTCCTGATGGTTCTGTAATGTGTTTAGTCTTTGGGTTGATATCACAGTGTAAAGGACCCTAATGGTTTACCAGGTGGCTGATTCTAAATGCTTTTGATGGTTTCCTAATGGGATCTAAAGGTGTTCTACAGGAAACTAGTGGCCTCTATTGGTAACCATTAAGCCCATTAAGCAAAACCAGCAGGTTTTAATCCGAATGGTTTCTAATGGTCCTTTTTCAGCAGGGCAGTTGGGGTGCAGGACAGGACAGCGGAGCTCTGAGCCAAATAAAGTCCGGCAGCAGTGGACAGAACAGTGACCAGGAGGCTATATTTAGGATGATGAAGGAGAACATAGATGTGTTTAAATAGCCTGAGTTTTGGTAAAGCAGAGAGAGAGAGAGGAAGGAGGAGGACAGGTCAGTGTGATGGTCATCAGAATGGTCAGGGGAGTCACAAACCTGTCGAATCAATTCTTTCATTTAATATAAACACAGATACTGTACCTTTAACCTCGACACGCACGGCAGTAACTTTCAGTACTGCCCCCTACAGGACACACACACACTCACACACACACACACACACACACACACACTCACACACACACACACACACACTCACACACACACTCACACACACACACACACACTCACACACACACACACACACACACACACACTCACACACACACACACACACACACACACACACACACACACACACACACACACAGCTCTTACTGCATATTTACTTTCACATTCACACACTGTGATCAGCTTTTGGTCTCGTAAATAAACCTGTGATCTGTAATATGTGCTGATTATGAAGGGAGAAGAAGTTCAGTTGCTCTGATAAACACAAATACAGATAAACATCACACAGCCGGGACATGGTTTAATAGAACCTTATTCATTAGAACTTCACTCTTGACGTTCTCCAGCTTTCTCGGTCATTGTAGAACCTTCTGCAGCTCTGTTCTTCATTCTAGACTCATCTCACATTCTTCGGGTCCTGCTGATGATCTGAAAGCTGTGAAGTTCAGGCCGAGCAGGTTACAGTCGTTTATACGTTTATCTGAAACACCATTAGTTTTATATCAAACAGTGTTTATAAACTTCTGACTGGTAGAGTATTAAGTTTAGCGGTGTGTGTTTGTGTGTGTTTGTGTGTGTGTGTGTGTGTGTGTGTGTGTGTGTGTGTGTGTGTGTGTGTGTTGAAGGAAAGTTTTCTGCTATCAGTGCTTCTGCTCTCAGCCTGACTGGCTCCCCTCTTATCACCCCCTCCACCCCCACCCCAACCCATCCCCCCCGGCCCCCCAGCAGGCTCTATCAGCTCTCACTAACATTTAAACACACTACGGCCTGAACTTAGAAATGGAAGCAGGAACAACATTTCCATTAATTATGTTTCTCCAAAGCGCAGCTCATCATCACACACTGATCTCCACCTCGTCTCCGTAAAGCATGTGGTTCCAGATCGTTCTGCTGGTGTGTTGGTGCTGAGCTCTCTGCTAAAGTGTTCTCTCTGTGTTCAGAGTCACTGAGCGGTTCTAACTCTGCGCTCTCGTAACCAGGTGGATCTGATTAGAGCTGCGGTTCTAGATGTTTGATCTGCAGAATCACTGTAAAGGGTTAAATCTAATAAAGCTAATTAATGTTTGAGTGTTTATGCTTTCATAAACACTACAGTACATACAAACATTTACACAGTAAAAGGTAACAGAACCTTTAGCTGAAATCTCCTGAGTCTGTCTGTCTGTCTGTCTGTCTATCTGACTGTCTGTCTGTCTGTCTGTAGCATAAGTGATTAGAGTTTAAGGGGTTAGAGTTTAGAGTTTAAGTGGTTACAATTTAGAGTTTAAAGGGTTAGAGTTTAGGTTTAAGGGGTTGGTGTTTAGAGTTTAAGGGGTTAAAGTTTAGGTTTAAGGGGTTGGTGTTTAGAGTTTAAAGGGTTAGAGTTTAGGTTTAAGGGGTTGGTGTTTAGAGTTTAAGGGGTTAAAGTTTAGAGTTTAAGTGGTTAGAGTTTAGAGTTTAAGTGGTTAGAGTTTAGAGTTTAAGGGGTTAGAGTTTAGGTTTAAGTGGTTAGAGTTTAGAGTTTAAAGGGTTAGAGTTTAGGTTTAAGGGGTTGGTGTTTAGAGTTTAAGGGGTTAAAGTTTAGGTTTAAGTGGTTAAAGTGTAGAGTTTAAGGGGTTAGAGTTTAGAGTTTAAGGGGTTAGAGTTTAGAGTTTAAGGGGTTGGAGTTTAGAGTTTAAGGGGTTAGAGTTTAGAGTTTAAAGGGTTAGAGTTTAGGTTTAAGGGGTTGGAGTTTAGAGTTTAAGGGGTTAAAGTTTAGGTTTAAGTGGTTAGAGTGTAGAGTTTAAGGGGTTAAAGTTTAGGTTTAAGTGGTTAGAGTGTAGAGTTTAAGGGGTTGGAGTTTAGAGTTTAAGGGGTTGGAGTTTAGAGTTTAAGGGGTTAGAGTTTAGAGTTTAAGGGGTTGGAGTTTAGAGTTTAAGGGGTTGGAGTTTAGAGTTTAAGGGGTTGGAGTTTAGAGTTTAAAGGGTTAGAGTTTAGAGTTTCAGTGGTTAGAGTTTAGAGTTTAAAGGGTTAGAGTTTAGGTTTAAGGGGTTACAATTTAGAGTTTAAGGGGTTAGAGTTTAGAGTTTAAGGGGTTGGAGTTTAGAGTTTAAGGGGTTGGAGTTTAGAGTTTAAAGGGTTAGAGTTTAGAGTTTCAGTGGTTAGAGTTTAGAGTTTAAAGGGTTAGAGTTTAGGTTTAAGGGGTTACAATTTAGAGTTTAAAGGGTTAGAGTTTAGAGTTTAAGGGGTTACAATTTAGAGTTTAAAGGGTTAGAGTTTAGAGTTTAAGTGGTTACAATTTAGAGTTTAAAGGGTTAGAGTTTAGGTTTAAGGGGTTAGAGTTTAGAGTGTAGGGGTTAGAGTTTAGGTTTAAGTGGTTACAATTTAGAGTTTAAAGGGTTAGAGTTTAGAGTTTAAGGGGTTAGAGTTTAGAGTTTAAGTGGTTACAATTTAGAGTTTAAAGGGTTAAAGTTTAGGTTTAAGTGGTTAGAGTTTAGAGTTTAAAGGGTTAGAGTTTAGAGTTTAAAGGGTTAGAGTTTAGAGTGTAATGGTTAGAGTTTAGGTTTAAAAGGTTAGAGTTTAGGTTTAAGTGGTTAGAGTTTAGAGTGAAGTGGTTAGAGTTTAGAGTGTAATGGTTAGAGTTTAGGTTTAAAAGGTTAGAGTTTAGGTTTAAAAGGTTAGAGTTTAGGTTTAAAAGGTTAGAGCCTTCGACTTTTACATGTCTGATCTTCATGGATGCCTCACTGTGTGCAGTTTGCAGCCGAGAGTCTGAAATGGTTGGTCTGCCGATCAAAATCTGAATCCATGATCCTCCACTGAGAGAAGCCAGTTGAGGTGGTTCGGGCATCTGATCAGGATGCCCCCCTGGCCGGCTGCTGTTGGAGTTTTACCAGGCACAGCTGACTGGGACGAGACCCCAAGGTTATCCCAGGACCCACTGGAGGGATTTTATCTCCAACTTGGCCTGGGAGCGGCTCGGGGTCCCCCGGAATGAGCTGGAGGAAGTTGTGGGTGAACAGGGTCGTCTGGGATTCTCTGCTCTCACTATTGCTGCAATGACCTTAACTGGATCAAAGGGGTTAAAAAGATGAATGAATGAATGGATGAATGGATGTTTGGTTTCTTGAAAATGTAAACACAACATGTTAAAGAAAATAAAAAGAGAAATGTAAACGTTGCTCTCGTGTGATCCTGTACTGGTGACCAGTGTGATTGATGGGACAGTGTTGAGGAAACAGGAGGTGGTAGTGATGGAAATCGCTTTCAGCGTCTCAGAACCTACATCTGTGAAGGATCATGAGGTCAGTGTGGTCATCTGTTCCAGTCCTTAATGGAGTTTTGTAAGATGGAGCTTCAGCTGAGATACAGAGTTAAACAGTTTAATCACAGCATTGAGGACATTTCCCGCATTCTGATATCAATACACTCGTATTCAGTGTGTGTGCGTGTGTGTGTGTGTGTGAGTGTGTGTGTGTGTGTGTGTTTCCCGGATTCTGATGTTAATACACTGATATCGAGTGTGGGTATTGTGTGTGTGTGTGTGTGTTTTGTAGCTTTAGGCTAAAACAGAGAGATTATGACCGCACGCCGTATAAAGCAGCAGGATTGTGTAATGTGTATTTCCTGTACAGGCCGTGGAGAAGAGAGCGACATTATTAGCCAATCAGACAGCAGCGCTGCAGAATGTCACAGGGCGCTGTCAGGTCTGATCTCATTACCTCACTGGGATAAGGAACGGTCAGAGATATGGACGCTGGAAGTCCATCATCCTCTGCAGGCTCTGACAGGAGGTCCTGCAGCTCTGAGCTGCTTCCTGCTGAGGTCTGTGAAGACCGAACCAGTCGAGCACAGATCTGCTTCTATACACCATCAGGGTGTGGATCATTCCTACACGTCTCATACATACATATAATATCATGGCTCATATGTGTTAAATATGTAAATGTCTATTTGTAGTAAGGTTCTGTATGCGTTATATATGTATCTGTATGTAATATATTCAATGTCCTCACTGTCCAAAATGACTGTACAGCCTCCCTGTGTGTCAGTATGTAACGATGTGCCCCAGCTGTATTACATGTATGTAAGGATCTCTGTGTAATCAGAACATTTTAACCCTAATCCTAATCTAAACCACAGGAACCAAAATAATGTTTTCTCTTTCAGATTAAAACCATAAGAGGTTTTATTAAAATCACTGTAAACAGTCGGAGGGGTTTTGTTGGTTACAGCTGTTTTTCAGAGTTTAATACAGAAAGAAGAACACTTTGTGCTAAAAATACACAAAAACAAGCACAAATACACACATACACACACACACACCCACACACACATTCACACATACCCCCACACACACACACACACACACACACATTCACACACACACACACACACACACACATTCACACATAGACACACACACACACACACACACACACATTCACACACACACACACACACACACACATTCACACATAGACACACACACACACACATTCACACACACACACACACACATTCACACACGCACATTCACACACATGCACACATGCACACACACACATTCACACACATAGACACACACAGACACACACATTCACACACATAGAGTTCAGCTCTTATCAGCTTCTGTTTAGCAGCATCTCCAAATTTTAATTGTCTACAAATATGATAATCCAGATATGATTAACACAAATATGATTAACACCATCTGAGACAGAGCCAACATCTCTCACGTCCTCTTCACCCTCCCCCACCTCCTCTTCACCCTTCCTCACCTCCTCCATCCCTCACCTCCTCTTCTCCTTCCCTCACCTCCTCCATCCCTCACCTCCTCTTCTCTCTCCTTCACCTCATCCATCCCTTACCTCCTCTTCTCCTTCCCTCACCACCTCCATCCCTCACCTCCTCTTCTCCCTCTCTCACCTCCTTCATCCCTCACCTCCTTTCCTCTCTCCTTCACCTCATCCATCCCTCACCTCCTCTATCCCTCACCTCCTCTTCTCCTTCCCTCACCTCCTCCATCCCTTGCCTCCTCTTCTGCCTCCTTTACCTCCTCTT